>NC_041066.1:19152886-19477345 GCF_900634775.1 Gouania willdenowi
AAACAGCGTTAGCTTTGATTTGAACAAATTCACTTTTCCATTTAACTTTTTTATTTCAAAGTTTCTCATTTTCTTCTAACACAGTGTTTTTCAACTTTTGGGTCAAGACCCCATGTGGGGTCTCCTGAAATGTAATGCAATTGATTAAAAAAAGAAAAGAAAAAGAAAATACTGATAAAATTATATTTTATTATTATTATTATTATTATTATTATTATTATTATTATTATTATTATTATTATTAATAATAATAATAAAATAGAAACTGTATTCTATACTTTCACATTCTCAAATATAAATCTAGTTCAAATAAAATGTGCACGAATCCAGGCTTCTTTGTATTTGTAACACAGTATAACAAACATGAACAAAAACTCATTCTAGAGAAGAAGAAAAAATTCCCTGGTGTTGCCAGACATTTGTGATATAAAAATGGGCTCACGACCCAGAAAAGGGTTGGGAACCACTGTTTTAACCACACACCAAAACATCTCAGTTTAACCCTTTTATACCCCACTTTAAATTCCACACTGCCTTACAATGGAAACATAGATCATCAGGAAAACTGTAGGACTGTTTTAAGCTAACACCACCAAACTAATAATAGTTTGGCTGTAAAATACAGAAGGAACCAGTCACAGAACATCTGTACTTTGCCCGTATGCTTTTTTCTGTTTGTCAGTGTAACTGGAGACAAAGGTCAATGTGAAGCAGCATGAGGGCTGAGCACTCATAAAAGGAGCTCTGCAGTGTTCATCTTTATGCACAAGTAACCGTGTCCTCTTGTTTCTGTTTGGGCAGTCATGGCTCTCCTCTCCCTCCTCACACCTTTCCTGGCTGTCATCTTGTGTCTCGTGGCTGGCTTCGTGCTGTTGAAATCTCGGGGAACAGGAACCACTTTGACGTCCACAGACAAAACTAACACGACATCAAAAGTGGACTTTAAACCATGGGTGGACCAGGACTTGCAGGACAACACGGAAATTACAGCAAAAGAAGATGGTGAGAGAATATAAAAACAACAATGAGGGAGTAACCTGTAAGCCCTTTTACTGAAAACGTGCTGTGAACACTGACAGCAGGGATTTTTGTTTTTTTTACAAAGCATTTTAATTTTATTTAAAAGTATTCAGGTTGGAGCACGTCTATTGCTGCATTTTACACATTTTTTCTTTACAACCTATAAACTAAAATGTTATGGTTTTTCTGACGCTATATTGTAATGGACCACAATGGACAAACTAAGGAGGCAAACTGTGTTTTTTAATGGGATATAAAGCTTGTGAAACAGGGAGTGCCTCAGGGAAGTTGTCTTGGACCACTTCTATTTACAAACGACCTTCTATCTGTTTTAGACAAGGCTAGTATTGTAATGTATGCAGATGATTCAAATGTATATCTGTCAAATACAAATATCAATATTGTCAATTCTCAGTTAGAGAGAGAATTGCAGTTGTTGATAAACTGGATCATGAATAACAAATGTGTACTGAATGTTTCAAAAACTACACGTCTCGTAGTTGAAACAACTCATTATTTACGTTCTGAACCAAAACTTGAGCTCAAAATAAATCAGATTTTATTAAAGAAGGTTAAGTATGTCAAACTTTTAGATGTTGTAATACACCAGAGACTATCTTGGGACAAGCAGGCACAAAAATATTTCCATATTTCATAGGGTTTAATGTTAAAAACAGATAAATCTTCATTGATGGTTTTCCTATGGAATATTATGTTTATTTATGTATACTAAAAACTTTTCTTCAGTACAGAGACACATCATTACTCAGCTATGCATGCAGTTTGTGGTTATTTTATTTTACCTAAAGTAAGAACTATATTAGTGCAGTGCTCAGTAACATACAGAGCTATGCATGAATGCAATTCATTACCAAAATACATTAAACAAAATAATCTTTATAATTAAAAAAGATACATTATTCATAAAGAAACAGAGCATTTCGGAGCATTTTTGTCTGTTGTTATTGAGTTTATTTGTGTTGTAGTTGTTGAATTGTCTGTTTTGTTGGTGTAATGTGATTATTATTTAATTATATACATTTTATTGTCATTGTGTAATTTGTGGACCCCAGGAAGAATAGCTGATAGCTTATGCTAATGGGGATCCTAATAAAGAAACAAACTGTTTATGTGCACATTCCTCTTGTAGCACAGGTTCTCATTGTTAATCTTTTCAGAAAGTGATGACTGGGATGGAAGCCATGAAGAAGAAGGTCTTGCACACGTGCCCTATTCCCCTCAGCGTTACCCTGAAAAGACGATGCTGGAGAGATCGAGGGATTTTTACTCCGTGATGAACCAACGCAGATCTGTCAGATTCATCAGCCCTGAGCCTGTACCTCGAGAGGTCATTGATAATGTCATCCACACTGCAGGCATGGAGCATCATCACATAGAAACTACAATTCAGACTATATCATGCAATCCTTGCACTTTACTGGCTTGTTTTCAAAAAAAAAAAATGTCTCCCTTGCCATTTATCTGGGCAGGTACGGCACCAAGTGGAGCACACACTGAACCCTGGACTTTTGTTGTGGTGTCAGCTCCAGACATGAAGCACAAGATCAGACTGATCGTGGAGGAGGAAGAGGAGATGAACTACCGTCAGAGAATGGGGGATAAGTGGGTGCAAGACCTGGCCAAACTCAAGTAAATACCCTATATGCAAGTCTGTTACTTTCCAAATTAGTTATTGTTTGTGGACACAAAGCATCCAATTGTGTGTTTCTCTTGCAAGGACAAACTGGATCAAGGATTACTTGGACATCGCTCCATATCTGATCCTGATTTTCAAACAGACCTTTGGGATTTTGCCAAATGGCAAGAAAAAGACACACTATTACAATGAAATCAGTGTTTCTATATCTTGTGGGATTCTGCTGGCTGCTTTGCAGGTTAAAAAAAAAAACAGTTAGTTAGTGTTTTTATCTATCAGTGGTTTTTAACAACAAAGTAGCTAAATATCTGTCTTTATGTCCATTTGCTTACCAGAATGTGGGTCTTGTTACCGTCACCTCAACACCACTCAACTGTGGCCCTCAGCTTAGACTCCTGCTGCAACGTCCAGCCAATGAGAAGCTCCTGATGTTACTTCCTGTGGGCTTCCCTGCTTCTGATGCCACTGTACCGGACCTCAATCGCAAACCTGTCACTGATATTGCTGTGTACATATGATATATGCGTATTGAACATAAAAAGTGATGAATGAAAATGAATGAAACACGCCTTAAATCTGTAATTAGAATATTACCCTGTAATAAAACATATCCCCAAAGTGATTGTAAATCAAAACATAATCCTGGTTCAGCAGTAATACATTATACAAACAGTGATACAAGAAATGACTGAGTAAACTAAATCTTTTTGAACTTCAAAATGATAGATTGGCAATACTTTTTTGAGCAGTTAGAAACACAACATAACATAACATTTCTGTAATTTATTTGATTTGGATTTATTTCTGCAACAGCGTGCTACATTAGGAGGCAATAATTAATTACCTATGTATGTTTATGCATGCTGTTTTACAGTATTTATCCCCAAATAAAGTATTTAGAAGAAGGTTGCATGTGTATATTTTTTGATCACATGTTTTATCTCCCCTCTGTCAGTTGCACACCTCTGTTGAAGGCTTTGTTTTTGAAGTATAGTAAAGGACCAGTAGTGACCCCTACAGGGCATAAGGGCTCAATGTAAATCTTTGGCAGTATTACAGCAGGTACTGTATGAGCTCAATGTTGACAGGTAGTCATGGTAACTCAGGATAGTTTAGCTTCCTCCTATTTGCAGATCTAATGAAAAAAGCAGTTTTGTCAAACTTATTTTCTAGGGGTGTCCTGATCCGATAATGATTTTGCAAATCAGTCCAATATTAGAGTGATCTGAACTTGTTTTTATTAGTTTCTAAGGTTATTTTTCAGGGTCTTAATTAGTTTTTATTTATTATGTACATTTGTAGAATGTTATGTTTAAATTAAGCTAGTGCTATCTTGCACATTAAAAAATTACATATTTAATTTTTGTTGGTTTGATGTTATTTTTCACGGTGTTCGAATTGATTTTTTTGAATCATTGTTACTAATAAATCATAATATCAGAGAACAATAATATTATAATATATTAAGCCTTTTTCTGTCATTTCATGCTAAAATATAAGTAATAAAACTATGGATAAATTGTGCTGATGTTGAGTCAGAATACAGGCTCCAATATCAGTATCGTATCAGTAGTGAAAAAGTTGAATCTTGACACCCCTACCTATTGCTCTCAATGAAGGTTACACGTTTTGTCCAGAAACTAAACCATATTCAATAATTTGTAACTTTTGCTATTTAACTCTGTTCCCCAATCACAGAGTAACTGGGTGCCACGTAGAAGAGACCAAGGTCCCAAAACTATTGACCAGATTCACAAGGAGGCAGAGTTGGAAGAGCATCAAGAACAGATCAAAGTCCACCAGCAGCTCCTAAGCTTCCCAAAGAAGGAAAGTTCTGGAGGAGGTGGTAGAATGGGTGGGGGAGGCATGGGAGGTCAAGGGTCTCACACACCAGGCGGTGGACGAAATAGCCAGCCTCAGGATGATGGATGTGGGAACACGGTGCCCGTCTCCAAGAACAGACCCATCGATACCAATTGCCTTTGCAAGATCACAAAGGTAATGATGTCAATGAGTCAACTATTAAAAAGTAGATCATTTGAATTGTCCTATTGGGATGTTGTTGATTCATCAATGTACTGTTCTCTGTTGCCTTCTAGTCTGGTGGTATGGACTCAAACAATCTGGTGCTGGCTCCTGGTGGAAAAGCCATGTGCAAGGGCATGTGGCCCAGCTGCGGAAAAGGCTGCAATGGAGGCACTGGAGCTAAACCAGCAAGTGTAAATCAAGGTAAACAATGCCAAATAGGTTGACTGACTTGGGTTGGAAGACAGGCTCTTGATCTGTCCTATTTTTTTCCTTCCTTTTAGAGTTGGGGCGTCCTGCTACCAGCACTCTGAACTACTTCTCAGTCCTTCAGCAGTCGGATGAAGAGCACAGAGATTCTCAGAGGTCAGTTACTTGCCCAATCTAATTAACATAAAGTGAATTGCTTTGATAATTTTGTCATTCCACATTTATAAACGTTGTTTTTGACTTCTTCCTTTTTTTTCTTAAAAATATAACGGCTGTTTCACCTTTCAGCTAAAACATGATTCGGATGCTATGTCATTGTGGAACATTTTAAAGTTTGTTTAGTACAACTTGTTATAGTTCACGTACTGTATGTGGTGAGGCGTTTTCAAAGCAGGCTGTCTGCAGCGTTTTAAAAAGTACTAAAAATTAATAAATGTTAAAAAATCAAAGCCCTTAAAAGTATTAAAAGTCTTAATTGCGATTTTTTTTAAAGTGTTAAATTAATTCATCACTGACACAAACTGTATTCTAACATTTATTATGCAACAGTTAGTTCCGACCAGTTGGAGAATCCCTCATTCCATGTGTGCTGATATAGAGAAACAACAGCACTGGGACCTTTTACACACATTATCACTCTGCTGTTCAGCCATTCTAATTGCTGTTGGTTAACTTTCAGCTAGGAAATATTTATGTGTTGCCTGACCATCCCCACACTGCGTGAACGGTGTAAGGGTTTATGGGGCAGAAATATAAATATTGCAAAGTATGAAGTAGACTATTGCAGAAATATAAAAGTGTAAATATTGTACAGAACAAAATGTAAACTGCGTGTGGTAAGGGTGGGACGGTCAACGCATGTCCAGGTCCAGTGTGGTTATGGCTCTGGGGAAGTAAACAGTAAACAGTTATGAATATAGAGATGTGCAAAAAGTTAAATATACACATGCAAACACAGCAAACAGTAATCCTAGGTAGTAAAAACATGTAAACTATTTCAAACTGTTTACAGATATTTACAAAAACAGTTAAAAGCCTAAAGGCACAGTCTGCTGTTGGAGGTTGTGGGCCACGTTGACCAAACACATGCATGAGTTGGCCTAATGTCCTGAGGAAGGCCTGGTTAAAGTCTGCCATGGCGGCCATCTCCTCTCTCCGCTGGGAAGCTCTTGTTCCCTGCACAGAGCAGCATTACGGAGCACCTGTGCACGTTCCTCCACATCACATGTGTGCATCTGGTGCATCACCGCAATGACATCATCCTCTCTTTTTCTGTTGACTGGAAGACGAAAAAAAGTTGATTAAAACACTCATTTTGGACTTGGAATACTTTCAATAAACATGTTTCTGGTATGGGTGGTATTACCAAGAACAGTCTACAATGGAAGCACCTACCTCTGGGTGTGCCAACCACTGGTGAAGCACATGGGGGCGTTGCTGGGCAATCGGACTGTGGTGATGGTGTTGACTCGGTGGTACCCTCACTTGTTTGAAAGTCACCTTTAAAAAGAATTATGAAAACATTTAATTGCCAAATAGTTTATGAGAAATGTACCCTTTGTTCTTTGCTTATTTTGTTTTAAAACCTAATCAAAAATAATCATGCTCTATAGTTGTTTTTAAATAGTTTTCTAAGAAAAATGTTGCAGTCAGACAATGGGGGTACTTGGATTCAGTAATCTCTCCTGTATTGTTCCTATAACTGCCTGTGGGGGGCGCTCGGATGAATCAGTAGAACACAGTAGCGGCCACAGAGGACAGTAGAAGAAGAAGAGACGCGATAACCCCGATTGCGCATGCGTACACCACGTACACCGACGGGCCGAGCGCTGCAGGCTGGGTGCTAACTTGTAGCATCTAGCTGCTAACGGTCTGTCAGGTCTTCTCATTGGGGCTGAAGGGGGAAGAGCTGCGGCGGAGAAGAGTGGCGACCCCAGCGCCGCTACGACATGGCCGGACAGCAGTTCCAGTACGATGACAGCGGCAATACCTTTTTCTATTTCCTCACCTCCTTCGTGGGACTCATCGTTATCCCGGCCACATACTACTTCTGGCCCCGGGATCAAAATGCTGGTATGGCCTGATGTCTGCTTCACAGCTAACTTAGCTAACAAACTCAGTAGGCTCTTAAGGTTTTGCTACAGCTTACATTCAGTCTAGGTTTATAAAAGCACCGCACTTTTGTCTCTGATAAACCGCTATTCGCTTTAAGAGTTTTCCCGTAAATACTGCTCACTCACAACTTGTTTGTGGACGCTAAACGATGTACAAAATGTTAAATCTTGTGTCTCACCTCCATTCTTAACAACAACAGCCTGTGGACCAGCTGCACTTTAACATGACGTGTTCAATGTCAGCTACAGATAATTATTGTCATTGTTTGTTCTATTTAGAATGTATTAAAGGGCATTTTATCATATCAGTCTTTAAATTCTTTGTTTCGTAATTTTTGCACAAGTTTCTTTATAGGCTCATCTCCTCCACTGGCAGATTTCACTACTTCTCTATTAATCAATATTTATTCAGCAAAATAATGTAAGAAAAATAGTAGGGGTGTAAATACGCAGTTATTGATTGTTTGGACAACTGTCCTATTAGTAGATGTTATAAAGTCTGCCACGAGTCGATTTCGATATCAGACGATATTATATAATCGTTGATGGAATCGGTAACATTTCACCTAAAGTTGGAAAAAAACACAAGGCAATTTTAACATAATAATAATAATAATAATAATAATAATAATAATAATAAATATTTTCTTTTAAAAAGCACAAAGCACAAAAACAGTGTAATACATTATAATACCAAAAGAACAATGTAGGAGAAACTAAGGAATGAGAATTAGTCGAGATGGATTTTGAGTTATTTTGACAATCTTATTGCTAAAATGTTAGACATTTTAATGTAAAACACTTTTTTTTTTTTTTTTTTTTTTTTTTTTTTTTTTTACAAAAAGGTATATAATAACTATGACAGTCAATTGATTTGATTAGATCGCGACTTAACCAATCGATTTACTGTCATCATGTGTTTTCACTCCTAAAACAGAGGTTAAGGAGCTTACCAGGAAAACTATTTCAGTTTATCTGATGGCATTTTTATTCAGGGTGAAGCTTGGTGCAGGCCTGTATTTCCTGGTTATGGCTTTACCCCTTAGTTTCAGTGAAATGTGGTGCCTCCCATTTCTTTTCCTAATTTGATCAATTTCCACATCTTGGGTTGCCATTTTCATAACATTTCCATAACATCATTTTTAGGACTCGCCAAAGCCCGGATAAAGGTGGAAAAATAATAGCAAACACATGACGTACTCTGAGTCTGAAAGAAATTAGATTTAAGAGTTGAATTGTATGTTTAATGATATAACAAATTATGTCTTTAAATATTTTATTGTTTTTAAATATTTTAGTTTCATACAGCTCAATGTCTCAGGTATAATGTTTTGAATTGATGCTATAATCTTGTTTGATCAGTTAAATAAAATCTCTTCACTTTGATATATTATACTTTTTTAGTTTCAAAACAGTTGTTTTCTGCATAAATTTACTCCTAAACCAGCAGCTTTTTTCAGGTAGCATCTTCATACATTAGTACAAATTATGATGGAGCAAAAATGTAGCCTTAACCGCCTCTAAACCCAACCTGGCAACACAGCGGTGTACTCTCCTGTCTCTGCTTTTTTCTCCAGAGAGGAAATGAAGACATTTTTATTATTGCTCATTTCCTGTATCTATTTTTGTTCAAGCCTCTTATTTACCTGTGCTATTCAATCAGTAATAAAAGATAAAAGGAGGACAAGTTAGCATCTAGCATGACTGGAAAAAAATAAAATGAAAACTTCTTCCCCCAAAAATGTGCTTCTGGATGTAGAAAAACTATTATTGGACTTTTTGTATCATGAATCAACATTGATACTGCTAACAGTGGCTTTGCTCATTTCCTTTATTATTTCAAAAGTGAAATGTATGAATGCCGATGTCTAAATATCATTGACAATGTAGTGCAACATCATTGCTTTATCCATCTCCAACCTAAGCTAGTTGATCAAATCTGCTTTAAAGTCATCTAAGGACATATTTTCCAATTTAATTTCCTGCCTGTTCACATATCCTCTTCTCTCATCAGTTGATGAGTCTAATGTGTTGTTGTCTTTTGTCTCCAGAACAACTTCGGCTGAAGAGCCTGCGGCGCGTGCACGGCAGGTGTCTGTGGTACCGGCTCAGGCTCCTGAAGTCCCAGCAGAGCATCGTTCCGACGTTAAAGTGAGTGCATCCTGTTCAATTTAACCCTCAGTTTAAAACTATTTTTTAAATATAGCACAATTAAATGACAAGTGGAGCACTTGTGCTCCATTTGGACCAGTGTCAGAAATTAGGCAGGCCACAGGCCAAAATTGTCCCCCAAGTTTTGGGTCATCAACTTATTTGAGCGCTGTTATACGTGAGATCCAGAGTGTGCGCCGCTGCTCCTATTGTATGTAAGGCTAAAAGCTAACATGTCATCATGTTGAAATAAATGTTAACATAAAATTAACATCACTGGATTCATCCGTCTTGACTTGTCAGCTATTGCAGCCTTTTTTTAAATGTGTAAATGTTGCTATTACTTAAGCAGTTTCTAGAGTTGTTGTATTCAATTTAATTTGTGTCCATAAGGAACATGTTTACACTTAAAGTTTGGAATTGTTTTCTATATACAGGGTCCCCACAGTCATGAAATGCCTGGAAAAGTTATGGAATTTGAAAAAACAATTTTCCAGTTTTGAAAATTCATGCAATATTTTAACTGTTTTGGAAATATAGCCTATTTTATTATCTTGATGTTTAAAATACGGTCAACCACAAAGATGTTAAGCGTTATCTCAAAGTGAAAGTGCCGGATGCCGACACCATAATTGAGCGGGAATCACGAGATCTCACAAATTCTTGCATATTCACTTTCTGCCTCATTTATGAAACTGTGCGTAGGTAAGATCACTTCAGCTGGCGTGCGCTAAAAACCAGGAAATGCATACGCAGAAAAAGATCTCAGTGCTTCAGAAATAAGTCATGGACATTTGGCCAAATATTTTAGAAAAGTTTTGAAGAATCTTTGTGAAAAAAGTGTGGGAACCCTCTATATGTCTTATTTTAATTTCTTTAGAAACTGTAGGTCTATTATACTTCTGTTTGCATTGCTGTATAAAGTTTTTGTGTAATAATGTAAAGGCTGTTAAAAGCTAAAAAAAAACCCATAGATTCCCTACATCTGTCCTCTTTCTGTAAGTGCTATTGTACTACGGTACTTGTATACTTCTCTGGGTGTGCTTTTCATTTATTTGCGTTGGCAGAAGCTACTGTGCATTTTAATGTATAAAAATATCCAAGCTGTAACACAGAAATAATCAAAATTTAGTTTTTTATTTATCATGGAAACAAGTTTGAATTTGATTGATTTTTGTTTTATTTTTTATTTTTAACAAGGCATTCATGAAAATATATATTTTTTAAAATGTTTTTTTTCTCGAGATCTTGTGTAACGTTTTTTGTTTTGGTGATTTCAGAAAAGCAGCCTTGTTGTTTGGGTGGGCGGTGTTCCTGCTGCTAGCTTACAAGGTGTCCAAGCTGGACAGGGAGTACCAGGAATATAATCCGTATGAAGTCCTCAACTTGGATCCAGTGAGAACACACACACACACACACACACACACTCCAAGGAACAAATAAGAATAAATCACGTGACTTGAGTTTCTATGAACACGTTTGTGTCATCAGGGTGCATCACTGTCAGAAATCAAGAAGCAATACCGTGTGCTGTCTCTGAAGTTCCACCCTGACAAAGGTGGCGATGAGGCCACTTTTATGAGAATCGCAAAGGCCTACGCTGCGTGAGTGTCTTTGTCTCCGCAGTAACATTCACAAATTGATGTGAAATAAACAGTTCTTTCAATATTGGTTTACTTTGTCATTCTCTGCAGTTTAACCAATGAACAGTCGCGGCAGAACTGGGAAATATATGGGAATCCAGATGGTCCTGGAGGTAAGCAAAGCATCCATCATGCACACCATTTAATGTTCTCTTTAAGTTGTTTGCTAGCATTCTGCTTTTCTACATGACGTTTACGTCTTTATTCTTTACATTTGAATGAGAATAATACACCACAAGTGAAGGATCTATTATAGTGCAGATGATTTTGGTTTTGCCTTTATTTTTTCCGTATGCCATAAAAAACAGAAAACCCTTTATTGTTGACACAATTTGGTCCAATCAGGTTAGTTTAGATGTGACACAGTTGAGCTGTTGCAAACATATACTGCTTTTAGGGATGGGGGGAAAAAATTGATTCACATAAGAATCGTGATTCTAATGATCTACAATTCTGAATCGATTAATAAATTTCAAAAATTGATTTATTTATTTATTTATTTTTTCAAGAAAATCTTTGATTCAGTAGATCCGCTTAGAGTCTTTACTAAGGAAACACTGTAGACTGTAGACATTTAAGACCACTAGTAAGAGCTAATGGACCATCAGTAGTTTAAGGAAAAGCTCATCTTTAGGGCTGCCAACTTTGATCGTTTAGTCGACTTATTGGTTGATGCCGTCGTGGTCGACCAACACCAGCAATAATATCATTTTCAATACCGTTTAAAATGCACTTGTGTAGGTGATAAGGATTAAATATCATATATAATTTATTTAATGCCTAAGCATGATTCTATGTTCAACAACAGCTCTGTGTGAGGGCTGGCTGCTGTCATCAGATCAACATGGATTATCCATATATTTGATACATAGTTTATTATGTAAATGGATCCACTGCTGTCTCTGGTGCCACGGGGCAAACTGCACACCTGTGTTTGACATGCGTTTGTTTCTCTATGCGCTGATCTGATGTTGACAATAATTGTTTATTAATAAAAGCAGGCTTACCACTAAAACAAATGTAAATATGTCATTTGTATGAAAACAAAGGTTTTAACTGTCGGTTTCAGGTCTGGCACGGATATAAATACCTAATGTCTGTCGGACCTGTAGGTTTCACTTTTGCTTTGTCGAGTTCTGGTCAAAGCTTGAATATGGTTCATATCATGAATGGTCTGTGTTTAAAAGCTAATTATTTGTCTCATTTTCTTTCTCCTCGTCCTCCTCTGCACCTGCTCATTCATTCTCGGTTTTTTTTTTTCCATTTCCTTGGTTGACTACAGCCCTACTAATCTTCACCCATTTTTAAGTATAAATGCACACTGTGAGATCATGGTGTCCTGGAACACGCAGGAAACTAGAATCTCGCAATAATCTTAAACACAACTCGTTTTGAAATTGCAGCACCAAACTTTCTTTAAGCACACTTTTTACAAATCTCTTTGCTGTGAGGAGCAATGCTATCGACCGCTTACTTATAATCTTAGATACTATCATTTGTTGTTTTCAATTTTAATGTAAAGCTTTGTGAGCTTTATGTCTTTTTTTGTGTTTTTTAGCAACCAGCTTTGGTATTGCGTTGCCTGCCTGGATTGTTGACCAGAAGAACTCCATGCTGGTACGCACTTCATTGACTCTTAACATAGTTAATTGATCTGATCCGAACGTTAGGTTTAACCAGAGGTTTCCTTTGTTGATAAAAGAACATGTTTTGAAGGATTTTGTTGTGCTGTGTAGGTGCTGTTGGTCTATGGTCTCGCCTTCATGGTCATCCTTCCAGTGGTGGTGGTAAGCTCTGATAAGCTTTAAAACTCACACTTTTAATTTTTTACAAATGTTGTAAATTTATTGTAATACTTCTTTATTTCCAAGTGTTCTGACTTTGTTTATGGGGGCTTTAGGGCACCTGGTGGTACCGCTCCATCCGATACAGTGGAGACCAGATACTCATCAACACCACACAACTCTATATGCATTTTATGTACAAGACTCCCAACATGAACATGAAACGTGAGTCACTTACTCTCATACCAGAATGCATTGTGTGTCATTTTTCCATGCAGTACATCCATCAAGCCTTTGCCTGGTAGAAGATATTCACATGTTTTTTTTTTAACGTGTGTTTTGATCCTGTAGGTTTAGGAATGGTGCTGACGGCTGCTTTTGAGTTTGACCCACGTCACAACAAAGAAGCCACCATCAGACCTACAGACAATGTTGTAGTACCACAGGTAAAAGCTCTAAATGCCCACTGTGAGGTCCATGTTTGGTAAACAAACACAATGTTCTACAGAGACGCTCCAAATGGCGATATGATTTGGTTGTAACATTTGCTTTGCACTTAAAAAACACAAGTTTTAGTTTTACAATTTTTTTTTTACTGCCCAACCCTGCAATCAAGTATGAATTTTATCAATTTGAAATGAAAATAGTGTTTTTGGTGGTTTTTTTCTACTGTAATGTTTGTAATCCTTATCTAATTAATCCTTGTCTTAATTATGCATGTTTGTTTTTTTTTCGTGTTTCTTCTTTTAATTTGTAATATTTTTCCCTGGGATCAATAAAGTATTTCTGAGTTTTATATATTTCATTTGCAACATTGCAGCTTCAAAACTCACGCACACAGTCTGTTCTCTGGTGTCGTCTCTAAATTCAGAATACTTTGTTCATCCCCGAGGGAAATCTGTGAATATGAATGACACTGTATTGTTTGCAGTCTGCAATGAAAACTGTCCTGTTTGTCTCACAGTTAATCCGAGAATTAGGAAATATCAACGTGAAGAAGAAGGAGCCTCCGTTCTGCTATCCTTACAGCTTGAAGGCCAGGGTTATGGTGCTTTCTCACCTGGCTCGCATGGATGTGTCTGAAGAGTTGGAGGAAGGTAGGACAGCTATTGTAGTAGTATTAGTGTTTCCCACAGGACTAGAGTTAATTTGTGGTTTATGATAATTAGGGACGCATGAAATGAAAATGATTGGCCGAAAATGAGAAAACCAAGGCCAAAAAACCATTATGTCATTTATTAGTACCATTGCATATATGGCTCTGAATGTTACAAACCTCACTAGCATTAAAGCATTACAATTGCATAAATTAATATTGATGCTTCAAAAAATAAATCATTATAAAAAGGAACATTTATTTAGCAGTGACATCCTAATAATGCACAATATAATATAAATAAAAATACTAAATATGTTTAAATTGACCTATTCATGCATACATTAAATAATAATAATGTACTGGCCTATAATTGACTCGCACACATTATTTTTGTCTTTTTATTGGCAAAAAGTGACGAAAAACATGAAGAAATGTATCCAGATAAACTTTGCCACAGTAAAGAAATTTTTAATGGACAGACTGGTTCTGCTTTTCCACTGAGTTGTGAAAATTGCACAGGTTTGTTTTGAATTTGTAGCTACTTTATTAGTGCTGAACGATTTTGGAAAATAATCCATTTGCAATTTTTTTTTTTTTTCCCTCAATATTGCAAGGCAAGGCAAGGCAAGGCAAATTTATTTATATAGCGCATTTCATACTCAAGGCAACTCAATGTGCTTTACATGATAAAACATTCAGTTGTTTAAAATCAATAAGAACATTTAAATCAATAAGAACAATTAAAATCATCAGTAAAATCAATTAAAATCATCAGTAAAATCATCATTACATCAACAACATGACAAAAAATCTCTCTCTCAATCATATGCAGTAGAGAAAAAAAGTGCCTTTAACTTTGATTTAAAAATGTTCACATTGGATGCTGACTTCAGCTTCGCTGGCAGTTTGTTCCACTTCTTTGCAGCATAACAACTAAAAGCAGCATCACCATGTTTACTGTGAACTCTGGGCTCCACTATCTGATCTGTGTCCATAGATCTGAGAGACCTGCTGGGTTCATACCTGACTAACATGTCACTGATGTATTCTGGACCAAACTCATTCACAGATTTATACACCAGCAGCAGAACTTTAAAGTCTATTCTGAGGCTGACTGGGAGCCAGTGTAAAGACTTTAAAACTGGAGTAATGTGCTCTGACCTCTTTGTTCTGGTTAAGACCCGAGCTGCAGTGTTCTGAACCAGCTGTAGCTGTTTGATGCTCTTTTGGGGGATTCCTGTCAGAAGACCATTACAATAGTCCAGTCTGCTGGAGATAAAAGCATGGACCAGTTTCTCCTGATCTTTCTGAGTCATTAAACCTTTCACTCTGGAGATGTTCTTTAGGTGGTAGAAGGCTGTTTTTGTGATAGATTTGATCTGACTGCTGAATGTAAGATCTGAGTCAATCAGAACACCAAGGTTTTTGACTTGGTCTTTAGCTTTTAAAGATCGAGACTCAAGATAATTGCTGACAGCAGTCCTCTTTTCCTTGTTACCAAAGACAATCACCTCCGTCTTGTCATGGTTTAGTTGAAGGAAGTTTTCACTCATCCAGCAGTTTACTTTTTCTAAACAGTCACACAACACCTCAATGGGACCATGGTCAATGGGTTCAGTGATAGATATAGTTGTGTGTCATCTGCATAGCTCTGATAATCAACCTTACAGTTCTGTAAAATTTGTCCTAAAGGAAGCATGTAAAGGTTAAACAGAAGGGGTCCAAGAACAGATCCCTGAGGAACCCCACAGGACATTGGTAATCTGTCAGATTCAAAGTTTCCAATGCTTACAAAATAGCATTGTGATGATTTTTTTCAAGGTCCTCTTCTGTATTTTTCAACAAACATCATTAAAAAAATCAATGTAATGTGTCCTACCAAACAATATTGGATATATTATACATAAATTGTTCTTTCTCTTAGGCTAATCCTATGTTAACATTAATTAATATTAAAGAGTTTATTTATCTACTTAAAGACTTTGACTTACAGTTTTGTAAACATTGCTAAAAATTGCTAATTGTTTTTTAGGTAAACTGAAGACCCAATAAACACAAAATAAACAAGTGTATGTTCTTAATAAACCTTAGGAAGGAAACAAAACACTAATAAAAAATATTATATTTACTCAATAACTGTAGCACACAACACACTTGCGCTATATAAATAACATTGAATTGAAAATTGCTGGTGGCAAATTTGGGGTGGAGGAGGAGGAGGGAGGGAGGCCTTCAGGGTACCTGGGTCGGCGTCGACCAAGGCGAGACCGCTGTGCAGCCTGAAGCCGTTGGGCAACAGGTTAAAGCAGTGTTTACATATCCATCCGCCTGCTTCGCTTTGTGCTGCTACACGTGGCCAGAACTTTTTTTTTTTCTCAAAATCGCAGCCTTTGCGTTTAGGAAATCTCATTTTGTCACATCACAATATTATCGCAAATGCAATCAATCTTAAAAAAATATTGTATAAAAATCGTGAAGCCATATGCTTTTTACCCTAGGTTCCTAAAGTGGAGTACGGGTACCCCCAGGGGTACGGAAATTGTCATTAGGGGCACGTGAATAGAAATTTGAAACTGTGCGACAACGTTGAAAACTAGAACACAAATCGAGCAGCAGTCACGACCTCATTCATTGCCACAAATTACAGATGCAGAGCCCCCTCGGACAGAGAAACAAACTCATCAAAAAAGTGCAAAATATGAATTTCAGCCAAACATTGCAGAGTTCTGGAAATCTTCTCAACCTCACCCTTCTCATTAAAGTTGTAGCGAGTTGTATTTCACAATTTCAGGGTGATTAATATGTTGCGTTACTGCTAAATGTTCAATCAACAAATGTTTGGTAGATTTCTTTTGCCCAAAAATCTCTCTCTGAAAATGTCAGTGGGCTAATTAATTAAATAAAGCAAACAAGTGATAATTTTAAACAAGATGTTTTCTTCTGTGTGTACAGATTATTGTTCTTTTTAAATTATATGTTATGCCTCAACAGGACAGGTACAATTCAGAGACAAATGTCACTGTAGGGCTACATTGTATATGACAACATTATTATGTTTATTAAGTGGGCAGGAGTAGGGGGTACATGGCGTCAGGTTAAATGTCTAAAGGGGTACGGGACTGTGAAACGTTTGGGAACCACTGCTTTATACATTTATGAAGGTTTCTGGTTGAAGAACAGTGCCATCCAGAACATATGTATTTTTTCTGCTGCAGATCAGAGGTTTGTGGTGAGGAAGAGTCCAGCTCTGCTGCAGGAGATGATCAGCGTTGGCTGTCAGCTGACCATGATGGCCAACAGCAGAGGAGGTAATAACACCGACTGCTGTGAAACCACACGCAAAACACAGCTTTTATCAACGCCAGCAACGCGTTTCTCTACAGGTTTCCACGCTCCTCGACTGGTTACCATTGAGAATTGTATGAAGCTGACACAGATGGTGGTGCAGGGTCTGCAGGAGTCCAAGTCCCCACTGCTGCAGCTGCCTCACTTCGAGGAGGAGCACCTGCGCTATTGCATTTCAAAGAAGGTACGAAATCAAGGGCAGGAATTCCTCTATATTCAAAGCTGTAAACATGTGTTTCATGTGTTTTTCTTCCCTCTGTGTTCTGTAGTACAAGGTGCGAACCCTTCAGGACCTCGTGAGTCTGAAGGACTCAGAAAGGCGCATCATGCTGCGCTTCCTCGGGGAGGAGAAGTATGATGAGGTCATGGCCGTCCTGGGAAGCATCCCACATATCACCATGGACACCAAACTGCAGGGTCGGTCCTTGAATAAAAACAACTTTATTCATTACGGTGCTGGTAGCCTCGCTGAGTGATAACGACATTGTGACCTATGACTGGGAAAGTTAATAATAATTATCACGTCATGACACTCGCTTTTATGTGACGTAAACAATTCTGCTACAATATAAGACATGTATGCAACTGGTACTGATGTTGTGTAACAGTACACCATGTTAATTCAAAGAACATAAACAATAAAAAATATAGATACAACAAAAATACAATATATTCAATATGTGCAGAAAGTGGCAGAAAACTCACAGGGGCTTATTTGAAAGCTTCCACCTAATAATAATAATAATTAAAAAAAACAGTTTAAAAATGACATGCATTTACTGATCACAAGATTTGACCATTATTTTTTTAATATTTCATTTTAAATACATTGTAGATGAGTTATTAAGCAAATGAGAGAATTGTGACCCGAATTTGCTACCTTAATATCTTAGATTAAACTGGGCTCTAAATGTGATGTCATACACTTTGGTAACTAAGAAGCTTTATTATAACGAGAAGAGTAATGATGAACCTGTGAATCGATCTTTAAATAAAATATAAAATGCTCAGGTATTGGGCTTTGATTAAACTGGATTTTTTTTGTAAAAATACACATTCGATATATATACTTTAAATATCTAGAATGTTAAGATTGTATTAGTTTTTAGCTCGATGAGCTTCTTAAAATAAAATGTAGTTTTCATTAATTCATGGGCTGTTAAATGAAGTAGACAAATTAGAATTTTGGAAATTTAAGATATTCACCTGAGTCTGACTTTATCTGGTCTGAACAAGTGGTAAACAATGCTTTTTACACTTTTTTTTCCTCCCATTCTATGCCTTTACAGTCCTTGATGATGAAGACAGCAATAATATTACAGCAGGCTCCATTGTTACTGTGACTGTCACTTTAACCAGGAAACGAATGTTGGTAAGAATGAACTCCCTAAGTGTTTTTTAAAGAGGAAGATGTAAATGCATTTTTAACTGTAGCCACTAGGATGTGCTGTTGTGTAAATACTGAAGATCACATTTGTTTTGGCTTTGTGTGCAGGACGTGTTTGAAAAAGAGCAGGATTCTTCATCATGTCCAGGAGAGGAGGCTGCACCCACAGAAGACGCAGTAAGGATAACATGACACATTCATCTTCTGCTAAGATGAGTCTTTACGTATCCCCTATGCATCAAATGTTTTTGTTTTATTTGTGTGTGTTTGTGGTTTAAAGCAAGGAGACACGAACAAATCCAAAACCAAAGTGTGGCAGAACAAGAGCAAAGGTGCGAAGAAAACGACCAAGTCGAAAAAGAAAAAGTTAACAAAGAAGAAAACCCCTCCAGCACCCGCCGCCAAACCCAAGCAGGTCAACGGCACCGTGGCCGGAAACGTGAGCGTTCACTCGACTCATTCTCTCACTTCTCTCATGAAAGAGCTACTAAACTCCACAAAACCAGTTTTTTTCTGCTGAAAACAAATATATTTGAGTTTGAAGTAGTGTTGATTGATTCTTTTCCAACTCTTGACGTTTTAGTCAAAATACTTCAATTTGATGTGTTTTTAAATTGTTACGAAACAAATCGGCAATAGCAAAATTTGATAAGGCAGTCACTCTTACATTTTTACTACACCAATTAATTTTTTTGAAGTGAAAAATGTGAAAAAACAAATAAACAATAAATATATAATTTTAATTAAACAATAAAATAAATTAAAAAAATATGATTTTTTTTTTTTTTTTTAAAAATACAATTTTATTTTTATTTTTTATTTTAAATTGTAATTCAAATATGTTAGAATTGAATACATTTTTTATTTGTTTTTTAAATTTTGTACATATCATATTTTTCATATTTTTTACAAAAAGTAAAGACTGGCGTAGTAAAAATGTACGAGTGACTGCTTCATCAAAATTTGCGATTGGCTATTTGTTTTGTAATTCACTGTTAGCCCCGCCCCTCCTATAAAAACTCTCTGCAATCAGTGGTGAGTATGTTGGATTGAGAGCATTGTGACTTTTGAGCTATATTAAGCATTAAGTAGCTAGTTAGCATAGCATTGATTGTTCTCAGTATAGACTGAGTTACTCCTTGAGCCCCGCCCATAATTAAGGCATTTCTTTTACAAAACCAGGGGTTTAGTTACTCTTTCAGCTGCTTTGCTAAAGGCTGTGAATCATGCAACAGGTTTAACATGTTAATAACTGATGTTACAGGAGGTTTCCGTTCCTGTAGCTGCAGCGAAGAAGGAAGAGGACGACGCGTCAGACAAAGGCAGTGAATCAGACGAAGGCGAGGCCAATAAAGACTCACCAAGCGAGCGAGACGAAGACAGCGATAAACAGAGCGACACCGAGGTGGACGAGGTGGCCGGAGACGATGAGGAGGTCAGACATGTAGTAATAAACCCCCCCCCAGAGCAGTGGTTCTCAACCTTTTCAGCCCGCAACGCCGAAAATAAAGGTGCTAGAGACCGGGGACCCCCACTGTACCATTGAGGTACAGTCATGTGGAGACAGGGTCATCTATAAGGAGGAATAAAGGGGAGAGATTTTTGGGGCCCATCTATAAAGTCAGCAGAATGATGGTCCATTGTTCTATGAATCTGTGATAAACACATTTATTTATTTATCTGAATAATATCCACTGTTATCCAGGAAGTTTATTTATTATTTGCGCCATAGTATAAAGTCATCTTAAAGATGTAAATCCTTGTTTTAATCAGAAATAAAGTGACTTAAAAGTGACCAAAAAAAGTGGAAAAGATGTTAAAAAGGGATTCTAAAAACAGAAATTGGTTAAATGTTGCAAATTAGAGTGGTCAAAAACAGCAGAAAAAGTGGTTAAAAAGAGGGTTCAAAGTGTCAATATTGGCTTAAAAGTGGCAGAAATTGTTGGGGTAATGTAAAAAGTAGGAAAATTTAGTTTAAACTGACAAATAACAGGCATGACAAATCATGAATGTGATTAAAATGGCAAAAAACTGAGCATGAAATAGGGTGAAAAGAGGTAAAAAGTGACAGGTGGGAAAAGTGGTAGAAAGGGTTTATAAGTGCTGAGAATGTCTTGAAATTTGAACAAATGTGCAGAAAAGCTAATGGAATTTCATGGAAAAGTGGCAGAAATGGGAGTAATGTAGCAAAAATGCATTAAAAGGAACAAAAATCTGGCAAGAAAAAGTGATGAAAATGGGTTAAAATATGGCAAGTTTGGTGTAGTTGCAGAAAAAGGGTAAAAATAAGCAAAAATGGGCTTGAATTGTTCAGAAAATATTCTTAGTTTCTTGAAGGCATCTGGCGACCCCAAGGTTGAGATTGAGAACCCCTGCCTTGCAGAAACCTCAGATAACAAAAGAAATGGAAATGTTTGTTCAGGAATGGGAGGCGTTGCAGCAAAGCATCCAGAGGCGAGAGCGCGCGCTGCTAGAAACCAAGTCGAAGGTGACGCATCCCGTCTACAGCCTCTACTTCCCTGAGGAGAAGCAGGAGTGGTGGTGGCTCTACATCGCAGACCGCAGAGATCAGACCCTGGTCTCGATGCCTTACCACGTCTGCACGTTAAAGGATACAGAAGAGGTGAGCGCGGGTTAGCCTCCTCAAGCTAATTCATAGTTATTTAAAACTTTTTTTGTGGTTTGGGTAACCCTTGTCCTTAAAGTTAAAATTTGCTTGAGTTTGTAAGCTTTAAAAGATTATTTTTACAATATTTATTGATTTTTTTTTTTTTTACACAATATAAAGACCTTTTTGACCTTTATTGTGAATCTGCCTCATTCCAGAGCTGCAGATGGTCTTCATTGTTATTCAGTCTTATTTTTCCAGCCATTAAAAAAATTAATGGAGAATCCTGTAATAAAAATAATCCTGTCACTTTAGGTCAGGGGGTTTCAAACTCACCAATAATATCAAAGTAATAAGTGACAGATATCAGTATCTGCAGGATCTTCACTTAAAATATATTTGATCTTGTGGCCCATTTCTATGTAATTTGAGGAAATTTTGTGGAATAATTTGAAGAAAATTGCAGGAATTTGGAATTTCAGATTAAAAATGACTGCCATCATGTGAATAAAACAGCTGAACAGCAAATATTGTATTATGAAGCATCAACTATGTTTTATAAAAAATGAGCAGACTTTTGGTTAAAATGATTTAGTTAAATTTGATTATAATTGATGAAGTCGATGACAAATTCTAAGGAGAATTTTTTTTACAGATGTCTTAAAACTGTGTCAAATGCAGAATCTACCAACAAATTGTCATGTTGTTGGCACAAAGGAAGCATTTTCACACATTTCAGTTTCTTCTTTAAAAAAAAAACAGCAACTAAATTTAAAAAAGAAATGCAGGAATCCAAACTTTTATAAAGTTTTTTTGTTGTTGTTTCTGTACCAACATTTAATCAGTTAACCGTGTGTCTGTTGTTCCTGATTATTGCAAGTTTATTATTTTGACACATATCTGTTAATTTGTCACTTAATCCCTGCTCACCCACTGAACAATAATCAGCTCTATTGTGCTGATAATGAGATGTTTGCTGTATGTAACAACACAGCGTTGTAATTCCAGCCTAAGGTAATATTTCCAGTTTCAACAAATCGCTACGTGGTGATTGGTTTGTGATTACCTACCACAGTGTTGTCACTCACTAATAATAATAATGTTTGTAGACAATGTTTAGAGTTGGTTTTTGAGCTTGTTTTTACACATGTATCTACCCTTCCTCATGCATGAAGCTGACGCTAAAGCTTTGTCCTGGTATAGAAAAAACAAGCATATGAATATAAATACATTTCTGTGTTTGTGTTTTTCAGGTAGAACTGAAGTTTCCAGCGCCTTCCAAGGCTGGCAACTACCAATACTCTGTTATCCTCCGCTCTGATTCCTACCTGGGATTGGACCAGATCAAACCACTCAAGGTGCTCACAAAGTTCTGTGTTTTTTTTTTTTAAGTATTTAGGTGAAATACTTTGCTTATGTGCAAAAATGAGCCTAAACTGGAACCCTGAATGGGACTGTTTAAAAAAGAAAATGAAAACACTTTATTCGTAGGTGTTGAAAACACTCATACAAATCAACTGAGAGTTGTTTGTTTATTTTTATTTTTATTTATTCAGTTTTTTTCCGACATGGTTACATTCACTTTTTTTTTTTTTTTTTTTACATTTTTTGTACATGCCGAAAAAGGAGACGAGAGAAGCAGTTTGCTTATCCGGGTCCCGTCCCCTGTTTTACCATCGCAGATTTACATGGGTTTACATGTCTCTCTGGTCAAAACATTCTTGATTTCTTCTGAACGTCCTTTTTTGTGTATTCTCATCTGTAGTCAGTGTTGTCCTCTATCTTTGTTTGTGTTGGCCTTGTTCCCTGCCAGACGTTGTTAGCATTCCTCCAGTTCAGGAATAGTTCCTCTTTCGAAGGTGTTTGGAAGGTTCTTCCCTTTTCATCCACAATGTCACCTTGTTTTGTCTCTACATCCAGCTGTTGTTAGTTCTATTGGCAGTGTTGTATTTTCCACTGTCTGATGATGGGATCAGATCCAACTTGTATAAACACATCACCACATCCCAGTTCACAAGCAAAGTAGTATTTTAATGTAATATATCTTAGTTCATAAGCGTGTTTCTAACTGCTGTTGTTAGTTTTATTGGCAGTGTTGTATTTTCCACTGTTAGATTTAACTTGTATAAACACATTATTATATCTTAGTTCATAAGCAAGGTAGTAATTTCATTGTATATAAAAAAAATCGTGTTTCTAACTGCACATATGACAATAAACACTTTGAATTTAAATTTAATGTAATCCTTAATCACCCCACCACCTAGCAATTAAAATGAATAAATGACAGACCTTTTTTACTCTTGGTTTCCACATTTAATTCGGTCTCCGTAAAATAATCACAGTCTGAGTTTTGTTTCCAGTGTTTATATAGATCTGGGTCCATATCCATGATTACCATCAGTAATGTTGTTGTTTAGGTGGATCCTTCGTATTTTCCCAAGTTGTCCATCGTTTTGATGAGAACTGGTTTTCCGTCCTCTTCTTCCTGGATGTAAATCCTGCAGTTTTTTGACCACGTCTTCACTATCTTTCCTTCTTTTTTTATTTGGCGTGCTTTCCATGCAATGCTTGCATTTTGTTTCGTCAGGTTTTCATTGATGTACACCTTCGTTCCCTTGAGTTTGTTTCCTTGCTTGATTATTTCTCCTTTGAATTTTATATTCGTGAAGGTTATTTTTACAGCATGTAAAATTTACCAAATTTGAATGCCAGTTGAATCTTGCATTTTTGCCTTGTTAAACTCAGGGTTGCGTTCTGTAATATTTAGTTTTATACTGTTGTGACTCCTGATAAGCAGAGCTTCTGAAAATGTTTTTTTTTTTTTTTTAATACCGTGGTCAAACTCAGACATAGAGAATTTTTGAAATCACTCCCATCCACAAAAAAATGGTTCATCTGTTCTGGAAAATAATTAGTTTTTTCTTACGTAATGTTAATAAATATCACCTTTTCATGGGAATTATTGATTGGAATTAACTACGGCTACCATCTTTGATCGTTTAGTCCACTAATTGGTCGATGCTGTCGTGGTCGACCAGTAATGGTAATACCGTTTATAACAGAAAATGCAATGCACTTATATAGGTGATAAGGGTTAATATCAGTATAATGTATTTAATGCCTGAACATGATTCTATGTCCAGCAAAGGCTTAAAGCACAAGCATCCACTGTTAAATCAATCATTTTTCTGCACAAGAACATGGATTATCCTGATATTTGATACGTGGATTGTGTAAATAGATCCACTGTTGTCTCTGGCACCGCGGGGCACACTGCGCACCTGTGTTTGACGTGCGTTTGATCTCATGTTGACGTTTATTAATTAAAGCAGGCTTACCACTAAAACAGGGCTCTGATATAAATACCTATTGTCTGTCAGACCTGTAGGTTTCACTTTGGTACTACAAAACACCAAAACATAATATTTGTCGTCTTTTCTTTCGCCTCTGCACCTGCTCATTCATTTTCGTTTTTTTTTTTTTTTTTTTTTTTGAATAACTACGTGTGCCATAGTCTTGGTCAACCAACCATTTCGTTGGTTGACTACAGCCCTAGAATTAACTGGAAATTTGCAGATCACTTTTAGATGATTGCTAGAATATATTTTCCCAACTATATTTAACATCCCTGTTAACGGCCAACCTTCAAGTTTGATATTTTCTCGTTTAGTTCTTTGGAAAGTTTCTAAATTTGAAAATTCCTGGAATTTTGCAACTCTTGTTAAAATGTCTTGTTTTTTAAATTGATGCTAATATTTACATTTTGTTCTGTTATTTTATTTTTTTATTTTACCAGGTAGGTTCAGTTTTTGCAGTCCACCAGGCCATACATACTGTACAACTATAAAAGTCAGAACATTGACAGAGATGTTCATTCCACATCAGTTTCTATCCACCATGTAGTTAATCCAGGTTTAACAGCCTGATGGCAGAAGGAATAAAAGATGGTTTGTTCTCCTACAGGGTGCGATGGAGCGACGGCATTAAAATAAACTCAGAGCACAGTATGTGGTCATGTTAGGAGATCATACATTTAGCCTTTTTCACCACCTGTTTCTCCCAAAAACAAAGCAGATCTCTGCTGAGCTCTAGTTATTTTGGTGCAGATTTAAAAAAACACTGTGGAGACTATTTTGTCTTTGACAGACTGACCATCAAACCAACAAACAAAGGAAAATGTCAAAAGACTTTCAATAAAGGACTTGTAAAAAAAAATACCCAGCATTTTGTCAGACATTAATAGACAGACATTAAACTTCCTCAGTTCGTGGATTTTTTGTTTTACTTAGGGATACTTTCAGTGTCCAGATCAAACTTTAGCTCGGAATCAAACACAGTGCCTGAATACTGGTATGATTCAATGATCTCAACATCTTAACCATGAATGGAGCTGGTTTTAGGTTCAGCACAGTTTCTCCTAAAATCAACAATAAGCTCCTTGGTTTTAGACACATTTAAGTACAGGAAATGTTCATCACACCAGTTTATAAAAGCAGAAAGAGCACTACCATAGTCCAACTCTGATCCTTGAAGAAGAGTTGAAAGTGCTTATTAGGTTATTTAAAATTACTCAATATTTCCATTTAATTCTGATAAATAATTCTTCATTTATAATAATTTAATAATGATGAAAATTAGACCCACAGAATATTTTGAACTATGACAATCTGAAGATTAGACTCTCTAGTTTCATCAGAAAAAATAATTTAGTTTCTAGCTTGTTTCGTTCTTCCGTAATCAGCAGTTGAATAGAGACAAGTTTCACACAAATCGCCAGTTTGTGATGAAAAACTGAGAAAAATGTATTTTTCTTTGAAGCATTTTTTTTTGTCATAGGGACACCTCAACATTAGTTTCCTACTATAAAACTACAAAAACAACACTGAGGCTGGGGTTTTAATGGCAAAATTATTATGATGTTGCTATCTAGGTCAGAATCGAATGGTTTGCTTACTGTATTTTGGCCGTCCTCCAAGTCTCTCCCCCTACATCAATCTCCCCACACGCAATTTCCTCCTCCTCCCGGACATGCCGAGTCTCACCGCTTGCCCCGTTTTTTTGATCGTTACCCCTCACCATCACGACACTCTCAATAGTCCACTTAGTTCTACACATGCTCTGGTCGAGTGTGAGCTGCTGGGAGCTTCAGCATCAACTTTCGTAACTCCATTTTCTTTCCTCTCCCTCTGAGCTCTGCCCAACACGGGTGATCTCTCATCCAAAGGTGCGCTGCTGCCACCTACATGTCACCAGTTGGTCACTACATCATGGTACAGCTGGATATTCACAGGAGAGCTTCCTGTTATAGACGTCTTTGGCAGTCAATGAGTTAATATTCCCAGAATTTACGGGCTTTACTTCCAATGGGAATTTCCCAGAGATTTTCTGGCCCTTTGCAACCCTGGCTTTTGTCAGTTCACTAATTTAAGTTAAAATAAATAGATAAACCTGCTCTTATTGAATAATATGAGTTAACTGTGCATGAGAAACACATGTGACTTAAGTTAAAAACAACCACATCCTTTGTTGTGTGTGTAGTTGGAGGTTCACGAGGCCAAAGCCATGCTGGACAACCATCCTCAGTGGGACATACCGGACACAGAGGAGGAGGACGAGGAGCAGGAGGACAGCGACGGCATCGAGGAGAGTGAAGAGGACGACGAGGACAACGACTAAACACATTCTCTCTCTCTCACACACACACACACACACACACACACACACACACAAACAAAATCATCCACTCCGCTCTCCAACATTGCGAAAAGCAGCGACGCTTCCATAAACACAATATAAACCATAAACACAAACAGAATCAGTGCAAACAATTCACACATCAGGACTAGCCCCGCCCTCACTCACTCTGGACTGTGACCTCGCCCCCACTTTTCTACAAAAGACTTTCTGCTGCTGGCAGAAGAGAATTCTGTGAATACTAACGGGCCCCGTGTGTGCGTGGCTGTGAGTGTATGAATGAATGATGGATGGATGGTGGACACACTGTGGACTGTTGGACCTATTATGAATACGACACGTGCTCTTTGCTTTTTAAAGGCGGAGTGAGGGCATATATGATAAAACACGCCTGAAGTCACATTTGTCACTTCATCCAAAATGTGAGCTTCAGCTGTTTTTATTAAAAAAATCAAACCACCGAGATTTAACTTTGGGACGCAGCCGAGTCGCGTTTGCTCTTCTTTTCTGTCCGTGTTTATTCATACATTCTGTAACTGTACGTTGTTGGAGAAAAGTACTGATGAATCTGACAGACAGGAAATGAAATGGAACCCCTAACGGAGGGGAGAAACAAACTTGTGATTTGTTAAAAACATAAATCTTCTTTCTTTAATGAGGCTAGTGGATAAAAGACATCCCTGCACATTCCAGTCCATCCTTAATGTCTGACAAAAGGCCTTATTATACATAGATGCGACACATACAGGTGGAAACTCAAATGAAAACAGTTTTTATGGAATCACAAGTGACGGGATTTGAGTTTCCGTTGGAATGCGAACAGTTAATCTTCACTTTTCTATGACCATCAGATTGCCTGAAAGGGATTTGGAGTTTATATTCCCAACATCTGGCGCTCAGGATCATTTCAGCATCTTCAACCAAAACCAGTTGGGTGCGTTGTTGAACAGGAGTACAAATGTGTGCAAAGCTGCCCTTCTTTTCATAGTCTAAAAGCTAGTTTTACTTTATTTTCTTTTTTCAATATCTAGTTTCAACAATGTTACACACGTCGCTTTTTGTGAATCTTGTTGAACTTTGAATTGTATGTGTTGGACTGAAAGGAAAATAATCAGATTTCATTAGCAGCATAGAGTCTAATACTCTATACTTTTGTCATTTACATCAGGTCAACACGTATTTTACAGTTTATGTATTATTGTGTACACACACACACACACATTTACCCAAGCAAACAAGGCCCTTATGTAACATTTTGAAAGGAAACTGCTCTGGGTATTTATCGCTCTGCTAAAGAATGTAGCATCAGTGGTGAACGTAGTGTGAACGAAAAGCTGCATTGAGGTTAAATCCAAACATCGCCCTAAAATCACACCTTCCCACCACCCCTCCCCCGAAGCGACCGGACGGCAGGATGGAATAAACAACCACCCAGTGACTGTCTCTCTGCCACTTTTGTTTACAAAGGAACTGTCATTGTAAATGAAAAAAATATATTATTTGTATTTAAAATCATTTCAAATAAAAACTTTTAAATGACCTGTTTTTTGTTTTGTTTTTACTTCTCCCGTCTTTTTTTTTTTGTTTTCCTCAAGCTTGACGGAGTTTAAAATTAAACTAGATTTCTCTAAGCTTATCGCAGCTTATATTCACAACAAATAATAATAATTATAGATTTAATTTCAGTTCATGTAAAAAGGTTGCATGCTAATATACCTTTTCTGACAGCTTGTTCAATACTTTGCATTACAGACGTACAACTTTTATCACCATGGTAGCCAAAAAATAGTGTATTCAATTTCATGTCGGCATGTAAATACAGGATTAGCACAAAGTACGGAGGTTGTTGCATTTTTTTTTTTGTGTATATTGTTCTGATTTTTGTTTGTTTTTGGAGTCTTTTTGTGTTCTTTTGGGTTTTTTGTGTGTGCTTTAGTAACAATTGTTATATTTCATAGTATGAGTGAGACATCTCACTCATTACTCATAGAACTGAGGTTATATACATAACCCAGTTTTGTTTTTGTGTGTTCTTACAGTCCTTTTGTGTGATTTTTGTGCGTGTGTGTGGTTTTGAAATAATCTTAGTTTTCTGTATATTTTTCATTTAGTGTGTTTTGATATTCTTTTGCGTGTTCTCGGAGTCATTTTGTGTATTTTTTACAACGCAACAACTACAATTCAATGTATGTGCAATGCAAGTTTTGACACAAATTTGCAAGAAGAAGAAAAAAAAAACACATTTAAAGTGTGTTTTCTCGACTTGTGAATGTGCTTTGTAGTGTGTAATGCAATATCTGGGGAGGGGTGGGAAGCACTTCAGCATTTCTTAATGGGAATTATTAAATGAAAGGAAAGGAAAAGGGTGGTCCATTCTCTATAGAAATAAACAGTGTGTGTGTGTTAATGCTAAACTAATGCACACATCCTGGTTTGTGTGTTTATTTATTCCCACCTTGATCCTCGTGAAGGATCCAATTTCCCCGTCTGTTCCCATAGTAACGCCTTTGCATGAGCTGTAAATAAATTCAGAAGGCTTTACTACATTGGTGCATTGATTGGAGGCACTCACAGAAATACACACCAATCTATCCACAGCTAGGCCACGTGTCCTCCATGTTGATAATGTTATTACTCAGTGTGTGTGTGTGTGTGTACTTACTCCTCAGTGAAGCATTAGCATAACTCACTTTATTGCAGTGTCCTCTCTCATGTGAGAAGAACAGATAGAAATCTGTTTGCCTGAAGCCGGTGATTAAGCTAATATGCTAATCAATGCTAATGGCTGCTAGCCGCTTCACCACCGACACTGTGGCTTTAATAATACAGTCTCTAACAGATTTGAAATGCTTTGCTCACACTTGGCTTGTAGAAAGAAGGCAATTCCCTTTAGTTTGGGGATGAGAACAGGTGCTAAGAGTTCAGTGATTGCTTAATTAGCCATAAACAGATTAGGCTGCGTTCCCATTGGAGGGATGTTGTGTGTTACAAACCCTGCACAAACGCATGCGTTAATGGTTTTCATCTTAAAGCTCACTTCCTCTGATAGACACGGACCACTTGTCTCTAAAGAACATGTCTTACTTTGATGGTGCTGGTAGTTTAAATTTCCACCATCGGAACAAGCATAACGAAAAACTACAGATACGAAATTTAAATCTGATTTTTTTAAAAAAAGTTCATAAAAGAAAACACATCAGAGGCCATTGATGCATTAAAGAGAACATATAAAACAGATTTATTCCACATGATTAATAAACTTTGTTTAGATCACTGAAAAAAAACGGGAAAGTGAGCTTAAGTAGGATTCCCTCCTCCCCCTTGTCTCCATGCAGGTGTACCTCATCTCCACTTTTGACAGTAACTAATACTGTAACGCAATATTTTTCTAAAGAAGTAACGCTGTTACCATTACAATATGGTGCGTTTGTCCGTTACTTTGCTAGCTGCAGTGTACTTCCTGTTTACAGTGACGCAACATATTTTTGGGGGACGCCGTGCCAACCACGGTAAAACAGTAGAAGAAGAAGCATTGCCAGCGTGTTTCTGTTTACATCACGTGCGCCAATCATGGCGAGTCGTGCGAGAGCAGGACGAGCTTCTCAGAGTGGAAATACGCGCATTATTTTTGTCTCCAAAAGATGCATCAGTGAAGCTAAGCTAACGCTGCGGCTGGATTTTAACGGACTGTGACTGTTATCCAGGTACAGGTCAGCCAAACTATTGCACGGTATGTTGTTGTAAATAAGAAGTCTGTCTCTACTGCTGAGTCACTGTTAACAGCAGCTCATTAGCCTGATATGTTTAGCATTGTGTAGCTGAGAAAAATGCTGTGATATAGTTTTTCCACATTTATTTTTAAAAGCATTTTCAACAGCAGAATGTGCACCTGGAATATGCACAGCTTACTTTACATTACTACGGCTGCAAATTTACTGTTTTAATTTTGGAGCAGCTGTTTTATGCTTTATATGCACATCATTTATGGTTGTTTTATAGCAGTTGATCATCAGTGGATTATTATATTATTACAGCACTAATATGAAGCTGTATGGACACAAATGACACAAAATAAATACATTAATTTAATTTAATTCTAAGTAACTCAAAAGTTACTTTTTCCAGTAATGCATTACTTTTTGGTGTAAGTTATCAAAATAGTAACTGAGTTACTTTGTGAATGAAGCTACTAGTAACGGTAACTAGTTACTTTTTTCAGTAACTAGCACAACACTGATCATGGTCATGGTTTACCTTCCTTCACTACAGTTGGTCTTGTTGGTCTTAAGTTTGTCACCCTCTCCTGTCCGTGTCTTGTTATTCCTATTAATCAGTCAGTCGGCTTTGGTTTGTACTTTATTATGTTTTGTACTTGTTAGTTTTGGGTTTGGATAATTTAATTGACTTTTACATTGAAAATTAGACCTGCTTCCTTTATCCTACTTCCTCTGTAATTGGGTCATTCACAATCCTGTCATTAGTCAAAATAAAGTTTAATTTCCCCTGTTTAGTGTGTGAGCAGGGTTGGGAGGTTTACTTTAAAAATGTAAAAAAGTAATGTAACTGATTACTTTTTGTTACTTTTGGATTACTTCAATACCAATGTCCCATGGGGTTCCTCAGGGCTCTGTTCTTGGACCCCTTCTGTTTATCCTTTAAATGCTTCCTTTAGGACAAATTTTACAGAATAGTAAGGTTGATTATCAGAGCTACGCAGATGACACACAACTATATCTATCACTGAACCCAGATGACTATGGTCCCATTGAGGTGTTGTGTGACTGCTTAGAAAAAGTAAACTGCTGGATGAGTGAAAACTTCCTTCAACTAAACCCTGACAAGATGGAGGTGATTGTCTTTGGTAACAAAGAAAAGAGGACTGCTGTCAGCAAGTATCTTGAGTCTCGATCTGTAAAAGCTAAAGACCAAGTCAAAAACCTTGGTGTTCTGATTGACTCAGATCTTACATTCAGCAGTCAGATCAAATCTATCACAAAAACAGCTTCTACCGCCTAAAGAACATCTCCAGAGTGAAAGGTTTAATGACTCAGAAAGATCAGGAGAAACTGGTCCATGCTTTTATCTCCAGCAGACTGGACTATTGTAATGGTCTTCTGACAGGAATCCCCCAAAAGAGCATCAAACATCTACAGCTGGTTCAGAACGCTGCAGCTCAGGTCTTAACCCGAACAAAGAGATCAGAACACATTACTCCAGTTTTAAAGTCTTTGCACTGGCTCCCAGTCAGCCTCAGAATAGACTGTAAAGTTCTGCTGCTGGTGTATAAATCTGTGAATGGGTTTGGTCCAGAATACATCAGTGACATGTTAGTCAGGTATGAACCCAGCAGGTCTCTCAGATCTATGGACACAGGTCAGATAGTGGAGCCCAGAGCTCACAGTAAACATGGTGATGCTGCTTTTAGTTGTTATGCTGCAAAGAAGTGGAACAAACTGCCAGCAGAGCTGAAGTCAGCATCACATGTGAACATTTTTAAATCAAAGTTAAAGGCACTTTTTTTCTCTACTGCGTATGATTGAGAGAGAGATTTTTGGTTATGTTGTTGATGTAAAATGTTTGTTGATGATTTTAATTGATTTTACTGATGATTTTAAATGTTCTTATTGATTTTAGGCTGTTGAATGTTTTCTGTTGCACTTGATCATGTAAAGCACATTGAGTTGCTTTGTGTATGAAATGCGTTATACAAATAAATTTGCCTTGCCTCACAAAACATGCAAATGAAGACACAAAAGGATAGAATACGTGCAACCTGCTCACTGTACTATTTTAGACAAACATAAAAACACCTTTTACAGTCACACTGCATTAAAGCTATTGCTGTTTTAGTTTAACACAGACTGGGAGAAGTAGAAGTACTATTAACAAATAAGATTGTCAATTTACTCATTAATTATGAACAATTCAGATGAATAATTGACCGAGACCACAGACCATACTATAATAATTATTGCATGGGATAGAATAATTGCTATTGTTACAATTTTGTAATATATGTAAAACAAAAAAGCACCACCTGAAGTGATATGTCAGGTTTTAACAAGTTCTATAGTTATAGTTATAAAAGGTTACATACACAACATGATAACAATTGCCATTTCTATTAGAAAAAAGCACCACCTAAAGTACTTTTTTTGTAAGTATTCACATGCTTCAAAGTTGTCTTTCATGGGTCATGTAATCCCTGTTGTCATAAAATATACCTGTATTCTGATTACATGTTGGTTAATTTACTGTAACAGATTACAGCCTGTGTGTGAGCCATGGAGCTGTCAGTAAATAATGGCACAGAGGGAACAAGTACAGAGTTTGGTAGTGATTTATTATTTATACTATTATTATTATCATCATTATTAGTATTCAACGGTTTCTCAGTCTTTAAACTTTGAGTATCTGTTGAACAACTTCACTTCCTGGAATAAAGAGCAGCATTTACCCTCCCTCCTCACTCTGTCCTCACAGCACTTTGCTCCTCCCCTTATATCACTAAGGTGTGGATGGGTGTAACCATGCAGGAAACTCTGACTGACAATATTACAATCTGCAGTTGGACTGTTTCTCAGGAAGGGAAAGTAACACTACTGCTGGTGAAATGGAGCAGAAAGGAGCTGATAGAGAAACCTTGTCCTGTTCCATCTGTCTGGACCTCCTGAAGAAGCCGGTGACCATTCCCTGTGGACACAACTACTGCATGACATGTATCAGCAGACATTGGGATGTAGAGAATTACACCTACAGCTGTCCTCAGTGTAGGAAGATGTTCACATCGAGGCCTGTCCTGGTAAAAAACACCATGTTGGCAAGTTTAGTGGAGGACCTGAAGAGCAGACATGACGTTGCTCCTTCCACTGCAGCTGAAGACGTGGCCTGTGATTTTTGCACTGAGAGGAAACGGAAAGCCTCCAAGTCCTGTTTGAACTGCATGGCCTCTTATTGTGAGATACACCTTCAGCCTCATCATGAAGTTATTCCATTAAAGAGACACAAACTGGTGGATGCCTCTAAGAAGCTCCAGGAGAAGATCTGCTCTCGTCATGATGAGGTGATGAAGATGTTCTGCCGCACTGATCAGCAGTTTATCTGTATTCTCTGCTCCATGGAGGAACACAAAGACCACGACACAGTTTCAACTGCAGCAGAAAAGACTAAGAAGCAGAGAGAGCTGCAGGAGAGTCGAGCTGTTGTACAGAAGATCATCCAGGACAGAGAGAAAGACGTGGAGCTGCTTAAACAGCAGGTGAAGAACATCAACGTCTCTGCTGGTCAGACTGTAGAGAAAAATGAGCAGATCTTCACTGAGCTGATCCGTCTCCTCCACCAAAGAAGCTCTGAGCTGGAGAAGGAGGTCCGATCCAAGCAGCAGACTAAAGCGAGTGTGGTCCGAGCGCTTCAGGAGAAGCTGGAGCAGGAGATCAGTGAGCTGAAGAAGAGAGACGCTGAGCTGCAGCAGCTCTCCCACACTGATGATCACATCCAGTTTGTCCTCAGCTACAGCTCCCTGCCAGCGCTCAGTGTGTCCACACACTCCTCCATCACCCTCAGACCTCCTGGAAACTGCTTTGAGAAGGTGACAGCAGCTGTGTCAGAGCTCAGAGAACATCTCCACAAAGTCCTGATGGAGGACTGGACCAAAATTTGTCAGACAGTGGAGGAAGTGGAGGTTTTACCAACACCAGTGACCAGAGCGGAATTATTAAAATATTCAAAGGAAATTATTTTGGATCCAAACACAGCTTGCGGACAGTTTCATTTATCAGAAGAAAACAGAAAAGTAACACCAATGGAAGAACATCAGCCTCGTCCTGATCATCCAGACAGGTTCACTGGATGCTTTCAGGTCCTGAGCAGAGAGAGTCTGACTGGTCGTTGTTACTGGGAGGTGGAGTGGAGAGGGAAAAGAGTTGATGTAGCGGTTGCGTACAAGAGTATCAGCAGAACAGGATGTAGTGATGAAAGTAGATTTGGTAAGAATGAAAAATCATGGAGCTTAAACTGTTATTCAAATTTTTACGTGTTTTACCACAACAACATCCACACTCATGTCTCTGGTCCTCAGTCCTCCAGGATAGGAGTGTACCTGGATCACACAGCAGGTATTCTGTCCTTCTACAGCGTCTCTGAAACAGTGACTCTCCTCCATAGAGTGAAAACCACCTTCACTGAGCCTCTACATGCTGGAGTTCACATTTTTTCAGTTGGAGATAGTGTTCAGTTCAGTAAACTCCATAAAAGTTGTATATAACGCACGCACGCACGCACGCGCACACACACACGCACACACGCACACACACACACACACACACACACACACACACACACATCTAAACAGGCATGTGTTGTTGTTAGCATAGAGCAGTGGTTCTCAAACTTTTTTGGCTCAAGTACCCCCTTATATCTGACTACCATATTTTGCTCAAAATCCTGTGAAAAAACAACTATGGAATGTAATGATGGATTGAATTAATGATAACACACATTTAAAAAAATCTCATTTTGTAAATAAACGGAATGAAACATATGGTTTTTCTTATTTTAATGTGCTAATCAAGATCATTTTGTGTGTTTTCGGTGTCATTATGTGTATTTTGTTGTTTGTTTCATTTTTTATATATTTTTCTCTTATTTTGTGTATTGTTGATTTTATTTCAATTATTCTCTCTATGTGTGTTTGTGTGTGTTTGGTGTCGTTTGTTTGTTTCTTATGTTGTTTTGTGTGTTACTCTGTTATTTTTATACATTTTGTTGTAATCTTGTGTATTATAAAACCCCATATTTTGAATGCTTTAATTTAGAATTTTCCTCTCTGTTTCTCTCTCAAGTACCCCCTATAGTGCCATCGCGAAAAAACACTCTGGAATAGAGTGAAGTTACTCTAGTGACCTGAGAAACATTCAGAGAGACAGAGTATTTATTTTATTTACAGATTTTAAATGAACATAAATGAATCATCAAGAAAATCAAGTCAATAGGAAAACAGGCATTCATCTAATACTGCTGTGGTGTGAAGAGGACCCCCGTTTAGGGATGTAACGATTAATCGTAAGGCAGTTAAAAATCGATTCATAGGTATCACGGTTGATATCGATTTTCTGACAATTGAATCGCAGTACTTTTTTTAATCCGGAAGTGTTGGCGGCGGGCGGAGTCTGCTAATACTTTTTTTCTGGCCGCCTTCTACTCTTAAATATGTTAATAAATAATTCCTTACCCCTTTAGCACCGAAAGAATATCTGTAATATTACTTGAATATCTGTAAAAGTCACGTTTTTCTATTAGCTCCGTCTGCTAGCATAGCTTCTCTTCTTCACTGCAAGATATCTGCATTCCAACCGACCACTGGGTTACCAGCGCCCTCTGCTGGTCCAAACAAATATGACAAAAATCAGTGCAATGACGGGTTTTTTTTTTTTTTAAAGTCCAATTGTTAAGGCACAAAATACATTTTCAGTTGCACTTTTAAAAGAAAAAGAACTATTATGCAGTTTTGCATTGTTTATTATAGAACCAGAATTTAAATTAATAGGCTTCATTTTCATTTGTATTATTCCTTTATTTATTTAATTCAAGATTTATTTTTAGTTAAATTGCATTGTTTTGAATAGTTTATCAAGGAATTCTTTTGACAATGAAAAATATAAGGAAAATAATACAGTATTTTCTAGTTTTTTTCCCAAAAAAAAAAAATTTGTCTACAGTCCCATTTTGTAAATGAAAAAATCGTGAGAGAATCGTATCGTGAACCCAGTATCGTGAATCGAATCGTATCGGGAGTTGAGTGAATCATTACATCCCTACCCCCGTTTGTTGAATGTGTATTAAGTTTAGTATTTTAAAGAGAAGGCAGGCTTTTTATTTAATCATCATTTTTTTGCCCTTGTTCTTAAACTGTCTTTCAGTGATGAACTGACCATTCTTGAGGTTGTTTATATCTGATTGTCTCATTGCTTACGTAAAGCTTGTGAAACTCTTTGTTCCAGAAAATAGGCCTCGAAACAGTTGGCCCCCAGAGAGGATATATTTTATTATAAGGATTATTTAAGGTTAAGGATATATAATTATAGTATGTCCTAAATAAATCATAAATTAATAATATTGTACATTAACAGGGTGCTTCCAACTTTATTTATGAAGAAGATCCTTATTTTGTAACTGCAGGGTTTGACTAAAACATTTTATTCTGTTTGTGGTTTAATTTTCTTTATTCTGTTACAATTAATATAGAAATCTGTTTTGGGTTTATGTATTTTAAATAGTGGGCCTTGTAAATAATCTAGATGCTGGATTCGTCCGAACCAAGCAAGTTGTTGTTTCCAAAAATCAAACTGTTTCAACTAAAAATAAAATGAAAAAAATGAAAAGATGGGAAAGGGAAATGCGTTGAACATGAAACGGCCAGCGTCCCAAAACTGAAACTTTGGGTGGTTTTCTTCCTTTTAAAAGGAATCTCAGCTGTCTGGCTGTGGGTGTGTCTAGGGTGTGTGTACATGTGATGACACTGACAAACATGAGGGATGATTCCTAGATTTAGACATAAACCATAATAATGAGTTCAGCATATTCAAATAATCTTTTTGATATCATATCTTGAAGTATCATGTATTACGTGACAGTTTGATACCAAACATGACTGGAAGCTGAGTATTACTTCAGGGACCGGTTAGTGAATTTTACTTGTAATTACTCGTAAACATAAATGTCAAAAATCATGTTATGCCTCTTTTTTACTATATGGTTGCAGTAGATACCTTAAACTAACTTTTGTGATGTTTTCTGGTATTTTAAGCACTTTTTAAATGATGAAACATTTAAAATAGCGTTCTGTGGGTATAAAATTATCTGAAAAGAGTGGAATAGGACAGACAATATTTGCATTTTCAATTTTTACAGAAACCATTCCAATAATGTTTTTGTTCGTGACTTTTCAACATAGTACAGTTTCTTTGTTCTCATTCATTCACTGGGACACATCTCAGAGGAGGCCTAGGTAGTGTCCGGTGTGACAGCTCACCACAGGTGGTCAGGGATCAGTGGGACAGTTCTGTGATCGTACAGCATCCCAAAAGTATCTGTTTGTAAAGGAGGGAGAAGACGAGGGTTCTTCCCTCTGTGTGGAGTCGTAAAAAGTGCTCGTACTGAAAACTTCAAAGTGCTGTAGTCAGTCTCCTTGGCTCCATTACTGGGTTCAAAGGAAGCATAGTGGGGTAAGCTATGCACCTCAAAGTTACTGGGGCAGTTATTTTGTAAACAGTTTGTGATAAAGAAACAGGCTCTTTGGTTAATCCTGTTAGGCTTGATGTGGTTTGGTTCCCTACATTTGTCACCCGCTCCTGTCCGTGTCCCGTTATTGCTATTAGTCAGTCAGTCAGCTTTAGTTTTTACTTTTTTTTTTTTTATTTTGTACTTGTTGGTTTTAGGCTTGGATAATTTAACTGACTTTTAACTTAAAAATTAGATCTGCTTCCTTTATTCTATTTCCTCTGTAATTGGGTCCTCACAATCCTGTCATTGGTCAAAATAAAGCAATCATTTCATTTCCCCTGTTTAGTGTGTGAGCAGGGTTGGGAGGGTTACTTTAAAAATGTAAAAAAGTAATGTAACTGATTACTTTTTGTTACTTTTGGATTACTTCAATACCAATGTCCTGTGGGGTTCCTCAGGGCTCTGTTCTTGGACCCCTTCTGTTTATCCTTTAAATGCTTCCTTTAGGACAAATTTTACAGAACTGTAAGGTTGATTATCAGAGCTACGCAGATGACACACAACTATATCTATCACTGAACCCAGATGACTATGGTCCCATTGAGGTGTTATGTGACTATTTAGAAAAAGTAAACTTCTGGATGAGTGAAAACTTCCTTCAACTAAACCATGACAAGATGGAGGTGATTGTCTTTGGTAACAAAGAAAAGAGGACAGCTGTCAGCAAGTATCTTGAGTCTCGTCTGTAAAAGCTAAAGACCAAGTCAAAAACCTTGGTGTTCTGATTGACTCAGATCTTACATTCAGCAGTCAGATCAAATCTATCACAAAAACAGCTTCTACCACCTAAAGAACATCTCCAGAGTGAAAGGTTTAATGACTCAGAAAGATCAGGAGAAACTGGTCCATGCTTTTATCTCCAGCAGACTGGACTATTGTAATGGTCTTCTGACAGGAATCCCCCAAAAGAGCATCAAACTTCTACAGCTGGTTCAGAACGCTGCAGCTCAGGTCTTAACCCGAACAAAGAGATCAGAACACATTACTCCAGTTTCAAAATCTTTGCACTGGCTCCCAGTCAGCCTCAGAATAGACTGTAAAGTTCTGCTGCTGGTGTATAAATCTGTGAATGGGTTTGGTCCAGAATACTTCAGTGACATGTTAGTCAGGTATGAACCCAGCAGGTCTCTCAGATCTATGGACACAGGTCAGATAGTGGAGCCCAGAGCTCACAGTAAACATGGTGATGCTGCTTTTAGTTGTTATGCTGCAAAGAAGTGGAACAAACTGCCACTAGAGCTGAAGTCAGCATCACATGTGAACATTTTTAAATCAAAGTTAAAGGCACTTTTTTCTCTACTGCGTATGATTGGGAGAGAGATTTTTGGTCATGTTGTTGATGTAATGTGTTTGTTGATGATTTTAATTGATTTTACTGATGATTTTAAATGTTCTTATTGATTTTAGGCTGTTGAATGTTTTCTGTTGCACTTGATCATGTAAAGCACATTGAGTTGCCTTGTGTATGAAATGTGTTATACAAATAAATTTGCCTTGCCTCACAAAACATGCAAATGAAGACACAAAAGGATAGAATACGTGCAACCTGCTCACTGTACTATTTTAGACAAACATAAAAACACCTTTTACAGTCACACTGCATTAAAGCTATTACTGTTTTAGTTTAACACAGACTGGGAGAAGTAGAAGTACTATTAACAAATAAGATTGTCAATATACTCATTAATTATGAACAATTCAGATGAATAATTGACCGAGACCACAGACCATACTATAATAATTATTGCATGGGATAGAATAATTGCTATTGTTACAATTTTGTAATATATGTAAAACAAAAAAGCACCACCTGAAGTGATATGTCAGGTTTTAACAAGTTCTATAGTTATAGTTATAAAAGGTTACATACACAACATGAGAACAATTGCCATTTCTATTAGAAAAAAGCACCACCTAAAGTACTTTTTATTTTAAGTATTCACATGCTTCAAAGTTGTCTTTCATGGGTCATGTAATCCCTGTTGTCATAAAATATACCTGTAATCTGATTACATGTTGGTTAATATACTGTAACAGATTACAGCCTGTGTGTGAGCCATGGAGCTGTCAGTAAATGATGGCACAGAGGAAACAAGTACAGAGTTTGGTAGTGATTTATTATTTATACTATTCCCATTATCATCATTACTAGTATTCAATGGTTTCTGAGCTTCAATCCTTCCAACACTATCTCAGTCTTTAAACTTTGAGTATCTGTTGAACAACTTCACTTCCTGGAATAAAGAGCAGCATTTACCCTCCCTCCTCACTCTGTCCTCACAGCACTTTGCTCCTCCCCTTATATCACTAAGGTGTGGATGGGTGTAACCATGCAGGAAACTCTGACTGACAATATTATAATCTGCAGTTGGACTGTTTCTCAGGAAGGGAAAGTAACACTACTGCTGGTGAAATGGAGCAGAAAGGAGCTGATAGAGAAACCTTGTCCTGTTCCATCTGTCTGGACCTCCTGAAGAAGCCGGTGACCATTCCCTGTGGACACAACTACTGCAGGATATGTATCAGCAGACACTGGGATGTAGAGAATTACACCTACAGCTGTCCTCAGTGTAGGAAGATGTTCACATCGAGGCCTGTCCTGGTAAAAAACACCATGTTGGCAAGTTTAGTGGAGGACCTGAAGAGCAGACATGACGTTGCTCCTTCCACTGCAGCTGAAGACGTGGCCTGTGATTTTTGCACTGAGAGGAAACGTAAAGCCTCCAAGTCCTGTTTGAACTGCATGGCCTCTTATTGTGAGATACACCTTCAGCCTCATCATGAAGTTATTCCATTAAAGAGACACAAACTGGTGGATGCCTCTAAGAAGCTCCAGGAGAAGATCTGCTCTCGTCATGATGAGGTGATGAAGATGTTCTGCCGCACTGATCAGCAGTTTATCTGTATTCTCTGCTCCATGGAGGAACACAAAGACCACGACACAGTTTCAACTGCAGCAGAAAAGACTAAGAAGCAGAGAGAGCTGCAGGAGAGTCGAGCTGTTGTCCAGAAGAACATCCAGGACAGAGAGAAAGACGTGGAGCTGCTTAAACAGCAGGTGAAGAACATCAACGTCTCTGCTGGTCAGACTGTAGAGAAAAACGAGCAGATCTTCACTGAGCTGATCCGTCTCCTCCACCAAAGAAGCTCTGAGCTGGAGAAGGAGGTCCGATCCAAGCAGCAGACTAAAGCGAGTGTGGTCCGAGCGCTTCAGGAGAAGCTGGAGCAGGAGATCAGTGAGCTGAAGAAGAGAGACGCTGAGCTGCAGCAGCTCTCCCACACTGATGATCACATCCAGTTTGTCCTCAGCTACAGCTCCCTGTCAGCGCTCAGTGTGTCCACACACTCCTCCATCACCCTCAGACCTCCTGGAAACTGCTTTGAGGAGGTGACAGCAGCTGTGTCAGAACTCAGAGAACATCTCCACAAAGTCCTGATGGAGGACTGGACCAAAGTCTGTCAGACAGTGGAGGAAGTGGAGGTTTTACTAACACCAGTGACCAGAGCGGAATTATTCAAATATTCAAAGGAAATTATTTTGGATCCAAACACAGCTTATGGAAAGCTTCATTTATCAGAAGAAAACAGAAAAGTAACACCAATGAAAGAACATCAGCCTCGTCCTGATCATCCAGACAGGTTCACTGGATGCTTTCAGGTCCTGAGCAGAGAGAGTCTGACTGGTCGTTGTTACTGGGAGGTGGAGTGGAGAGGGAAAAGAGTTGAGGTAGCGGTTGCATACAAGAGTATAAGCAGAACAGGATGTAGTGATGAAAGTAGATTTGGATATAATGAGAAATCATGGAGTTTAAATTGTTTTCCAAATTTTTACGCGTTTTACCACAACAACATCCACACTCGTGTCTCTGGTCCTCAGTCCTCCAGGATAGGAGTGTACTTGGATCACACAGCAGGTATTCTGTCCTTCTACAGCGTCTCTGAAACAATGACTCTCCTCCACAGAGTGAAAACCACCTTCACTGAGCCTCTACATGCTGGATTTCACATTTATTCAGCTGGAGATAGTGTTCAGTTCGGTAAACCCTATAAGATTTGCGTGTAAAAAATTTAAAAAATGCTTACACACGCACACACACACTCCCACCTTTACACTCAATATAGATTAAGGCAGCCATTGTTAATTCTCAATGTCCTGTCCTTGCTTTGTACATATTATGAGCTACAGTATACTCTATGGTCGTCTAAAACAGTGTTTCTCAAATGGGTACGCTAGGGGTACGCGATGGCACTACAGGTGGCACTTGAGAGAGAGAGAAAATTAACAAATAAAGGGTCAGTCTTGGTCCCACCACAGGCGTGAGATGACCAGAAATGATAAAAACTATAGAAACGAATCTATTCAGTAGCCACTAAATCAATCAATCAATCTTTTATTTGTATAGCGCCAAATCATAACCAATGGTATCTCAAGACACTTTACAGTAGAGCAGTCTTAAGGACGGACTCTTCATTTTATGGATACACACATATGCATATATACGTATATACACATACATATGTATCCCACACCCAACATGAATTCATCATGGCGGCAAGGAAAACCTTCTGTTAAGCAGCAGGAACCTTGTGTGGATCCCATTCCTATGATGAACAGCCATCCACGTTATGCTGTGTTGGGTGTGTGCAGAGGAAAGGGTGGAGACAGAGTTGTTGAGACTCTGTGACTCCACACTGAGGATCCCACGGACCTGCAAGACAAAAGCCAGAAGGAGTACAGGAGCAAACACAAGGGAAGAAGCAGACATAGAGGGAGTGTTAGAGAGAGGAATGGGACCCTCTCCGGTCCCTCTCTAACCTAAATGACCTCTCTCTTAACGCCCTCTCCAACCTCTCTCCAACCGAGCATGCCAGACCCCCCCACCGGCAGTCTATGCCTATTGCATCTTAACTATGAGCTATGAGCTGGTTCCTAACTAAAAGCTTTACCAAAGAGGAATGTTTTGAGCGTAACCTTAAAGGTAGAGAGGGTGTCTGCCCCCATGAACCGTGGTTGGTAGATGGTTCCAGAGAAGTGGGGCCTGATAACTGAAAGCTCTTCCTCCTATACTACTTTTAGAGACGAATGGAACAACGAGTAGTCCAGCATTTTGAGAGCGTTGTGTTCTGGGGGGATTGTATGGCACTACAAGCTCCTTGAGATAGACTGGTGCCTGTCCATTTAGGGCTTTATAAGTGAGAAGAAGAATCTTGAATTCTATTCTATATTTTATGGGAAGCCAATGCAGAGAGGCTAATACAGGAGTAATGTGATCTCTTCTCCTAGTTTTAGTCAGTACACGTGCTGCAGCATTTTGAACCAGCTGAAGTGTCTTAAGCGACTTGCTCGGGCAGCCTGCTAAAAGAGAATTACAATAATCCAGTCTAGAGGTAACAAAAGCGTGGACTAGCTTTTCGGCGTCGCCCTGAGACAGGATAGATCTGATTTTAGCAATGTTACGGAGATGAAAGAAGGCAGTTCTTGAAGTTTGTTTTATGTGAGAGTTGAAGGATAAATCCTGATCAAATAGAACCCCAAGGTTTCTAACAGTTGTGCTTCGTGCCAGAGTAATGCCATCTAGGGCAGTTAGGCTAGCATAGGTTTCTCTAAGGTGTCGTGGGCCCAGTACAATGACCTCAGTCTTGTCTGAGTTAAGAAGAAGAAAATTTTGGTCCATCCAGGCCCTAATGTCCTTTAGACAGGCCTCAAGTTTAGATAGCTGATTTGTCTCACCTGGCTTCATTGATACATACAGTTGGGTATCATCAGCATAGCAGTGAAAGTTAACAGAGTATTTTCTCATAACATTACCAAGGGGGATCATATAGATACAGAAGAGGATTGGACCTAGCACAGAGCCCCGAGGAACCCCGTAGCTTACTTTATTGTACACAGAAGACTTATTATTCACGTGTACAAACTGGTACCTATCAGATAGGTAGGACTTAAACCAGTTTAGGGCAGTCCCTGTGATTCCAAGTAATTCCTCTAATCTCTCTAGTAGAATATAGTGATCTATAGTGTCAAAAGTTGCACTAAGATCTAATAAAATCAGCACTGAGAGTCGTCCTTCATCTGAAGCCCAGAGTAGATCATTAGTTACTTTAACTAACGCAGTCTCTGTGCTGTGTTGAGCTCTAAAACCTGACTGGAAGTCCTCGAACAGGCTGTTGTTTTGAAGGAAGTCACAGAGCTGAGCCGCCACAACTTTCTCAAGAATCTTTGAAATAAAAGGAAGATTAGATATAGGCCTGTAGTTTGCTAAAGTGCTGGAATCGAGAGTAGGTTTTTTGAGAAGGGGTTTGATTACAGCTACTTTAAAGGACTGCGGCACGTAGCCTATTGATAGGGATATATTTATTGTCTCCAACAAAGATGGGCAGACTAGGGGAACAACTTCTTTAAACAGCTTAGTTGGGATCGGATCCAAAAGGCAGGTCGATGGTTTGGAGGATGAAATAATAGAGTTAAGTTCCTGAAGTCCTATATGTGTGAAACAGTTTAGGTTAGGCTTATTTACATTTAATGGTACAGCAGACCCAGGTGAAGGCAGGGAGTGGCTAATTTTATCTCTAATCTCATGAATTTTATTGTTAAAAAATGTCAAAGTCCTCACAGCTGAGGGCTAGAGGAATCATGGGCTCAATAGAGCTCTGACTTTGTGTTAGCCTGGCTACAGTGCTGAAAAGGTACCTCGGATTATTTTTATTTTCTTCAATTAGTGAGGAGTAGTATGTAGATCGACTATGTCGTAAGGCTGTCATGTATTTACTATGGCTTTCTTGCCAGAGTATTCATGACTCCTCTGTTTTATTGGAGCGCCACATTCTGTCTAATTTACGGGTTGTTTGTTTGAGTGTGTGAGTTTCAGAGCTAAACCACGGAACTTTCCTCTGACGTTTAATAGTTTTTTCCCTCAATGGGGCAATTGAGTCCAAGGTGGATTTTAGTAGACTAGCAGAGCTATCGACAAGCAGATCCAGTTGAGAGGGGTTATAATTAATATCATAGTTATTTATTGGATGGTGCACTGAGTTTAAGGCAGCAGGAATGGCCTCTTTAAATTTAGCCACAGCACTATTGGACAGATTTCTACTCGTAACTATTTTATTGCACAGTGCGAGATCCTCTAGGATAATGTTAAAAGATATTAAAAGTGATCTGATTGCAGAGGATTTTCAGGGTAGACTTTTAGTTCATTAATATCAAGGCCATATGTTAGAACAAGATCAAGAGTATGATTTAAACGATGAGTAGCTTCATTAATAGTTTGAAAAAAGCCAACTGAGTCTATTAGGGACATAGAGGCTGAGCTCAGGCTATCACTATCTTTGTCAACATGGATATTAAAATCTCCTACTATCAGTATTTTATCAGAACTGAGGACTAAGTTTGATATAAACTCAGAGAATTCTGATAGAAATTCAGAATAAGGGCCTGGAGGACGGTAAATTATCACAAATAAGACTGGCTGGCAGGTTTTTGATTCAGTATGAGATAAATTTAGAACCAGGCTTTCAAAGGAAGTTTAACTGGCCTTTGGTTTAGGATAGATTAGAAGAGAGGAATGATAAAGAGCTGCTACACCACCTCCACTGCCTATGTCTCGTGGCATATGAGTATTTAAATGACTGGGAGGAGTGGCTTCATTTAAACTAACATATTCATCTTGATACAGCCATGTTTCAGTTAAACAGAAAAAAATCAAAGTTATTTTCTGAGATAAGGTCATTTACTAGTAGAGATTTGGATCTCAGTGATCTAATATTTAATAGAGCACATCTAATGGTTTTATGTTTTGGTGTTTCTAGATTTGAGATTTTAATTTTTTTCAGATTTTTATAATTGATAGCTCTTTTATTTGATTTTATGTTAAAATCATTGTGAAATTTGGGTCGGGGGACAGACACCGTCTCCATAAAATAATATTCATCACCATCACAACAGTTGTCATGGCGATGAACACAGCTATCATAATAGCAATGGGAGGGAAACTGTCCTAAGGCAAGCGCAGAGGGGCGTGGAGGACTCCGCCTCTGTAACATGTGTTACAGAGGTGTGTTGTGTTTAACATGTGTTAAATCGGTGTTTTTCAACTTTTGGGTCGGGACCCCATGTAGGGTCACCTGAAATTTCTGAAAAATGTAAATAGTTTTTAAATTTTTTCATTATTCTATCTTTTTTATTATTATTATTAAAACAACACACAATCATATACAACTGTAATTCTATACTTTCACTTTGTGAATTATAAATCTAGTTCAACTAAAATGCAGTAAAAAAAAAAAATTCTAGAAAAAAATGTCTTTAAGGTAGCCAGAAATCAAAATGGGGTCACGATCCAAAAAAGGTTGTGAACCACTGCATTAAATACTGTTTCTTTCCACTTATTTACAAACTGAGATTCTTTAAAATGTGTGTTATCACTCGTTCATTTCATCTTTATGCTCTATATTTGTTTTTCAATAGTTTTCTATGCAAAATGTTGTAGTGGGACAAAAGGGAGTACTTGGATTCAGAAACAAGAGAAAGGGGTACTTGAGCCACAAAAGTTTGAGAAACACTGTTCTAAAACATACCTGATTAACGTGTTTCAGTCAGAGGATGACTTCATGATACATTTCATATTAAACCTGTTTATCTAAAAGCATATTTTGAATCAACTAATGTGTAAATGATTATTAAACTATGTGTCATTGTCCTCATTTTAACTTGTGTGTCTGTTTGTGGTGGATAGGGTTTGTATGGGGCGTATTTTGAACCTTGTAAATGCACTTTGAGCTGCATTTCTTTGTATGAAAAACACTTTTTATGAATAAAGATTGACTTGATTTGATTTAAATACGTGACACTCAATAATGGGGTCTTGTCTAATCTTATTATCTATACCTGCTTATCCTGTAAAGCAGGACGGGCTCAAAAATGAGATTGTCTGATCCAAAGGCCACATTTTTAGAAATAATGTCAACATTTAGAATAATAACTGATATGAGCAATTATAATTCGGAAAGAACAAAGGGTTGTTTTGTATATTTTTTCATCATTAGTAGGCTATTATTAATTATATTATTTGTGTGTTTTTTGCTGTTTGTGTGTTTTTGTTGCTTTTTCAGAATCAGAATCAACTTTATTGGCCAAGGGTGTATGAATACACACGAGGAATTTCTTTTGGTGACCTGTGCTCTCTCAGGTAGTGTAACATTAAATAATAACAATCAACTAGAATAAAGAAAAATAAAGAAAATAAATAAAAAATAAATAAAAAAAGAAGTATAAACATAAATATAAGAGTAGTTAGACTAATATGTGCAAACTAAATAAAAATAACAAGATAATAATAATAGTAATAATAATAATAATAATAATAATAATAATAGTTAGAATAATAATAATAATGAAATAAAATAAAAATACAATAATAATAATAATAAGATAATAGTGCAGTAGTGCATTGATGAGTAGTGCAGGTGAACATTTAAATGAAAAAATTATGTCCATGAACATTCACAGTGACAGGTTGATCCAGGGTTGTTATGTTTTGTTCCAGGTTATTTCACAGTAACAGAAACAGGTCTGACACTCTATGACTGTTTAGAGTTGATCAGAATGACAGCCTGGGGGAAGAAACTGTTTTTATGGCGGGTAGTTTCGGCGTACAGTGATCTGTAGCGTCTGCCGGAGGGGAGGAGTTTAAACAGATTGTGTGCAGGGTGTGAGGGGTCTGCAGTGATGCTACCTGCCCGTTTCCTGACCCTGGACAGGTATTTTTTTGAGCATTGGGCAGTCATTTGTGAGAGTGTTCTTTCTTTGTTCATGTTTGCTGATGTTTTGTGCTTTTTTGAAGTAACTTTGTGTTTTAGTTGCAGTTTTGTGCATTTTTGCTGTCATTTTGTGAGTTGTTGTTGCTGATCTTATGCAATTTTTGGAGTAATAATGTCTATTTTTGTTATTTTGTTCATCTTTCTGCCATGTTGTGTGTTTTTGTTGCAGTTTTGTGTGTTTTTGGAGTCATTTTGTGAGTTTTTGTTGCTGATTTTATGCAATTTTTGGAGTAATAATGTGCATTTTTGTTATTGTGTTCATCTTTCTGCCATGCTATGTGTTTTTGTTGGTTTTGTGTGTTTTTGGGGTCATTTTATGAGTTGTTGTTGCTGATTTAATGCAATAAGTTTTTAGGGTCATTTTACTCAGTTGCTGAGGGGGGCTACACAAAATTAGAGAGATATCCACATGTGGCCCCTGAGCGGCTGTTGCCCATGCCTGCTGTTAAAGGCTCACAGGGGGATGATGGAATCTATTCCAGTAGATGTTGGATGTAAGCCCATTAACAGGGTGTTTAACTTCATTCTCACATCTTTCCATCACATTTTGGTTCTGTGTATAATCCCACAGGCCTGAGTTTGACACCTAAGAATAAGCTTTTCTCAAAAGACCAAAATGTTTCCATCCTGCCACATTTATTGTTAGATTCCTGTTTGAATGGAGCTTTAAAATCTACAAAAAACACCTTTAAATGGAGGGTAACTTGGGGTTTGGGCTGAGTTTTACTTTTCATTGTAAAAAAGCCCTGGAGGTTGCTTTAGTTTCCTGTTCTGCAAGGGAAACACGCTCCAACTTGCATCTGGCTTGTTTTTATTTTGTGTATGTAGTGTTTTTTTTCTCCCACTATGAATATAACAGAAAAAAAACAATGAATAAAAACAAACAAGGAGTGATCGTGACATTTAATGTTAGATGACAAATTTAACCTCTTAACGTTAAAATCCTATTCTTATCCACATAATCGTCAAAAAAGTGAAGAGAAGTAACTGAAACCAATAATGTATGAAATGATGAGGGGGCTTGGTCTCAGAAAATGATGGCTATACAGATTACACATGTGACCTAAACACAGCAGCAAAACCACCGTGCACAGCTTGAATCCCTTGTCACTGACTCTGAGCTTTTTAAAGGAAAGTCAAGAAACCCCCTGAGCTGCAGCCACTGTAATTACATTACACACACACACACACACACACACACGGCTTTGAGCTCAGCGTGTCTGCAGCCTGCTTCGGGATGTTAGAGGCGTGTTGCCATGACAACTGAAAGAGGGGCACATAGGAAGGGGGTTTGGGTAAAATAGATGAGGAGGGGGGTTGTGTTAGAAATTGTGGCAGTCACAGAGTTGCCGGCATCTTGACAGAAGAGGACAAAAACGCTGCAGCAGCAGGAAAAACGTGCAGGAAAGCAGCAGAAAGGCAGAGAGCACGGTAAGCAATGTTTGTCCTGCTTTTGGATTCAGAGGGAGAGGGCAGTGTGTTGACAGGGTGGGGTGGGGGGAGTCGTGCATGTGATGTGAGGTGTGTTTGTAGTTTTTTGTGGGTTTTTTTCTCCTCTTTTTGGCATGACAAAAACTTTCTCCTCACAATTGTGAAATTGTATTATTTAATTTAATTTTTTTTAAAAATTGTGCTATCATCTGCGTTATAACGTGTGTGTGTGTGTGTGTGTGTGTGTGTGTGTGTGTGTGTGTGTGTGTGTGTGTGTGTGTGTGTGTGTGTGTGTGTGTGTGTGTGTGTGTGTGTGTGTGTGTGTGTGTGTGTGTGTGTGTGTGTGTGTGTGTGTGGGCGGTTGAGCTTTGCATAGATTAAAATCTAATTTGCAGCAGACAGGTTTATTAATGATCAGGGCTGGAAATGGGAAAGTTGTGGGAATGGGACTGAACAAAAGATAAGGAGGAATCATTGGAAATTGTGTGTGTGTGTGTGTGTGTGGGGAAGGGTGGGGGGGGGGTCCAGTTTCCTCCTCTCTGTGCAGTAATGATATTTATTGCAATCTTTGCAGTTTGAGAGGGGGAGGGGCAGCTTTGTAGTATCTGCTGCTTTTTTTACCAGTATTTTCCACAAACTTGTGTGTGTTTTGCATTTTGTGTGTGTGTGTGTGGCTGTGGCAGTGATATGTGTTTTTTTCAGGGTTGGCGTCAGTTACATTACAATTACCATGTTCAATTGTACAATTCAATTACAATTACAGTGACCAGCACTATTTCCAATTACAAATAAATTGCAATTCCTCTTGTGTTAGCTTTCTGTTAGAATCTCTTATGATAACAGGTCCTAAATCAGCTGTAAAATACAGTAAAAACAAATATCTATTATCTCATTTGTTTCCTATCTATTGGTTACCTTGTTACGCTTCCTAATCAATGAAAAAATCGGTTTTAATATATTTGGTGTGGGTTTCTGAGCCTTTTATGTGTCAGTATACCCCTCAAATTTTTTGTTAAATGGTAAAATGTGGAAAAGCTTGATATGAAACATATTTTAATAATTGTTTATGACATATGTGTAGAACTGTACATAGAACTGTACATGGTTCCCCAGTTTAGCATTAAATTATACTATAATTGACATTTTCTTTAGAAATGTCATGGCAATTGGAATTGCAAAGTTTCAGTTTCAACATACAAGTTCATTTGAGTTGCCTTTTTTCAAATGATGCAAACAAAAATAAATAAATATACACATGTACTTTCTTTTATATACAACATTTAACAAAAAAAAAACCACAAACATATTTCTACTGCTTCACATAACTCTCTAAAATACATTGTAGCATTTTCTTATTGAAATGAAATAGTGTGTCACTCGTTTTTATCTCTTTATCAACATTATTCCACAAATGAACCCCTAGAACAGACAGACATCTTTGTTTAACTTCTAATCTTGCTTTTGGTAAAATAGTATTTTTGAACGCCTTCTGGAAGAGTCAATTATCTCAACTCAATTACGATTTAGTTACGATTACGACAGGAACATATTTTTAAAATTACAATTTAAATTATGGCACAATTGTAAGTAATTATCAATTACGTGATCACAGTTTTTGTTTTCGTCGCCACGTCTGACTTTCACTTGTGTTTTGACGTTGTTATTTTGTCTTTGTCTCTCAGGTTAGATGAGTATTTTCCCCCTCAGCTCAGAGATGCAATCTTCAACACTCGGCCCCTCGTTCATGACAGGACAGACTGCTAAAGTGTCAGGGAGGAAGAGAGGACGACCCCCCATCCGCAGGCTGGAGTACCAGCATCACTACGTAGAGGCACTGCTGCCCCCCAAGATCCCAAAGAAGAGAGGTCGCAAACCTGGTTTCAAGGTCAGTCCGTCACAGATTTAATCACTGGGATTTATAAACTGACCGTATCAGCAAAAAAAAGTCATAGTCTTTGTATTTTAGCTGTGTGGAGGACTGGCAGTTTTGTCTTGGGTGTACATCAGACAAGGTGATCAGTATTAGAAGATCCAGGACAGCCCAGGGGCCACATGCGGTCCCATGTCTATTTTGTGTGGCCCCCGAAAACAAATTCCCCGCCCAATCTGTAATCGAATATGAAACCCATCAAAATACACACAAAAACTTCAAAACTACACAAGCAAAATGCACAAAATATCAAAAAAAAAAAAAAAGCACACAAAGTAACAACTAAATCACACAACAATATTCCAGAAATACACAAAATGACTCATAAAACACAGAAAACACACACGATATGTCGCCAATGACACAAAATGTTAGCCACAAAGTTTTCATACTCAAAATGACATAAAAATACACAAAACAATGACAAAAATACTGAAAATGACTCCAAAAAACACAAAAAAAGACAGCAAACAAATTCCCACAATGACAGAAAAATTCACAAAACGACCCCAAAATCACTCAAAATAACTAAAAACTCACCAAATAACAGCAAAACCAAGAAAAAAGACAAGGACTAAACCCAGACAATAACATTTTTGTGATCAAAGTTTCCCATCTCTGGTCCATTCTCCTTGAAAATAACAAAAATCTATATTGGATGTTAAATTACTATATATGTTAAGTTTTTGCATCTTGCATTGCTATAATTTTATGAGAAAATATTGCCATTTCCACGTTTTCTGGGATATTCTGGCCCTTGATCAAATGTAGTTGATGACCCGTATCATTTTTCATCACCTCTCTTCCTTTGGTGGCATCTTACGTGAACTTGCTGTCTCCATTACCTTAAACATTGGGAATTACTGAGTACAAATGCACTTCTGTAGACTTTTAATCTACCCAGCACGACTTGTTTGACTGTCTTTGAAGACAAATGTGTGTATTTCTTTGCAGCTGAAGCCCAGGATGGGAATGTCCCCACATGCAGACTCTCCTCCCAGCAGCACACCTGAGCCTGAGACGGGCTCCATTCCACAGGATGCTGCCATTGTTCCCCAGTCTGCCACCCCAGTGCTCACAGGTTACAAAGACACAACCCCAAAGTAGACAGTGGATGCTTTTAAATATAATCTTTAGTTCACAGTCAATCACTACAGAAAGAGGGAAAGAGTCTATAATAGATGTGAAGGAAAACAGAGGTTAATTCAGGTTATGATTTGTTCTCCTGAGACTCTGTGGACCAATAATTGTGTGTGTGTGTGTGTGTGTGTGGGGGGGGGGGGGGGGGGGGGGGGGGGGGGGGGGGGGGCGGAGTGTATTCCTCCTATTTTCATGCTCATTATCCACTCTCAGTGTGGTGTGATTTTGTATTAAAAACTGCACAGCCCTCATTTTCTGATTGGTTTGTATATCCTTTATCCTCTGTAACGCTGCATCTCATTCTCTGTTGTTCTCTAAATCATACATTGAATAACATGTTTGTGCTGTTTGATGTCAAACAAATCTAGTATGAACCGACAAGTTAAAGTAAGTGGCCCTTGGTCTAATTTTGTGTAGCCCTTAACGCAAAGGTACAAAACGACAGCAAACATGCACAGAAATGACTCCCAAAAAAAAAAGAAAAAAAAAAGAAATATATATATATATAAATAATAGAAAATTACGTAAAAATACAAAAAATGACTCCAAAAAAAACATGTAAAATTATAGAAAAACTAACAGGATATCAGCGATACAAAAACGATAACAAAAACATCTGCAAAATATACAGAATGACAACAAATATACAACAAATGTCTCAAAAAATGATATGCCATTTCAGAGAAATACACAAAATGACTACCAAAAACATTCAAAACTATAGAAAAATATACAAACGACAACAAAAACACATAAAATGAGAGACTTCAAAAACCCATAAACTGAACCTTCCGTTAAATTATTGCAACGCTTCCCTTTATTTCCTTTGTCCCGCGTCAACCTGCTGAAAAGTCTCCCACATGTCAAAGATCAACCACATCTTCTTTGTTCTCATGAATCATGAAAAGTGTTTGATGTCAGACTGTTGAATTTATTCAGGCACTTACTGTACACTGTAGAGTAGACACAGACAGATCCATATTTACAACCAGACAAATAATTTTTTTTAAATCATTTCTTTGGTGAAAGGAAAATATTTAAAAACTATTTTTAATGCCTCAATTTTATGAAAACACTAGGTAAAGAAACACTTTCCAATTCCACACTTAAAGTACACATTTTCAATCAGTGCGTTCACTGTTTTGCGAGCACTCCAATTCAAAACAATGCATTTTTTATCCTCATGTTTGTTATTTAGCGTATTTTGTTCTGTTTAGGGAATAAGGAGGTTGAAGTTCAGCATTAATTACATTTTTTCTAGAGATATAAAGCTTTCTTTTTGTTGGGATTTCTCGTTTGTAGAGCTTTTTCATGTAATTTGAGCACAAAAAAAAACCCTTTTTCCATAACAGCATAATGCAAAACCAAACACTCTGCATTAAAATCAGACCTGAACCACTGCATTGTTCTTTATTTACAGACACAACGATGCCTGATGATTTCTCCAAGCGCTACAGTGTAGATCCTGGTGACTCCTCCTTTAACATGATGGCATCTCCTTACCTGAATAAACATTCTTATGGTTACCGTGGGAGCAGCTGCACAGCTTCAGTCGGTGTTTGCAGGAAAGCCACGAGACCAGGAAGTCTGCAGGAAGCAAACAGGAATGGTGAGAGATTCCCTAATTCTAATCATTTACTAAAGAATAATGTTATTTTTAATCGTAGTAGAAAGGCTCTTGTGTCCATGTGGTTTCCCCTCACACCAAGACATGCAACATGTTTGAGTTTTACCTTTAAGTTTAGAATTGTTATTCAATCGTCACAATGTGAGATTCAATAATAGACGTGGACAACCAAAGTACATGCACAAAATGACTCCAAAACACAGGAAAATGGCAGAATGATGAACAAAACAGCAGCAAACATACACAAAACGACAACAAATGCACACAAAATAAGTAAAAATACACACATTGAGTCCAAAAATACCAGACTCTAAAACTTTAGATTCATCAGGCATCATTTCATGCTATGATTGTTTATTTAAAGTAACATAATTTTCTATCATTTGAACCTAAAGCCTTATTATTTTCTTTGTTCTATATCCTCAGGCTATTCTCCAATGCCTGACTCAGCTGAAAACAAATGTTCTGCCAGTAAAGATCCTTCACGCTGGGGTGTAGAGGACGTCATCGTGTTCATCACAGATGCTGACCCTCAGGCTCTCGGACCCTTAGCTGATGCATTCAGGAAACATGTGAGTTCGGGAACTTTCTGTTTGATGAACGTCATGATCCTCTATTTTACCCTATATATCCTGATTATATGTTTCTTGATTTTACTTACTTTAGTTTTTCGTTAATTACTAGTCCTGAGAAAGGTGCATATGAATAAAATGTATTACTATTATACTGTTAGTCAGTGCTTGTGGAACATAAATCATTATTGAAATGAAAATTATTTTATCTTTCTTTAAAAAAAAAAAAAAAGAGTGTCTCTGGGATCTAAACAGATATTTTATCTTAGTTCAGGGGTGTCAAACTCCTTTTAGTTCAGGGACCAAATATGAACCAGTTTGATCTTAAGTGGGCCACAGATTTTAGGCGGTAAAAAGAGCAAATTCAACATGAATATGCCCTAGTTTGAACTTCTACCTATAAATGGTATATAAATGCAAAGTGTGTGAGTATATCAATCCCTGAAGGATCTCCCATCAAATGTACCTGATTTTGGCAATATTGGGAAATTGTGTGAAATAATTTGAGGAAAATTTGTTCTTTCAACAATTTGTGATTATAAATGGCCGCGTCATGTGATATGAGAACTTTAAAAATGAGCTCTGCAAATATAGTGGATTTTAAATTCATATTTTGGAGATATCCACAACTGAATTAGTTGTTAATTTACAAAATGTTTCATGTTTTTTTTCAATCATTTTTACTTTCTCGAGCGGGACCGAAATTGATGCTCTAAACGGCCAGATTTGGCCCCCAGGCCTTGAGTTTGACACCCGTGTTGAAGCTTCACTACTTCTTCCAATCAGCAAAACTTTGAGTAAAAATGTGACCAAACTTTGATATTATTAGCGTATACATTTTGACTCTTAAAATTTATTATTTATTATTTTATACAATATACAGTATGTAGCATGTATTGGTGTTTCCTGTAGTGGGTCATTACAGGGAAGCTTTGTCTGCTACATGTTGTTAGTGTTAAACACAGTTGATTCCTGCTGATATGTTGTTGATGCATTGATAAACACAGAGTGTTGTTGTTTCTTTAGGAAATAGACGGAGGCGCTCTGCTTCTGCTCAAAAGTGAAACGATGATGAAGTACCTTGGAATGAAGCTGGGGCCTGCACTCAAACTGTGTTACCACATCGACAGGCTCAGACAGAAGCAGCTGTGACTCACTGCAGACGTTTCAAACTGTCCATCACGTCACCGATCATCTGATCATGAAAAACCCTTTTTTCTTTTCATCAGCTTTTTTTAAGCCGACGGCTGTGAATCACATGGAGCAGCTTCTCCTTCATCGGCACCAAATGGGATTTTTCCTCTGACTGCTGCATCCAACCTGAACTACTGTTGAACTTGGATTTCTACATTTTTTTTTACTGAATACTTGAAGGCTAACTTATCATGAGTTACCATGACTACCTGTCAACATTGAGCTCTTCTGCATTTAAAGGTGCAATATGTAGAATTTTCAACTTTTAAATATGTCTTAATTAACTAAAATAAACATTTGAGTGTTAAGAAACATGTCCTTAGCTGTCATGCCATATGTGATTTTCTTTGAGGCTACATAGTTATATATATATTAATAAATATTTCAGGCACGGCCAATCTGTAGTACCTATTTTCCATCGGTAGGGTGAGTATTAGCCTATTTACAGCAGAGCAGTCCCTGAATTCGGCCATCTCTGGAAACAAACATCCATCAAACAGATAAACGATGCGCTACCCATGAAGTTTACAACTAACAAACAACTGCTTAAACATCTTCACTCATGAACACATTACACATGTAAAGCTGACGATATACAGTACATCGGCCCACATGGGACCGCCGAAAATATTTGCGGGGTGTAGCAGAGAATATGTCACCTGTACATTCAGTGGTCAGGACTGGATATGGCGGAAGTGTCAGTTTTAGTCAGTAATTTGCCACCTAGTGGTGGCAGGAATTGCTTGCAAACCTCACATATTGCACCTTTAAGACAATTTTATGAAATCATTCATGAATGGAATCATTGCAGTCCAAACAAATCCGACGTTGCACACCTTTGAACCAAGCAGCAGCCATGTTGAAAGTTTCAGGACAATCTGAGCCTGATTCGCAGTGATATTTGAGCCACACACACACACACACACACACACACACTCTCCACAGAGTGAACACCACCTTCACTGAGCCGCTTTTATTCAATATTTATTCATTTGGAGACAGTGTTCAGTTTGGTAATCGGTTATTATCCTCAAACACATTTCACCCTCGGGGATATTTGCCTCCAGAAAATGATTTTTAGAAGATTGTTGATCAATTTTTTTTTTTTTTTTTTTGTTTTTTTTTGTGTGTGTCAGACACTTTGTTTATGAATACATAAATAACCCATTGATAATGAAACCTTGGGCTCTTTTCTAGCACCACCATCAGGCCAAACCTTTACATTACATTACATTTACAGCAATATTTGTGATATTTTTGATCTCGTAAAAATATAATGTCAATGTTAAATCTAAATGTTGAATATTAAATATAAATGTTAAATCTAAATGTTGAATATTAATGCAAATATTAAATGTAAATCTAAATGTTGAATAATAAATGTAAATGTTAAATGTAAATCTAAATGTTGAATAATAAATGTAAATGTTGAATGTAAATCTAAATGTTAAATCTAAATGTCACGGATGAAACTAAGTATTTAGCTAATATGCATATTCACTGTTTAGATATAGCATTTACAAATAAGATTTCGATTTAACATATTTTTACGAGGAAGAAATATCACAAATATTGCTGTACATCTGGTCAAAAGTAACATAAAAATAATCCACACACGTTTTCTAACACGATTTGTTGCTAAATGTGGCAAAAAGTTGCTGTCATTTTAGCAATGCGCATTTTTACAATTGGCGCCCCATAGTCAAAAACCCATGTTTTATTAGAATATATAATATATAATTACAATTATTTTATTTTTATTTCTACAGTTTAAAAAAAAACAAAAAAACATTATTAGCTATTAGAATATCAAATTCAAACTAAACTTGAACTAATTTAAAAAGAAAAACAATTCATAAACGGACTACGTCACTACCGGTTTTTGCTGTTGTATCGCGAGATTACGGTCTGAGCAGCGCGTGAGCCCACGCTGCGTGTGAAGCGGCTGTTTTGTGTGTGAGTGTCAGACATTGAACCAGAGGTGAAGATGGCAGACATATCGGAGAGGACGCTGCAGGTCGCCGTGGTCGTGTCCTTCGCTGCGGGCTTCGTGGCGGGTTGGCAGGCGAACAGGATGAGGAGGAAGTTCCTGGACTGGAGGAAGAAACGACTGCAGAACAAATTGTCTGAGACTCAGAAGAAGCTGGATCTGGCCTGATCTGGTCTGACCAGTTCACTATAGGTATGTTAATTAGTTACATATGTACAGTCTTATCATAAAACACATCTATTGTTACATAAAACCCAGTTTTTCTTTGTTTACATAACAGTATTGGGGGCTACCGGCTGTACTTTTTTCCTGTCAAAGTGGAGAACCTGAAATCCCACCTGTGTGCCACACCTGAGCCCTTTCACAATAAAACCACCACCAGCAGACTCTCCCTCCCACAAACTCTCTCTGACTGTAAGGTGGAGGAACTTTTTCTATTTATGTGATACGTTTGATAAAACTGTCACTCCTGTGGTGGATTTGTTTCCTTTTGTATCATATTTAAAGTACATTAAACCAAAAGATCTTCTCTACGCTGGGGCTGGACGATATGGACCAATTCTCATATCTCAATATTTTTTGTCCAATTGGTAATATACGATATACATCTTGATAATATTAATTTAAATGAAGTCAGACCAGAAAGACAATTTAGGATTACATTTGTTGATGCAAAATGCCACAACAGCTGCACAATATGTCACTTTTGGCTTGTTTTTCCTTGGACAGCATGTGTGAGTGAGTGAGACCTGTTTATTCAGGGAAGGTCAGGGTTAGGACGCACTTAAAAGTCCATCAAACTGTGCTTTTTAATGCTGTTTGTCGAAGCAGTGGCTACTAAAACAAGTGTTTTAAAACAAAATGAGCTTTTATATAATATACAGGTGATATAGTAATTATCAATATTATCAAAAATAGAAAATGTAATATATCTTTATATATCTCCCAGCCCTATTCTATACCTGCTGATCCTGTTCAGTCTTTCAGTGCTTTGGACGGCCTCACTCAGAAAATAAGACAAAACTTTGCCCCCATGTGACTGTTTTAAAACAATGCATGACCTAAAATTAATAATAAAAATCACATATTTCATAAACACAGCTGACAATAAATATGGCACAAATTGTCTCCATATACTGTGATTCAAATGTGACCCCCTTGTTGGCAAGTTCAAAATTCCTCAACATTTGACAGTGAGCAATAAGCTATCTGTACTTCAAAATAAAAGAGGAGGACTGGTAAACCCAGTGTAATGTAAATATGACTTTCTGTTTTACTGTTTTCACAAAATTAAATACAATAAATGTTAGGATGCCGAGTCAGAAACTGGTATGACACAAGATGAACTGATGATTAAAATATTGTATCACAAACCTGTGCAATAATAATCAATTATGACTTTTTTTTTTTTTTTTTTTAATGTATGTAAAGTATGATTTCATGTAAATATACATGCAGATAAGTGATAAATTTTTTTTTTTTTTTTTTTAAATTCTGGCTTCCTCAATGACGATAAAAAACAAAATCTCTACAATTCTAAATTGTGTTCCAAAAAATAAATTCTATATTTGCACTGTGCACGAGTTTTGTGCATTAAACGTTGCTGCAGAGAGTGTTTTAAGTTGTGGCTCCACCTACTGGTTAAAATAAGTCTTCACAGCTAAAATAACATCACAAACGTACATTTTTGTAATGTTTTCATGTGAATTAAGAAAGAAAATAGCACACAAAAAAAAATACAAAAATGAGTATTTGGCTATCAATATCTACAAACTACTTTATTAAAGTTCCACATTTATGCCCCAGTGAGGTTTTCCTTACTTGTTTTTGTTTCACCATGGCAACACAGAATAAATACACAATTAAATGTGGTTTTGGCCTTTTGAACTCACCATGCTCATAACTAATGATATAGTTTATTTATTTTTTTCTTTTGTTTACATTAAAGTGAAGTTACTTTATCACTTCCACGCCATTCCTATTTATTTCCATAGGTGGTGCTAGTGCTCTTTAACACTTGGAACTTTTAGCCTGAAGCAACTTAAAGAGTTGCCTTGTAATCAAATGTTAAGAGAAGATTTTTCTTTATTTATTTATTACAATGTTTCAACAAGCTTCAGATGAGCAATTTTCATCAGCCTCTACCTACAATGCAAGGTGGTCAGAATGCTGGAGAAGTCTCACATATTAAATAAGTAAAAATAAAGTCAGACGTTTCATTTACTTTGTTCGTGCAGTTTAAAAACTCTTCCCTCAACTAATTATTATGCGACTTGTGTTGTCGTCGTTCCAGTCAAATCCTCAGTCACATGTTCATAAACTGATCAGCCATAATGTTTCCACCTGCCTAATATTGTGTCACAGAAGAGTTGCTTCGTTGTCACAATCCTGCATATATACATACAGATTAGGCATAAGCAGTTGGCAGCAATCCACACTCATCTAAAGGTGCTGAATGTAAAAATTGGGTGATATATTTTCAATGTTTAGCTCATTTTTTACACATTTTCCCATCACATTCAGGATGGAAGTTAATATAATAGTACAAAACAATATGTTATGTAATTAGCAACAATATGTGTGTATGGGTAAATGTTAAATAATGTAAATGTTATCTAAATGTGTTGCCAAGTGTGAAGCTAAGTATTTAGAACAATTACAAATGACCATGTTCATAATTTTGTTACTTTTAAGGCACATTTTATTTTTAAGATGATCAAAACAGTGTTAAAATGAAACACTTGTATTTTAAGGACTACTTTCTTGCTGCTTCATTAACGCTAATGCACACTCAAGTGGACAATTAATGTGAAAACACATCATATTTGTAATTAAAAAGGGCGCGGGGTGTGTGAAACTTATTAATAAATACTTTTTTAGTTCTTAAAAGTGTGGGATCTAACAGATCTTTTGTTCACATGCGTATATGTACACAAGTTTTTAATAATACAAATATAAGAAATAAATTAGAGTGGGTGTCTTCAAACAAATGTATTAGGATTGTTAATATGCTAATATTCTCTATTCAGATCAAAACTCCTGCTGTTCAAACTCAACAATAACCTTGAACTATACTATACTGTAGTTACTATAGTAACACAACACATGAACACACACTTTGTGTCATCGATACAGGAGAACACATTAGTATTGATTTTTTTCATGGTCATCCGCAATAGCAAACCAGGCTTTAATATTAACTTATACAATTATTTTTTTTATTTTTTTTCTATATATTTTAATGAACTTAAGCAAAATGAACAGTACATACAAATCTATACAAATTACAACAAAAAATCCAATATTTAGGGTTGGAAAGCTAAATTTTAGCTGATATAAGCATTTCTTAAAAGGGATGAGAAAACACATTTATAGCATTTTTTCATGTGTCTATGATTGTGTTTTAGATGCAAAGTTAACACAACTAGCAATGGCTAAATTCAGTTTCCATAGCAAATTTTCCTATAGTTTATTAATACACTTGTGGCTGTTGCAGAAAGTCTTTAAAATAATAATAATAATTGGCACTGCACTTTGCTCTCTTTTTAGTTGCGTCTCAAAATGTTTATTTATCTGAAAGTTTATCTTTTTTGTGAAACAAATAAGAAGTTGCTGCTAGAAAAGCACAACAAACCAAAGATTTAACGCTAAAAGCTCCTGAATATCAAATGGGATAAAACTGGAATTTTTTTCATTTCTTGCTGCATTATTAGCATCAAAAGTAAATTCTATACAATACCAAATATTACAAAAGATTTTGTTGTTAACTTTAAGGGACTGATTGCGAAAAGTATTTTTATTGTGATGTTTTTTTTTGCTAAAACACATTTTTTTCTTCTTTAATGAATATATAATACAGTATATATTTATTTCAGCCACTGGTCCAAGAGACTACCAGTTCTCTCTTGTGTATATATAAAATTAATTCCTATATTTAGAGTTGGGGAGATACATTTTAGCTAATATAAACATTTCTTGAAGGGATAAGAAAATATGAATAATAAATGACCTTTTATTTTACGTCTGAGATCATGTTAAGTAGTATTTTTGGCAATAAACTGAACAGAGCCTGACGTTTTAGCTGCAAGGTTATATTATTAATGAACAGTTTTCCTATAGTTTATACACTTGTGGCTGTTGCAGGAAGTCTTTTAAAAATATAAAATAAATGGCACCTTCTTCTCCGTCTGCACTGCACTTTGCTCTTTTTCTAGTTTCAACGCAAAAGCATGTTTATTTACCTGAAAGTCCATCTTTGGAAAGCAGCGTTTTTTTGGAAAATGATCAACACGTTGGTGCTGGAAAAGCACAACAAACTAAAGATTTAGTGCTGAAAGCTCCTGAAAATCAATAATTTTTGTTCTTGCGTGTTACGACGATAGCTTTGCTGCAATAATTAGAATGAAGAGTAAATTCTATAGAATAGCAATTAAATTTTGAAGTTAACTTTTAGGAACTGATTGTAAAAAAAAAAATTATTGTGATGTTTTTCCACCAAAAAAAACAAATTTTTTTCTTTCTTTTTTGTGAGTAGATTACAGTATATATTTATTTCACCCACGCGTCCAAGAGACTACCAGTCCTCTTTTGTGTATAATGAAATGAGTGTAGCTGGGCTGCTGATGGAACAGTGGGTTCTGACCTTTATTTCCAGTTTCTAGGGCTCATGCTAAATGAATGCACTCAAGATGCTGCAGATAAAAGCACCAAATGAATGACAGATGTGGCATTAGGCCATACACAGCTTCAGCACCATCACAGCCCGCTCCTCATAAACACTCGTCGCTGGTGTTTAGCTGTGAGTGCACTTGAACAATCGTGAGCTACTCAGTAATGTATGTTTGTTTTCTTTGTAGAAACATGTAGAAAGCCACTAGCTGTAACTGGTTATTCCAGCTATTAAAGCAAATTTGGAACAGCCCCAAATGTAGTTCACACTTAAATTCGATTTTTTTTTTGTTTTGTTTTTTGTTATATCCCTTAAACACATCCATAAAATGTTCGTAGTGTCTAGAGTTCTGGACCTGGACCCCAGACAAACCGGGCTTTAGTTTCAGCACTTACATGTGCCCATGTTATTACCGTGTTAGGATGGCTGAGTGGTCTAAGGTGTCAGACTCATTCCTTCCACTGGCACGGGTTCGAATCCCACTTCTGAGTTATATCTTTTTTCATTTTAACACAGCAGATTCTACTTTTAAAAATACATATACGGAAAAAAAAAAAACTTATGTTTCTTGGGCTATGGTTAGGGCTAAAATAAAACTGTCGGAACTATAGCTAAAAGGGGTCGGGTCCTGCAGTGACGGAACTACCGACATTTGGCTTACTGCGCATGCACACAGGAAGTGCCGGATCTATAGTCCGGTTTGTTTGGGGTCCGGAACCATAGCAACAGCCATATCGTCGTGTCTAGAGTTCTGGACCCAGACCCCAGACAAACCAGATTATAGTTTCGGCACTTACACGTGGCCATGTTATTACCGTGTTAGGATGGCTGAGTGGTCTAAGGTGTCAGACTCAAGGTTTCTTCCTGCCACTGGCACGGGTTCGAATCCCACTTCTGAGTTATATCTTTTTTCGTTTTAACACGGCAAATTCCACTTTTAAAAATACATATATGAAAAAAAAGAAACATTTTAGGGTATTTCCTGGGCTAGGGTTAGGGCTAAAATAAAACTGACAGAACTATAGCTAGAAGGGATTTGGGTCCGCCAGTGACTACCAGCATTTGGCTTACTGCGCATGCGCACAGGAAGTGCTGAAACTATGGTCCGGTTTATCTGAGGTCCGGGTCCAGAACTAGATGTTTTCAATTAAAGCTCTTTTTGTTGTTTTTGTTGCAGTAATATTTTAACCACATTTTAAGATTATCCTAAAATCTAAATTTCATGATATGGACCCAACCTCCAACTTTAGGATAGTAACTAAATACTTGGAAAAAAAAAGAGATACAATTGTAGTTTAAACCATTTTAATTAATATAAAAATCCCATTAGGCTCTTAGATATTGGATCCTTGTCCGTTTTGTGTGTGTTTTAGCATCACGTTAGCTACTGGTAGTTAGCTTTCATTAAAATTGCCAAGTGTTGTTCAGTTCCATCTTTACTGATGTTTCTAATCTACTGGATCAATATCTTGCCCCAAAACCTCTAAACATTTGGTAACTACTACTACTAACTATAGACGTGTAGTTTGAGAAACATTAGCGTAGCGCCCATAGCATAGCTAACCCCATTAGCATGGCTAGTGTAGGTTGTGTTAGATTCACATTAGCTAATCTTCCACGTGACTGCTGTTTACATATTCACAGCTTATCTGTGCTAATAGTACATACTGTTTTTAGTGATTTATTGGTGTACACTGATAGTTATTCAATGGAAATATTTTCCCAACTATAAGACATGTTTGAATTGTAGAATTACTCGTTATTTAAAGTTGTAGCCGCAGTAATAAGTCATTGTATCAGCTTTTATTGAAATACATTTACTATCTTTAGTAATAACCTAACCTACACAATGGCATTGTAAAAGTACATTTATATTAATAGTTTTGGGAATAGAAGGCACTGAAGTTAGCTTTGGTGGGGAATAAACGAATAGTTCAAAACTTGTGTGACGATAGTTAAAAAGGCGAAAACAATTTTTAAACATTAGCTTTAGCTTCTACTTTAATCTTCGGTTTAGTGACTGACAAAGAGTAGAAAAGCCAATAACTTGGAATAGAACAAAAATAAAACTAGACGTGTCATTGTAAAATGACTGCATTGAAGTCCAGATATTCTACGTTTTATTTTGAAACCATCATTGGAGGATCAGAGGATTTTTTTTTCTCTCTCATTACTACAACAGATCAATGATGGAATATTGGACTGTTATTTGGTTACAATATAAAAAAAACCCATGATCTCATCCTTGAAATGACTTTGGTGTCGTCTAAGCTTTTTCAAGCCATCCTCTGTTTTTTTATAATAAATACTAAAAAAAATAAATAAAAAATGCCTCGGTCCACTTAACGACTATAAATGCAAATGGGACATGAAGACATTTTGACAACATTACACAGTTTCCTTGTTTAAGCACAGATGGCCATTGAAAATTTCCCATTTTTTAAGGAAGTTTCAGCACTTACTGCAACTCCCAAAGGAGTTTCCATCACATTTAGAGCGTTCAGTTTTCAGCTTGTGTCACATTACATATTCCTGCACATGTGGCCAGGACTCTTCTCGAAGAAAGTTTACTATTTGACACACGAGCAGTGACCTTGGTGTGAATACTTTGATACTAAATATAATCCTTTGATATGAGAATGCAGGGAGGACTTGTTTGTGTGCTTGGCGTACTGCAGAATATATGCAGACACGCATGCACAAACTTATATAAATGCTCATCGGCAAAAAACATCTTCTCCCAGCAGATAGAGCGTATAATTCCAACATCAGAGATGACAATGATAGCATTGTAATTCAGATGGAGTGACTGTACATTTAATTCCACGCTGTTTTGCCTTTTGTCTTTATTGCATTCTGAACTGATCTCATGGTGAGCGTGAGATTGTCTGAATTGTAGAAGCAACTCGTAGTTTTCATCTCGCAACAGTTTAGGAGTGTGAAATGAATCTAAAGTGTCTTTTAGACCAGGGGTTCTCAATCTTGGGTCGCGAGACACTGGGAGGGGGTCGCCAGATGCCTTTCAGAAACTAAGAATATTGTTATTTTAACAATTCGAGCCTATTTTTGCTCACTTGTACTCTTTTTTTTTTTTCTGCAACTACACCAAACTTGCAACATTTGTATGTGGCATGTGAAAATTGCCAAATACATTGTTATCATAAGAGTATTTATTATTTTTCTTCCTCAACTCCTTTGTCGTGGAACTCCTTCTAGGCTATTAATGCAGCACTAATGACACGTATGTCATCTCATGGGGCAAAGTCAAGGAAGTGCAGTCGACCTTTTTTGGAGCCAAAAATCTCAAAGTCAAGGTTGCGTCAAATGTCAAAAACCAACATCTCTACGAATATTTATTGTACAAGTTTGATGCTTACATTTCTGAAAAGCTCATCTTAAGTGGAGTAGCCTTGCAATTACAGGCCTTGCCTAGTTTAACCTATTTGAATCACTTTTTCTTGCCATATTTTTGCTCCTTTTTATGCATTTTTGCTACATTACTTCCCATTTCATTGCCTTTTCTGCTCATTTTTCCCACTTAAAAGACATTTTGTACACTTATAAACCCTTTCCATCACTTTTCCCACTTAATGTCGCATATGTTGAAACATTATTGTCACATTATTTTCACCATATTTCATGCTTATTTTTTGCCTATTTAACCGCATTCATGATTTGACATGCCTACTATTTGCCAGTTTAAACTAATTGTTCCAATATTGACTGATTTTTATGTCTATTTTTGGCCACTCTAATTTGCAATTGCAATTTCTGTGGTTTTTAAAATCCCATTTAACCACAGTTTCCACCATTTTTGGTCACTTTTACCCCTTTTTAAAATTTCTGATTAAAACAAGGATTTAAATCTTTAAAATGACTCTATACTAGGGGCAAATAATGATAATTAACTTCCTGGATAACAGTGGATATTATTCAGATGAATAAATAAATGTGGTTATCACAGATTCATAGAACAATGGACCATCATTTTGCTGACTTTATGGATGGACCCCAAAAATCTCTGCCCTTTATTCCCCCTTATAGATGGTCCTGTCTCCACATGACTGTTCTTCAATGTTCATGTCTGTGTTCAACCACCTTCAGGTACAGTGGGGGTCCCTGGTCTCTGGAACCTTTATTTTGGGGGTTGCGGGCTGAAAAGGTTGAGAACCACTGTTTTAGACGCACATGGATCGATACTGTGAATACATATTAAAAGCTTGGTAATAACTGAGCCCAAAAAGCCTTTTTTGTTCAAATTCCTCCTAATGCCACTTCACAGATTTGGTAAATTACGCTTTGTTAGCTTCAGAAAATAATCAGTGTAACTCCTGCGTTGCTTCACCCACACAGCTATCAAAAAGAAGTCTTTTCCTTTCCCTCCAACTATAAGGGCCATCATGTGTTTTGAATGAACACTGAGATTATTAGTGTTAAGGCTCAACCAGGGAGGTATTATGGCATTTTATTCTTTGCTTTCTTTTGCTGTAGTCTGTAAGAAGCCTGTGGCGACTGGCGAGGGCTTTGCTGGATAAAATCTTTCCAGCATGGATCAATACAGTATTGTGTGGAGATTTCTTTGCTCAGGATATCTACTTTTTTCTGTAGTGGACAAAAAGATAAAGACCCTCGATGGAAACATTCCCGTGAGTATGTGATCTGAGCCTGAAAGGGACAAAGAAGGGCTGATCAGAGTTTAAACTATGTCACCAATACAGCTTCTAATGTTCCACAGGAGGATTATCATCATTTTATTATTTTTGATGGAACCCACTGAAATAAAAATTAATCCATCACTGCCCACAAAAGAATGTTGGAGAAAGAGTTTGATCTGTATGGAACAGGTATTAGTAAACAACTACAACCCTCAAAAATGTGTTAGAGTTGACCTTTTTCATGTGCTTTGAAGGTCAATTCACTTTCATTATTTCTAGTGTCATTTTTTATATATATCTGTAACAGTTATGCAAATACGTTCCTGTGAAATCTGGGACGCAAACACCATTTTTCTATCGTTAATGTTTTATTTTGAAAATCTCAGCAGAAGTTAGTGCTGTCGTTAAAGCTGCGTATTACCCTGTGTTCGAAATTGCATACTAAGGTATTCATACTGCGTCTGATGTCGAAATGAGTATGTAGTGCGACCACATTAGACAGCATGGAAAGATTGAGTACACGAGAAATACCCAGATGTACACTATTTTGGGGCATTGTTTTAAGTACGCACGGTGGGAACACTAGTCATACTCAACCGTCCCATGATGCATTTATTTTTTTATTTTTAATACTTTATTAATCCCAGAGTTTTTACACTCTGTTCATAGGCCTGAATCACAGACATGCGGTAATGGAGAGATGTCAGAGTGGGGCTGCTTTTACTATAAAGGGAACGCACCAGAGCAGTGTTGGGGTTTGGCGCCTTGCTCAAGGTCACCTCGGCAGTGCTCGAGAAGTGCCCTAGCACCTCTCCACTACCAGAACAACTTCCATATTTTTGATCCGCACCGGGACTTGAACCTGCAACCTTCCTGTTCCCAACCCATTAGTTTTTTAACCCTTTTGTAAATAGGGCTCTTGTTTTGAAGTTAACCGGAAGTTTAGTCGGTAGCACAATGGTAGGACTCTGAAATTTTGGCATGAAATGTGTTTCCACGAGTTTTATGGCTCAAACGACCACATGATATTCTATTTGGTCACTTCCTCACTTAAAATGATTTCAGAGCTTTCAAAGGTGGAGAATCAACGGTTGACGTTGTAGGTTCGAAATGCATCTTGGGAATCCTAGTCCTCGTAATCATACTAATAGCATATAGTAGACAGTATAAACTCATTGAGTGTGTAGTACGTTGCTATGCGATTATGAACACAGCCTGTGAGATCTCTGCAAAAATAGTCAAGATTCTGAATCCGTACTACTTTGATCGCAAATCTCTAGTGGTGGGCCGATACATCGAGTTCACGATACCGTAGACGATAATGGATCGCAATAATAGCTGCGTTTCAATTACCTTTAGAAATGCGCAAAATCCAAATATTGCAATAGCAACTGGCAACGGAAACACCTGAATATCAAAAAATGCTCAAATATTGCTAAAGGTTTTTATGCTTTCATGAGAAGGTTTTTCAGATATTTTGCAAATTTATTTAAGAAACTGTTTTATTTTATTATTATTTTTTTACAATAGAAGCTGCTTAGTGGCCATGTGTGCAATCAACAATGATCAAAAGCAATACGTTTTCCTGTTTGAAGTCACAAAACTTTCATTAAATAGTTGTTTTTTTTAAAATATGAAACTAAACAAACACAAATATATGTATATATATATATATATATATATATGTGTATATATATATATGTATATATATATATATATATATATTTGGCTAATGTGAATTTGAATTCAAGGCAAAATAAGCTGAATAAATGTCAGATGACTAAAGAATATTACTGGATGTAATTAGGCTCTGTTTTCAGTTTAATCATAGAAATTACTCACACTAGTTATTATTGTACTTTTTGATTTTGTAATCTGTATTTAAAGAACATTGGAGTTTTCTGAATATTTAGGCTTGGACGCACATGGTCTGTTGTTTATATTGAAGAAAATAATATAAGAAAATAACCCAAAAAACAAAAGAAAACAGAATATCCAGGGTTAGAAAATATGTTTTAGCAAAAATGCACATTTTGATGGAAAGCGGATGTTTTGTTCTGCTACGGAACAAGTAATCGCTGCTCCCTTAATTTCGTGTTTACCTTCCACATCTATTTTCTTTGTTTTGTCTTGCCCCCCCCCCTTTTTTTAGTGACTGTTTACCTCAATCAGTGATGCATACAAAAGAAGAAAATAGAAATAAGGAGCCTGACACGTCCACTTTTGTTCTTTTTCCTCTCTCAGGTTTTTTCTACAGCACTGACAGTTTAATCAGTTTCTTGATTTTATAATTTAATCAACCTTTAAAAAGGTATTTTCAACCACCCAAACTCCTTTTGCTCGGTAAACTCTCTGACAGTCCTGCTCGTAATAAAATGAAGCACGCTCAGTTCTGCAGTTGAATTAGGCAAAATTTTAATCTGAATGAGAATGCATTTGTGAGCAATGAACAATGACAGCTTAATGAAGTACTCTCAAAAATCACATTTTTTATTTTATTCCAGCTTTCTCACCAGCTGTACATCGACGTGAAGCACCTGTGAAGTCCTTTTTTTTTTTTCCTGCATTAATAAAACTTCTCAAAGCTTAGACAACAAGGTCAGCCTTTTTCTAAAAAAGTTGAAGTGATTAGCATAATCAATACATTCATCCAAAAACTTTGACAGGGTTGCACTTTAATGGGCTGTAATCACACAAGGACATCATCATTTCTCTGTTTTTTTTTTTTAAAAATCTGACAGAATCAAAGCTTGGAACTTTTGCACATTTCATCATAGGTGGAGGTTGAGATACTTGCCGGGGAGGGGGGGAGGGGGGGGCACAAACTCAGTTTAACTCAGGGGCTAAACACTGATCAGTTTGCAATCTCGGGGGCCGCAGATTTTAGGCGGCAGTAAAAAAGCGATTTCCACATTATTGTGCCTTACTTTGCTCTTCCACGTGTGAATGATTTCTCCATCCAAGCAATAAATGACAGATTTGAGTCCCTGCAGAGTCTTAATTTCTTCTAAATTCCTTCATTTTGAGACCGCGTTTATCCATAAAAAGAATTACATAAATAAAATGATGAAAGATAAATAATAATAAAAAAAAAAAATGCTTCATTTTTGCTGCAGTACCATACATGAGCTGCTGGGTGCAGTGTCACTTCACCACTTACATTGTGGAGAAGAATTGTGCAAAAGAAGAAGAAGAACCAACCTAAAGTCTCAAAAATTTGGGACCATTTCATTGAAAACTTACACTACACACCGGAGGTAGAACAGCAAATAAATTCATATATATTTTGTACAGTCACTGTGTTTTATGGACAGGTGAAAGTAATCGATTACAAGTACTCACGTTACTGTAATTGAGTTGCTTTTATGGGTACTTGTGTTTTATTGAGTATATTTCTAAATCAATCATTTTACTTGTACTTAAGTACGTTTTAAAAGTAGTAAAGTATTTTGTTGCATTTCTACACCCAGCCGTCACTGAGAAAATTATTATTTTTGTTTTAATTGTGAAACTAAAAAAATTGGAAAATAAATTAAGTTCCAATTGAATTACTTTTTACTTGTACTTTAGTATTTTACATATGACTTACTTGTACTTATGCTTGAGTACAATTTCAATCAAGTAACAGTACTTCTCCTTGAGTAGGATATATCAGTACTATTTACACCTCTGGTTTTATGGCACTTAAAATATTTGTGTATTATGTACATTATATTAAGAATTGTATTTGTTAGAATGGATTTGGGAAAACTCTCATAAAATATTTTGACTGATGTATATTGCGTTTCATACTGGTTGTTGTAAACAGAAGTCCAAACGTGTGTAGTGTGTAATCCAATGGTAGTGAAATGGAAAAACTCACACGTTGTCCCTCTTTCATCTTCTGCCAACGTTACCTTTGATCTTACATTTCTGACTCTCTTACTGTAGCACTTACACCAGAGACAAAGAGTCACTAAGTGTTGTGCTATCGAAGGAATATGATGGATGCACACACACTACACACTCTTCAAACACACACATACGCACAAAGGGAGCTCTATCATCGCAGAACATCTGTTTGCCATCAAATGTGGCATCAAAGGCTGCTTTGCTATTTGGATTGCATTAGCGTGCTGATGTTTCGGCTTTGATATGGAGTATTATTCAGCAAACAGGCGATCACTGTGCTGCACAGCCTCAAACCACGTCCCAACAAATGTGTCGTCCTGGCTTTTTTGGATAATCAAGTTAAAACAGACATTACGCACCACAAACTGCAAACATTTTCTAGAAAACTTAGGGCTGTATTGCCACTCGGAACATCATCACATGGATAATTTGGTTTATCCAGGATTTCTGTAAATGAGTAGGAGAGCCTAATTGCGTTTTCTAAACCGATGGTGAAATTACACACGTTTCTGTTCCGTTCCTCACTCATGGAGCTCAAAGGTGTTAGAGTGAGATAAGTGCAGCGAGATTTGTGTTTTCTTCAAGGAATGTGACATCATGACACCAAGCTGTTCCCGTCATTTTGAATATTTTGGGGTCTTTTACATCGTATGTAAAAATAAACACAACACACGATTGCAGGCAGACACGGGTGAGACTTTGGCTGTTTATTTGTTCGTTTGATCCCAGTATGCTTCCACCGTGGTGGTTGCTAATCTTCCTGGGGTCCATAAAAAATCCCCAACTAGGCTTTAGCATTGTAGGTTTTTTTTCTACATTCACACAGACTTTTTTTCTCATCCATAAATAATGTTTTTTTGTTTTCTTTCTTTTTTTGTTTGTTGCACAACTCTTAAAAATACACCAAAAGTAAAAGTTCAAATTCTAAAACGAGCAAAACATCAGAAATAAATGAAAATAATAAAAGGCCTAAATTCAAGGTTAATGTTGGACGAGACACAGGAAAGAATTTTGACAAACCTGTCGACACAAATAAATAATGTATAACATGAGCTGGCGGGTACGTGTGGTAAGAAATAAAGGCTAAGGAGAGCATGAGAAGTTTGGGAAACACTGTAAGAACAGTTAAAAATTAAAGACTGTTTAAAATATACAAAAATATTACTTAAAGTACATCAAGACACATTTTCATTACACCAACAAATAAATAAAAAAATACATGATGTATACTGTACTATAACATTGGTAAAAAAATAAAAATAAAATAAAAATATATATATATATGATCTGACGTCAAAATGAGTATGTAGTGCGTTTACATTAGATAGCATGAAAAGATTGAGTAAGCGATAAAATACCAGGATGTATACTATGTCGGAACATTTCTTTTTCAAAACATCCCCTTTTCAAAATAACAGCATCTCATCTTGTCTTCCATTAGTTTTTTTTTTTAAGGCTTTTGTAAATAGGGCTCTTATTTTGAAGTTAACCGGAGTTTTTGTCAGTAGCGCAATGGAAGGTTTTCGAAAATCTCCAACATGTCGGCATGAAATGTGTATACGTGAGTTTTATGGATCAAATGACCACATGTTGATATTCTACTTGGTCACTTTCTCAATTAAAATGCTTTCAGAACTTTCAAAAGTGGCGAATTAAAAGAGATTTATTAGTTCCAGTTCTCCCACCTCAGATATTTCTTTCCTGCATTTTATATGAATTATTTATTTTATTTAGATTGATTTATATTTGACAAAGTGAAATTATAGAAAACGGCTTTTTTTTTTTAAAAAAAAGATAATAAGTAATATGAATAATAATTGAAACACAAAAAAAATATTTTTCAATTGGTAATTTTTTATTATTATCAATTACTAGGCATTTCAGGTGACTTCATTTAAACTCCAGGCAACCCCACATGGGGTCATGACCCCAAGGTTGAAAAACCCTGCTGTAGAGTGAGTAAATAATGTCTATCTATTTGTGGATTGTGTTTTGAAAAACAAAGCACTATATAAATCCAAGACAGGATTATTATTTTGTGTTAATATTTACAATAATAAACATTAAGCATAAAACATTTTTTAATAATAGTTTAAAATAAAGTAAAATCGAACGACTGATTATTAGTGTTTTTTAATGAAGTGGAGCTGGTGTATTTTCTCATTAAAAGTCATTGAGATCCTTATTGGTGTAGTTGTGCAGTGCTGTAGCCTCCTGGATTTATTTTCTCCCAGAATTTATTCATTTTATTTTATTTTCTGCATCTCTTTAATACCTCACCACATTCAGGTTGCCAACAAATGCTGCAACTTGGTCTAAATATAAAATTACCAAAATAAACCAACACAGATCAGATTATACTTCAGCATGCAGGTGAATCACAAACCCTTAGACAACGGTTTAAAAATATATATATTTCTGATATTGTACATGATCTTCTAGTATAGCTAACATTAATTTGTTTTTAGAAACAGGTAAATTTGATTTAAATATGAGTTGATGCAGAATAGATGACTTATTCCTGAATAATTCCAGGTACAAAATGAGTAGATACATGTACTTCAGCTTTCAGAAGACAAACATTTATTATCACATAAACTCCCATTATATCCTTCCAAATACATGGTTAATACAAAGTGACTCAATCAATATGAAAGCCATTTAGTTGGTTCTTGTGCTTAAAGAGCTCTAAGGGAGATAGTACGGCAGTTACATCATCTTTCAGAGAGATGAGAAATATATTTGTCGCACACGTGTTAAACAAATACAGGTGACTTTATGTTAAACTTTTGTGGAAAAAGTCAGTTTAAATATAAGAGTAATGATATCTGAATTTAAAAAGGTTGAATGATCTAAAGATTATCATTACACACTGAATTTATTATTTTATTTATTTATTTTTTCAACCTCGTCTTCACATGCTGTCGAAGGTCAACACTACAATCTTTTCAGCAATGCTTGTTTTATTATTGCAATTAAATTAATGCATGTACTGTATTTCATTGCAAAATTGTGACCAAGAAAACATTATTGAAGGGAGAATATAAAAAGAGGGCAGTGTTGAGGGGGAAGGGAACATGGGAGAGGGAGTCAGGGTAGGACAGTGGAAGGGATTGGGAAGAGTCGACAATTTTAAGGTGAGAGTGCAGTGTGATGTTACAGTTGTGCATATTGCACAGTTGAATTTATTACTTTGGATAAAATTATGATCTAATGTAATGCGTTTTAGGAGCAAAATGCTAACATGGCTACAAATCTATCCATAAAGCAAGAATGGTCTGCGTGCGTGAGTGTTGTGGAGAAAATTTCTCCCTGACGCGGTGTTTGTTCGACCTGTAACTTTATGAACAGCTTGCACATAGCCCAAGTGTGTGCATGCGTCATTTAGAACTTATTTGGTCATTTCAAAATGTTTATTTTCATGTTTGTTTGACCGTTCGCTATTTAGAGCAGACGGACGGGACCCGTAAAAAAAAAAAAATAATAAGTTGTTGGCTGCCAATGGCCGTGGTTGAGTTGAAAGCGAACAGCGAAAAATGGACATTTCTCTGCAGATATGGCATTATAAACGCTGATATTTTTACCACGTGCTATAAAACCAAATGAGCACCTTGGATGTACATGTTGAACGCACACAGAGCCGTTTAGAGAGAAAGTTGCGACAACGGAAGAGTTCCCGGAAGTTTCAAATAGTTCCCAGAAGTTGTTGCCGGCTGTTGATATCACTGGACTTATCATTAAACCAGGGAAATTGCACACGCTATTTTATTTTTATTTTGCACCCGCAAATATACCCTTTTATAACATTACAAAGTACAGAGTATGTACACCTCTTTGTACATCCAACCTTCAAACACATACTCATTTGGCCATAATTGACAACTCTACTTAAGCCCCCACTATATGAATATATACTTCTGACGGGCACTGTACTATAATAGAAATAAGGAAAACTTTAAGAATTTCATTTTTTTTTGGTCTTTTTTTTCTAAATAGGTGTTTGTTTTGGATTATAATAATAATTCAGCCATTTTCATACATCCTCAACATTACACCACTTGCAGACCAAAGTAAACAAAACATACCATAAGTGCTTTTGAACTGTGGGAGGAAATCAGAGAAAAACCAGAGAAGCACTGGCAGAACATGCATACACTGTACAAACACAAACATCTTCATTTATTGCACAGATAAGAAAAAGAGTCTTCATTTTACAGATCACACACACACACACACATACAGACACGCATGCACACGCAGCTAATACATAATATATGAATACATCAAATCCAAGTCTCCGCTGGAATTGCGTGTTGAGTTATGCATGGTAATTACACGGCTCACTATGTCCTTTATCATGGATTCAGTTTTACATTTTTATTAGAGCATTGGCAGGAGCACATAGGCCGGCCCAGCCGAAGTTTGATGGGTTTGCTTTGCAACTGTCAAACAAAGATTACCAGCATGTTTCAGCTTTAATATGTGAGCCGTCTATTAGCTGTCTCATTCAGCCTGTTAGCTCCGTCAAATCACTGCCACACACCGACACAGAGAGGGAGAGAGAGAGACTGTGCACCCACTGCACCCATGGCCACTTTCTGACCTCCTGCCCCCGCTACCAGGAACTCAGAGACACTTACTTCCCCCCGATCACACACATTCGGGGAAGTCCAGCAATGTGCAAACACGGCAGCAAGATTCATTGACTGCTGTGACAGGAAAAGAACTCTAACGACCTCCAGCCCCCATAGACCCTACAGTCCCACTAAATTTACTGTATGTATATACAGTCTGCCCATGCATGCATGAATATATACATATTTAGGTGTTTGTGTACATGTACTGTGTATATATGTATGTACTTGTACAACGGGATGCAAAATTGAAAATTCTGTACATAAGAGAAAGAGAAGCCTTAGGACTTAGAATGAGGAAAGTTGATCAAAATGTATATTTTCATATGTACTAAAAACCATGTGAAACAAAGTGTTTATTCCAGGGAGTTATGATACAGTATATTGTTGAAAGTTTAACCTTAACTGTAGCATCACATTGCGCTCTCAGCTCTAAACATTTAATCCTTCCATACCCACCTCTTCCATTGCTCTACCCTGACTCGGTCTCCCCTGTTCCCTTCCCCCTCACCAAGATGTAACACTGCCCTATCTTTTTATATTCATCCCTCTAATAAAGTGTATCTTACTCTTCCTTAAAGCTGCTATCCGAAGTTTCTGAGAGAACGTCTTGATGTCCGGCCCTCTGCAGCTCCACTTCCTCCCCTGCCTCTGCCAATCTACCAGAAGCTACGCCTCTACGTTCGTGCACGTGCATTGCAGAACATAACAAAGTCGCAAAACTACAAAAACTACACATTTATCGTTAGTGCCATAACTTTTGATTAAATTCTTTTAAAAGCAGTAACTCTCTCCGCCTTTGAAAAGCAGCTCCGAGGTCAATTCTGTTGCGGTCACGAAGACGTTTATCCACAAGCTTTGTACCCGGATTTTTCTTTTTTAGTAGAAACTTTATACGTAGGCAGTCATGGAATGGGTAATTGGAGTTTTGTAGTGGTGCTTTATGACGCTATGCTGTTCAGAGTGATACCTGTTTGCTGTTGTGTCAGTGCACGCACATTCACTTTGATTGACAGTCCAAGCTCCAGGAAGTCGAAGCCTATTGGCTGGGCGAAGACGGCAATTGTTTCCAATAAAATAAATGTATTTATTTCATTGCAATAATAAAGCATGCAAAAAGATTCTTCTACATATAGTGTTGACCTTCGACAGCATGCAGTAAACAGAAATCTTATCTGAAACAAAACATTTTCCAGGGAGTTATAATATATTGTTGAAAGCTTTTGTTATTGTTTTGTTATTGCAATTAAATAAATGAATTTATTTTATAAAGGGAAGGGAACAATTTTCTATTTCTACCACTAAACGACAACAACAATCCATACATTGTAATAAAAGAAAATCACCCCACATTCATTAACTGCGCTCAAACAAAAATGTCAATGTCGCCCAATTCCTAATATATGATCATTATCTGCTGCTGGTGATGCACATCAATGAGGCGCTCAAACACCTGCTAACAATACACCTTTCATTGATTAATGGAGGGTAAGTATTGGCTTTTAGATGTAAAAGAGAATTAAAAAAAAAGGCCTACAATTGGTTTTAGTGCAGGGTTAGAAATGCCAATACTACAGTTTTAGAAAAACACTAACATGCAATTAGGAAAGTGCATCACTAAAAGGGATGATTTTCATTTGTTTTTTTAATCACGGGCTTATCCTTTCAAACATGACATGTTTTATTCACACCTCGTGATAAATCCTCCGTATCTCCAGCCCAGCCGGAGCTTTCTTCTCTCCCTTCTGCACATTTCCCTGAGAATTGCACTTGCTATTGATTTTCCCGCAGGGGATGATTACCCCTAACCTGTGTCAGAGCACCAAGTCAGGTCAATGATAATGCCTTCACTCAATGCACAATAACAACTCAGGGTCCACAGGAGCAGGTGCTATGGCTGCTTGGTGCACTCTAGCATGCTAATGCTTTTTTTTTTTCCCAGATTGGTGATAAATGAATGCTGTCATTTTACCTGAAAGAAAAGCTTCTTTGCTGTTGTACTGCATGAAAAGCATCCAATTCGGCCCCTAGGACGGAGTAAAAGTGACAGAAAACATGAATCACAGTGTAAATGAAACATAACAATATTTGCAGGGTTTCACAGTTTTCCTGGTTCTTATATCACACAATTGCAGTCATTTTTACAGTTAAACAGTTAAAAAAAACCTCAAAATTCTTACAAAATCCTTCAATTTTCCTTAAATTATGACATATTTCCCAGAATTAAATAGAAATTAGTCACAAAATCTAGTAAATGTAAAGTGAAGATCCTGTTGGGACTGATCTCTCACTTATTGCTTGAATATGGTAGGTTTTTTACATATTTTGTACTTTATAGATACATAGAAGTGCAAACTAGGACACAATAATCTTGAAATTACTCGTTTTCCCGCATAAAAACTGTGGCCCACTTGAGATCAAACTGCTTTGGACCATCCAATTCAGTAAAAATGACAAAGAAAACATGAATCATTGTGTAAATGAAACTTAATATTTACAGATGCTCACACTTTCCCCGATGGCAGTCATTTTTAAAGATAAACAATTAAAAACACTCAAAATTCTTACAAAATTCTTAAATGTTCCTCAAATTTTGACATATTTCCAAGAAATAAAAAGAAAATGGTCACAAATATATCTTTCACTTATTAGTTGGTTTCTTACATATTTTGTATTTTATGTATGCACAGAAGTCCAAACTATGGCACAATAATGTTGAAATTACTCGTTTTCCTGCATAAAAACTGTGGCCCACTTGAGATCAAACTGCTCCATATTTGGCCCCTGAACTAAAATGAGTTTGACACCCCTGAGATAGAATGTTAGCACGTGGTTAAGCTACTGGTAAACCAAGCACAGGCTAGTACACACCACATACATGATGCATTCAGGAAGCCAATGTGCAGAGGTGGCAAAAGTACTAGTCTTCAGTACTCAAGTAAAAGCATAGATACTTGAAGAAAAACTGACATATTGAAGTTGCTCCCTTACTTGTGTAAAAGTGTAAAAGTACATGCTAATAAATAAAACAAATGTCCTTCAATAATAAGACAGGGTTTTTAAACCAGCAATTTTTTTTTAAGAACTTGTAGAAAACTGGTATATGGAAACAAGTTAAATATATTACCTTTGAACATCTGGAGAATTTAGCATTCATAATAAATACAATTTATAAATAAAATGTTTCAAGAAAAAAAAAATGCAAATGCTCAATAATGTTTAATGTTTTTTTTTTTTTAAAAAAGGGACCTGCCTAACAGAAAAAAGTTCAAACTACCAATATTTTTCATTTAATCTCAAAACAATCAAATTCTCCAGGTTTCTGGAATGGAAACGTGTCGTTTTTGGTCTGAAAATGAGTTCACAGGCAGCGTCGCGGTTGTCGGTTTGCGTCTTTTTACGTCGCGACGTCATCTTCATAGGTAATAAACTCATTTTTAAAATGTAGGGAGTAGAACGTACAGATATTTGTTGAAAAAAATAAGGAGTAAAAGTAAAAAGTAGCCAATTTTTTTTTTTTTTTAAATACTCAAGTAAAGTAAAGATACCAGAAAAAACTACTTAAGTACAAGTAACAAAATATTCGTACTTTGTTACTTGTCACTAATGTGTGAACATGAGCTGTATGAATCACGCTGAGTGAAATAATCAGTTTGCAGCAAAGAAGAATCCAGTTTAAACCTGAATAAATCTCTTTCTCTTTCTATCTTTCCAAGCGCTCTTCTTCATTTTTATTCACAGTCATGCTACTACAGCAGCCTAGAGAGAGGCTGAGGGCATCTAGACATCTCTCAACCTAAAAAAGCACTCATTGTAACAGTGCATTGTAGACAGTCTGCTCATGTATCGGCCCATCCATCATAATTATAGGCCAGTCGGAGCAGCAAATGGAAAGAGAAGTAAAGTAAACATTGGAGTCTTCACCCGATATTTAATCAGAGAATATCAGATTGGAAAACAAGGGGTTCATCACCCGCCATCATGGACAGTGAGTGAACCTGAGGTTACATGAGGTCATGATGAGATGAAACGGCATGGAGTCGAAATCTTTCCTGGCGTGTTAACACTGTCACGTTACATTAGGATGATTGAATGAGAAAAAAACATGAAACGCGTGATCACAGTGTTCTATAAAAGTACTCAAATTACATTCATTCTACATTCTTATACATAGAATCGAATGATTTAACGATAGATTCTGTCTATATGGGGTGAAGCCTCGCAAACGTACAGAATTCCAGTTTATTCCCACAATCCATTAAAATAACGCAACACAACAAATATACAAATATATCTTGTTTTAGAGTTCATAGTGCTCGGATAGTTGCCCACCCCAAAATATGAAAAAGGGACAATTGCCCACCACTAAGCTGTACAAAATAAAACCAATACATTATACAAGATAAAACTAATGTAAAATATATCAAATAAAACCAATATAATGTATAAAATAAAATCAATGTAATGTATGAAATAAAATCAATATAATGTAATAAATAAAACCAATATAATGTATGAAATAAAACACATATAATGTAATAAATAAAACCAATATAATGTATGAAATAAAACAAATATAATGTAATAGATAAAACCAAAATAATGTATAAAATAAAACCAATATAATGTACTAAATAAAACAAATATAATGTAATAAATAAAACCAATATAATGTATAAAATAAAACCAATATAATGTAATAAATAAAACCAATATAATGTAATAATATAACCAATATAATGTAATAATTTAACCAATATAATGTATGAAATAAAACCAAAATAATGTATGAAATAAAACCAAAATAATGTGTAAAATAAAACCAATATATTGTAATAAATAAAACCAAAATAATGTATAAAATAAAGCCAATATAATGTAATAATATAACCTATATAATGTATGAAATATAACCTATATAATGTATGAAATAAAACCTATATAATGCATGAAATAAAACCAAAATAATGTATAAAATAAACCCAATATAATTTACAGAATAAAACCAATATATTGTACAAAAAAAACCCAATAGAAAGTATTAAATAAAACAAATATATTGTACAAAATAAAACCAAAATAAAGTGTAAAATTAAAAACTAAAGAATTTAAAAAGTAAAATAGAATTAGGGTTGGTAAATATTTTAGCATATTTTAGCAGTGGGCAGTTTTTTTGGGGTGGGCAATTATCCTATAATTTGGGTTCACACGTTGAATAACTTACTGTATACGTTATAGCATAAATCCTATTCTAATCAATCTGTTGACAATGCAAATGCACAATGGTATCAAAGTGATTTGAATAAATGGTATTTTTACTTACTGTAATAAAGAGTGATCCCAGCCTGAAGCAGTTAAACAGACCTTTATTTATTTGTCAAACGTGTTCAATGCAGAGCTTTGAGGGCCAAACCAGGGTGTGGGTTTTCCTACAAAGACGTACATTGCAAAGAAGGTTGGTTGGCAGTTCTGGCATTTGGCGTCAAAATGAGACAGCTATAGAAGGCAGGGAGGAAAAGCTTTTTGAGAAGATTTTGTGATCTTCTTGCTTTTACAAAATAGCACAAATACCCACGCAGACTTTACATGTACGCAGGTTTTATTTTCCCAGGATGAATGCTGTGCACATATCCGCCAAAAGACGATGACACGGTGGCAAAAAATACCCGCCTTTGTCAACCATTTTTTAATCTTGCACATAAGCACGGTGGTGCACACACCCATAATTAGCCATCCTCTTGTATAGGATGGCTCATATATCTAAAAATGAGACAAAGACGAAGAAAAAAGGAGGAGGAGGAGTGACGTAAAGACAGATTTACAAAGGCCAAGTACACCAGTGAGCAACTTCAACCCCCATAAGCATGTACACACATACACACACACACACACAAGCACGCATTTACACACATTTTCTCAGATGTAAACAAATAGTCTGTCCAGAGGTGAAAGTAATGGATTACAAGTACTCACGTTACTGTAATTTAGTTGCTTTTATGGGTACTTGTACTTTTTCAGTATATTTCTAAATCAGTAATTTTACTTGTACTTAAGTGCATTTTAAAAGAAGCAAAGTAATTTGCTACAATTCTACACCCAACCGTTACTGAGTAAAATATATATACTTTTGCTTTAAAATGATCAACGTATATTGTTAAACTACAAAAAATTAAATAACAAAACAACAATCAAATGCATCACATCATAGCAGACCAATCAGGTTAAAGGTAATGCACCGCGCTGAAACAGTATTGAATGGAGGTTATTTTATAAAACACAAAACAACACCAAAAACACAAAGAATGACAGAAAAATACATGGTAACACAAGTTTTATACATAAGGCTGACATTACGCTGTCATTATCTGTCATTAGCATGACTAAGGTTTCATTAAGTGCTGTTCGCTCTATGATGACACCTTTGGAGCTATGTTGGCATTTTTGGGGCTAGGTGGAGGGATCTATTTGGGTTAGGGTTAGGTAGGATTAGGGCAGGAGTCACCAATCCTTCTGAAACTGTGAGTTACTCCATGTGTACTGTATAGTCCGAAAATACTACATTTTCACGGTTTCACTGTAAGATAATAAGGAGCAATAACTTAAAAATGTAGGAAATGTTCTTTATTTCTCCAATTGTTTCATTTTCATTAAATTAAATAGAAAATCCATCTTGATTTTAAAAAATATATCTTATATATCATATTATATATAACAGACCATTGACCAGATCTGCAATAATTAAAAACATTTGACACAATGTTAAAGAGAAAATAAACAGTTAAAGATGCTTAATTTAATACTGAAATAGTGTGTACTACATCTCTCCTTTGGGAGTTTGAACCCTGGGAAAAAATAAATAAATCAGATTTTAGATGGAGCTCATGCTCATGAGGGCACCTCACATGGCTACCTGGTGCCCGTGGGCCCCGTGTTGGTGACCCTTGGATTAGGGTAACGAAGGGTTAGGGTTAGTGTAACAAATGACAATTAATGACAGCCTTCATGACACCTTATTCATGCTAATGACAGGTGTTATGTCATAATAATGACAGCGAAATGTCAGCCTTTATGTATAAAACTTCAAGTAAAGTGTTACCAAATACACTAACTGAATCCTACAATGAATTTTGTGGAAAATGCATTGTTTCTAAGTTTATACATGAGATGTTTACTGTATGCAAGGGAACCATGGATAGATTTAGTTCCAAAAATAAACATGGGGGGATGAAAGTAACTAGTAACTTTTACTTGAAGTATATTTAACTGAGCTACTTTTTATACTTGTACTTAAGTACAATTTCATTCAAGTAACAGTACCTTTACTTGAACAGGATACATCAGTACTCTTTACCAGTGTTTGGAATAACGGCGTTTAAAATAACCGCGTTTTTTTTTTTCAGTAACGGAGTCATCTAACTCATTGCTTTTCACACCGTTTACATTACTGAACGTTAAATGCGGTGCGTTGCATGCATTGATTGAATAAACTGTTATCCGAAAGCACCCCTGGCTTCATACGCAGCTGCAGCGAAGAGGTGGGTTAAAAACAAGGTGAGCGATTATGATTGGCTAAGGCGGAGTCATGTTTCATGGAAACCAATCAGAGCCAGTGTTTTTACACACGTCAGCACACACGCCACACGCACAATTACTACAGATTTGATGAAGCAGCAGAGATGGCAAGCGTGGAGCAGTCCGATGAAAAGTTGGCTTTTTTAAGGTGGCGATACAAACACTACTTTAAATTAATTGCGGTCAAAGGCAAGAACGTACATGTGAAGTGTACATTATATCCAGGAGAGAAGACTTTGTCGACATCCGTTGTAAGCAACTCACAACGACATACGCATCTAAAAAATCTAAAACAGTAATAGTTACTTTCCTTGGTATTGAGTTACTTTTATTATAGAGTAATTCAATTACTAACTCTCAACTATAACTAATTACTTTTTTAAAGTAACGTTCCCAACGCTGCTCTTTACATGGCTGTCTGCATGTTTCCATGTATTTTGCACAGCAGAGATACTTCTGTGTAAAAAAAAAAAAAAAAAAAAAAAGGAAGTACAAACCTCAGAGTGAAATAAAAACATTATTTGTGAGCAACTCGAAAAACATTCACCGCAACAAATGCACGTCGTGATCCGTGACAAAGTGTTTTGTTGATGTTCACGCGCGCCTTGACCTTTACTACTTCAGAACGAAAACAACTCAAATGTGTTTTTAATTTGCTGCACTGCAGACTATTTTTTTTACGGATCTTTCAAACTGAAAAGTTGTTCGTTCACGTTGCTAATTCAGAAAGTGAACCACAAAGAGGGATGTGTGATTTTTCTGTCTTTGGCAAAAGTCAAAAAAAGTGCTTGTTTATATCCTCACTGTCTCACAGAGGCTGATAAATAAAAAATGTTTTTATTTCCTTTTCATCTCTGAGGCTGAGTGCAAGCCTTTGTCTTATCTGTGTGGTCCTTTGTGACACAGAGATTAGATGTGTTTTCTTCCCCTTGTTGTCAGATCTTCAATTTAACTTTGACCTGTCGGGATTACCCCCACTATACCCATCAGGGGTGAAAGATAGAATCACTTGTGTTTGAAATGATTTTTTTAAAAGCTCCAAGACATGTTTCAAGAAACATTCATGAATAAATAATACTTATTTATAGTTGTGTTGCTGGTATGCAATATTTATGTTGCATGCTCTCGGTACGAGAATAAAAGTCCTTGGGATGGAAGACTTTTGATTCTCCAGTCGCAGTATTTTTGTCCAGTGGTTTGGTTTGTAAAAGGCGAGATTAATAAACATTTAGCACAAACATGCATTGAGATTCAGGGTGCACGCAGCAGTGTTGTGTGAAATGGCAAAAATTGCCACTGTGGCTACAATGATAATGCATTGCAATAGAAATAAATAGCATCTTCATAAGCATGTGTAAAAGCATCAACTTTGAAATGAAAAATATCTCATAAATATAATCACACCGAGTGGGTGATGATTGCTGCAGTCCGCGTTTAAGCTCATTGTCGCAGCGTCTTATAGAGATTTAATCATATTATGGTGGTGAAGGCAAGACTTTTCAAAGTAATTCTTAGATATGCTAATCGCTGCTGGCTCAAACTGGCAAAAAAATACAACAACAAAAGCAGCGATCCTCCTGAGGAATGTCATATGACTTGGAATTCAGTCAGGGAAAAAGGAAAATGCCAAGGAAATAAAATAAAACACAACCTCTCAGATTTGTTTCCAGTTCTGCACAATTATGTGACCAAGATCGTTGTTGTATCAGTTAGCAGATTATGATTACAACACACGGAATAGTATTTCTAAACTTCCATGTCTGTGCATTCTTTAATTGTCGCAAAAATTGTCACATGGCCACAAATAAAAACACAAATCAGACAGTAAATTGAGCTCATCAAATTGAAATGATCACATCATTATAGAAATCTCGCTGTGATATAGAAGGGCCTCATGCAGCGAAATGATGGGAGGCAGAGAAAAAGGAGGCTGTCGGAAGTAACAGGTATCCGGAGAAAGATGCTAGATTTGTTGTTCGTAGCATTTTGGAAAAGAAAATTCCTTCGGGACATCTGAAAAATATGGCAACCAAGCAGGTGTGGAAACTTTTTAACCCCTTTTTACCATATTTCTTTGGCCATTTTGCAACTTCCTTTTACCCATTTTTGCCCCTTTTCAAAAAGTTCTGACACTTTTTTTTTCAGATTTTAGCTTTCTTTTGCCAATAAATACCACTTTTTTCTTTTTTTCTGTCCATTTTTGCAAGTTCATTTTGACACTTTCATCCAATTTTTGTCCTTTCTTGAATTTTTTGGCCACTTTTCATCAAAAAAAGCTAACTTTTGTTCAATAAACACCACTTGTTTCCTTTTTCCCTACATTTTGCCTCTTTTTGTTCCACATTTTTGCCCTTTTTCACTATTGTTTGCCATATTTTGCCCATTTTAGCTACCCTTTGCTTTGCCTTCATTTTTTGGCCACTCTTGACTGCTTTTGGCCCGTTTTAGTCACTTTTCACTCTTTTCTTGCCACATTTTTGCCACTTTGGGAACTTTTTTGGCCACCTGTTACTACGTCTGCCTTTACTCGCTCATCAAAACACAACAACAAAAAATTGTAGCGAACCGAACGATGCCCGGTGTGCCAGATGGCCAGTCCACCCGTGACCAAATCTGCATTTCTATGGAAACGGTTTGTGTTGAGTCTACTGGGTCATTGCTTCTTCTCGATGGCTGACGATAATAAGAACGCTCCACCGTATACTCCAATTACTTGATATGGAAATAAGTAGGGATGCACCGAAAGCGAAAACCGAAAATGAGAAAACCAAGGCCAAAAACTGAAAAACACCATCCAAGCAATGATCTTTATAACGTGGATCAAGTACAATTGTGATGAAGTGCAGAGGATCTCGGTGATGCCCGTGTTGACGGAGGGCTACACGTAACGATATTGTCGATGTGAGACAGAAACATAAATCACGTTTACGTGCTCTGTCTCAACATCTGCTCAGAAGATGTTTTAGTGCTCAGATGTATTAATACAGCCCCTCCCTTAGTCCACAGATACTGTAAGTTGGCCCGTTTGCTCGTGTCTTTACAAAATCCAGTTTCGGTCGGGTTGTTTTGTCCAAAAAACAAAAATGCACCTTTGTGCCATTTTCAGTTGAAAATTTTCAATGGCTGAATTTTTGTTGTATCACTAAAAATAAGCATTAGCAAGTCCAAAAAAAGCGTTAATTAAAATGAAAGATATCATAATCTCCCATATCAGAAACCGGCCCTTCCCTCAAACTACCACATCAATTATCATTTTTATTGGCTATATTGATACTGAACTTTATTTAGGTTATTTCTGCAAATTACACTCGCATGCCATTTTTCAAGTAATAAATTATCCACCTGATGGAAACAATCACCTCTGACATTATATTCATCTTTCATATCCATCCATCCATTTTCTGACCCGCTTGCTTCTATTTTCAGGGTCACGAGGGTCTCCTGGTGCCTATCTCCAGCTCTCAATGCGGGTGTTAGGCTGGGGTACACCCTGGACAGGGTGCCAGTCCATTGCAGGGCATGATTCATATCTATTTAAATGAACTTCATTTAAACACAACATAACTTGGATTTGAACGCCTCATATAATAAATCTGCTAAAAGCTTTGACGTCTTTAAAGCTACTAATCAACTCTCAGCTTATCTCACCTTCATCCTTGGACTACGGCATTAGTTCCTGCAATAGTCAACACACCATTTCTCGCTTGCAGTTAGCCAAAACATTCTATTGCTTTACATGTCCCTGGGAATTTACAGCATTGTTCCAACATTTAGCAATTTAAATGTCTCTTCAGGGTCTCTTATTATAATTCCAAATGTATTTGACTGGATCCACCAATGCTGTACAGTGTACTGTGAGGCCATCTGAACGAGCCCTGCGTGTTATAGAATAAAAGTATAAGGACCTTGGTCCTTTGTCAGAGGCGTTAAAATAGTCCGCTTTATTTTCATCTGTAAACTGTGATACTTGACTGTATTTTCTAAACCAACTAGTAGCTATCAGCTGTTACGTAACTAATGGTTTATCATTTAATCTCATACAAAAGACTTACAAACGTAAGTGCAATGCAAAGAAAGCTTGGCTCACTTCCATGTTTAGTGACTGGAATTTAATTGAGTTTCATTGACATTTAGCACTGACTTGTAAACCTTTGTTACCACGCAACTGCCTTTGCATCCAATATGCATTTAGTATTATTTATTAATTCCCTGTCCATTGACCTCAAGGAGGAAATCTCTATCTCACAAGTACTACTTTTCCTTAGTTTGTAAATGTTGGATATTGCAATAGTTGGATTTATTTGATTACAATACTATCTTTGTCTTTTTATTAGTTCTATTGATATTGGTTGGCATTAATACTGTTTTTTGTAACCCGTGTTTATTTTTCAAATTTTAAAAGCTTGTGTCGGATTTCCAAACTAATAAAGTAAATTGAATACTATTGTTTTGTCTTGCAAGGAGAGTGGTGTTATTAGATTTATGGACCAGGTTGTGGCCAATGTCGATCTGATATATTTTACCTTTTATTATTCACAAAGTGAGAGCTTAAAAAAAATCAATAACCAACTGAGATGCTGATATTATGCAACCTCAGCCACTATGTTAACTATAGATGTTTGGTAAATAATATAGGTTTGTTTGCCCTCTGTCTTTGTATTCATAACTTGGCACACTTTTCAGCATGAGAAGTTAATTTGTCTCCCTGTGATCTGAAGTATTATTTATTTACTTCTTTATCACGGACCCTTTCACAGCGGGTCTATATTGCTGGCTTATTTAGTGTTGTTTCTTCCCTCTCCGCGACTGATTCGGCCTGTAGTTATTGCTGGCCTGCGTGAGTGAACAGTCCCCCCGTCTCGTCAATAAGGCAATCATTAGAAGCAGATTGAGTTTGTGTTTGTGCACCAACAGCTCATTGGATGCTCAGGTGGAAGAGGAGGAGGGGGAACGTGGGGGGGAGTGGGACTTATTTATTTCAATGCAGGTTTAGACAATCTGGTCCTAATCATGGGGAAGATGGGCAATTTCTGGTGGCTCTGTGTTCTGTTTTTTAATATCCATTTTTACACTGTGCTGTGCCTTTATAGGTAAAGATTGAGTTAAATTTAATTCTGCACACCAGTGGTTCCACCCCTATCACAACCAAATTTCAACAAAATGGAACCTTTGTTTAAACAGTTATAAATGTTGACATTTCTTCTTCAAAAGCCATTAAAATTAACATAATATGTGCTAACACATGTTTTAGAAGGGTTATAAAGTTCTTTTAGAGCTATTTTCAATATTTCATGCTCAATATTCAGCAAGGCCGTAATTTACATGACTGTGTACATGACTTTTTGTGAGCTAACCAAAAGCCAAACATGACGCTACACTTCCTTAGCATCTACGCCTCGCATTAGCTTAAATTGTTTACATTTTTGAGAGGAAAGTTTCCCAACCGAAAAAACTGCTGAAGCATTTTGAAGACTATTATATACAGTGAAGCAACATTTCTTGTGATTTTTTTTTTTACAAAACCCAGAGAATAATCTCTTAAGTCATTGTTTCCCTTCTTCTCCTGAATTCATTGTAAAAGTTTGTCATCTTTCATATTCTTGCGTCGCTAATCATTTGTCTGAAATGATGAAAAATATGTGAAAGCTTTTAAAATCGATAGGTCATTGAAACAAACATGGTCTGTGCGACATGTTACCTATAGGGACGGTTAAATATTTGTCTAAAATACAGGAAAAGATAATAAAGCTGTTCATTTGGCAAGTCTTGATATTTTGTAAATAATTCTTACATTATTTCGTGAACAAACACAGCACAAAGCTGAATTAATTGCGACTTTATGCACATTTCTATTACTTTTCCAAGGCCTTTGAAATAGTCAACACAACCGCTTATCAAATTGTTATTTAAAAACCCAGTGCTTTCACAAACTAGTGATGTGTCCCGAGGAAATGTATTAAGGGAAAACTCATTTTGAGGTGATTGACAAGTTTTCCATTCAGGGGAAAATGAATGAGGCATTTCAAATTTAATCAAGCTGCTTTTCCAGGGTTTTTATGAAAACTGGTCATTTATTCAACCCAGAGGTAATAGAGTATAAACCAGTACTCAACAACAGGGTATTGAGGAGGTTAAGTATTCTCAGTTAAGAGCAAATTAATCATCCATCAGTTCAGGGTATTTTCACATATCAAGTGTTCCATCGTCATTGTACAAAACCAAAGAATGTCTGATACCTTTGCTAAAACTCTGAAGACAGAACCAATGTAGTCAGGTCAGGTGATCTCACCTGCTACCGGCAATCATGAACCCAGTACTACCTGTTCCATGGGTCAGACCATCTGCGACTAAACCGGCATCCTCCAACTCTATAGGGGTGGGGAGGGTGAAATTGGGCACCCTTACGGAACCAAAAATAATATCTGGTAAAGGTCTGTGGTGCACCATCCATAGTTGGTGCTCCGTAGCAACACTCAAGGGCGGTGATAGACAAACATTTCTCCCGGCCAGCCACTGCAGCATGGTGGAAAATGGAAATGCTAGCATGTCTTGACCTGTTCTTGCCCACTGGCTATCATTCCCACCATGTTGAGAAAGTGATCCAAATAAGGCGAAAGCCAGTGTCCCTTAAATTACTTGCAGTCAGTTCTATAGATTATGGCGTTGAAAACTGTTTCCCACACCGGCTCGAACCTCGCCCGGGTCAACAAGGTTGGCGCTGGCTCGCTCCCATTCCGGCGGTCAGTGAAAAGTAAAATAGGAAGCAAGAGTAACAACAGAAAGTTTCTGAGACTAGCAGAATGGAATATAAGAACCCTACTGGCCAGTGCTGACTCAAAAAGACCAGAGCGACAGACAGCGCTTGTTGCAAAGGTGTTGAGTAGGTACGATATCGACATTGCCGCTCTAAGTGAAACTCGTTTGTCGCTACATGACAGCATGGTAGATAATGGCTACACCTTCTTTTGGAATGGGAGAACTGTATGGAGAACTGTCATCAAACCGAAGCTGAAACCATAGGACAGTCCTAGTCTTGTCAACTGACTGCAAGAGAGAGGTCTGAAATGCATCTTGGGAAACTTGGACGTACGTCATTTCGAATCCAGCCATATTCTGGGCGTGTCCTAACTTTTCCAGGAGCTCCGCCCCCAATCAAGGCATTTTTTTAAATGTATAGCCAAAACCTGGAGTTTAGTTACTCTTGAAAGGTTTCCGTTTATTTTTAACTTCTTCTCGTTTGTTTCAAACCTCATAAGCAAGAAGCAAGAAGAAGAAGCAAGAAGCTTCTTCTTGCTTCTCTCGACGAGGTCAGTCGCACTCTCTGTTTCTCCCTCCCTTCCGTCTTATCTCTCTCCTAGCTGCTGCTTTGTCAGGTCTTGTGAAACTAACAAGAGCCTCTCTCTGCAACTCATCCAAAACCGGAATAATGGAATTAATTAGTTGGTCTCTCAGTGCTATCGATCAGATTTTTTCGACGCAAAGAACCAGGGGTGGTGACCCCGCATGTCCAAGCGGGACGTTTGCGGCTGGATACACACTTGACCCTTGGAACAAGTGGCGAGTTGTGTGTCTGTCCATCCTTTCCGTGGAAGACGTGGAGGACATCTACATGATTGGAATAATGATAGTAGGCATGCTGCTGATCGGAGCTGGTGGCTTCCTAATCTATCGAAAAGTCCGTACTACGCTGGTGACTGTTTTGGAAAAGCTGCCAGTGATTTCTGAAGGATGTAGCTGCTTTTGGATCGTCTACGCGTTATGGATAACAACTGGGAGAAGTTGGAGCAGGGCTCTGAACACTCAGACTCATGTGTTGATCGATATCAAAAGCAAGCTTGGAAGTGGAAACTAGGCCACTCATTGGATTACAGCAGAGAGACCCAGGACAGAAGGCTATTGGAAATTAACATAGCCTGTATCAAATCACATTGCTTATCTCCCTTTCGGCTCCCCAGCTAGCCAAGGCTAAAGCCAAAGTTGTCTCAACTCTTATCACCAGGAAGTTTCTGCAGACGGCGGCTCTTACCCCCACTCCCTCCCCCCGCTCCTTCCCTACATTCCTCCTGGAACTGTTGATGCTGAACTTTTCCACACGTCATCTGGTTGTCAGTAACGCAGCTACAGGTCTTCAACTTCAAATGCCTCGTCGGCCATCTTTCCCCACCTCCCATCCGCAGCTGCATGGAGGCGTGGTTGCAGCGCCGACTGGCAGCACGCCCATGTCCCCAAACGGCTGGACTCCTGTTGTTCTTCCCACCTGACCCCCTCCCCCAGCCAACCTCCCACCCAACCCTTCCTACATGCCTTGTCTCGAGTTGTTTGACTGTGTCATGCTTACATTATGTTTGCAGAGGTGGTTTTTTTCCTGGTTTCACACTGCTTTCTCTGTTTTTTAGGGAAATCAGTTTCAAACTGGCAGTTTTTTTCCCCTCAACCCTCCTCTCCTCCTGTTATTGATCCCTTTTCACCTAAATATGTGGGCGCCGCAAATGGCTGCTCCGGTGTGTTGATGTGTCTCCTTTCACTGCAACTACCTAGTGAAATTCCTCGTATTGTTCTAAACTGTACCTGGTCAATAAAAGATTCTGATTCTGATTCTGATTCTGATAATTGTTCCAATGAGATGCATAAAGTGTAACATTTATGATTTACTAGTAATTTTACAAAACCATTGATATGATGGTGAGAGACACCCTTTCATATCATCTGATCAGCTGCAAACATCAAACTATTGATTTTATAAGATTGAAAGGCCTCAGAGGCTTTCTGGGCAGTAAGTTTAATTATGCAGCGTTCACCACAAATCCATTTGCCCTGCACTGATGCACACACTGTTTCCAAGTGTCCATGATAAATGCTGTGCCTATGTTTAAGTAGTGTGCAGTAAAACATGCAGCTGTCACTCTGCTGCCTGTCTAAACCAGAGTCTAAGGGTGGTTAACCTTGTGTGGCATCTGGTCACTTCACTTGTTCAAGTCACAATCTGATCATCACATGCAGGTACATGGAACATAGAAGTGGTTTTAGTCTATTGTCATTCACCATATATCATCAAAATACATGTTATCAAGTGCTCTTCTTTTTAGGGCATCAGCCATGGTAAATCATTAGAACTGAATGTTTTAATCCCCTCTTGACTTTAACCCTCCTATTATCCTTGGGGTCAATTTGACCCCATTCAGGGGCGGATTCACTAAAGGTTTAGGGGTATTAAAATGTGTGCAAACGTCACTCCACGCACTAATAAGGGGTACAAACCCCAGGGAATCAGGACTGCGTGTCTTCTGCGCATCACAATGCGCCCACAATCCATTTAGCGCGTTTCCCTCTGACGAATATATCTAAAGTAGGCGGATTTCATAATGAGCACAAAAAAATGGGAGGAGGACATGCAAATAAATTAATGCAGTCGGCGCAATGCAATTCATCAAACCTGGACTTGATTACTTCCCCGGTTTTTCCCTATAAATTTAGTAAACACCACAACCAGGTGGTAACTGTCAAACCTTTCTGCGCAGTGATATACAGGCGCATGCGAGAGGAAAGACAATCGAGAGATCGTATTTTCAGACCTCGAGTTAATATTTTTGGGATGAATTAATTCACAATTTTAAGAATGTATCGTTTATCAACCCATGCCATTTTGGAGCTATTGGATGAAGCAGCAGCAGAAACATTGTGGAGAGCACCTTTGGAATGCTGATTTTGTTGTTTGGACCCCCACTGGTGGAGCACTGCTCTACAGCCCCCAAAAAGTAGCCCAGATCATTGTGGTCTGCTGCACAACATCGCTAAATGACACGGGATGAAGTATGATATCATGGAAGTGGAGTGGAGCACTAATCATTGCTGCAATCTTAGTGAATTGCTCGCAGCAGGTGTGAAAACTGCCCCACCAAAGAAATTTGGGACGCACTTTGTTTACCACCCTTTTTTTCAGATCTTAGTGAATCAGCCCCTCAATGTTTATCATTCAAAAAATAAAATTTTATTGTATTTTTTGCTTTGTATTTCACAATATTTTTATTTACTGCATTTTAGTTGAACTAGATGTATATTTCACAAAGTGAAAGTACAGACATATTGCATATTGTTTTAATTTAAAACAATAATAATAATAATTAAAAAATTTAAAAAAAATCTATTTTAATTTTTCAGAAATTTCAGATGACCCCATTTAAAACTCCAGGCGACCCCACATGGGGTCCCAACCCCAAGGTTGAAAGACGCTGATTTAGTGGCTCCTGAATAGATTTATTTCTATTATTTTTTTATAATTTTCGGTCAACTCACACCTGGTGTGGGACCAAGACTTATTTTCAACTCTCTCTCTCAAGTACCCCCTGTAGTATCATTGCGTACCTCTACGAGTACACGTACCCCCATATGAGAAACACTGCGCTAGATAACAGGTCAAGGTTACAATATCAAGGGTTTATTTATGTATTCAACAAATAAACAAAGCGCCTGACGCAAAAACACAATTTTCTGAAAATCATTTTCTGGAGGCAAATATCCCTGGGGTCATATGGACCCCAAGGGTAAAACATGTTAGTAATATTTGAGGATAATAGGAGGGTTAATTGCGTCTCTCAGGTAGATTCTTGAGATGCTTCCTTTTCTGCAGTTCCTGTTGCCAGAATTAGAAAACCTTCTAAACTGAGTGCGCACTCCTCTCAAGGTAAACACAACCCTGCACTCGGTGTTAGTGGGGTGCAACATAGCATACCTCATAGATGTCTGATAGCAGTGCATCAGTGCTTGAACTCTTTTTTGCCTTTCATGATCAGTTAAACACAAATCAAGTTTGTCGCCTGTGTGTAAAACTACACAAAGATAACACACCACCACCCGAACTAACAAATACACACCTTTTGGCAGTAATGGCCTTCAGGACATACATGTGGCAGATTACTTAGTTACTTTTATCATCCGTGCTATGTGTTTCGCAGAGTGAGGGGGGAAAGCTAGGTCCATCTGTTCAGTTTGGAATGTACTCAGCGACACATAACATTACAATAGGCCTTGGGACGTGCTGCTTGTGTGTCTCATAGTTGTTATTGCTGCGTATTTGAAGGCAAACATGCACATATTTCCTGGAGACTATGAATGATGTATGCAAGTCTAGAGTAGTGAAAAACTGAGCCCACAGCAACAAGGGAAGTGAAAAATGAAGGCGGAAAAATTAGTTATGTTTATATTCTTTACACGTAATATTTCAACAAGATTTAAGAGACCCTGAGAATGAAAAAAAGGATATGATAATGGGATTATGGGAAAACAATTTAAATGTCCTTGATATTGTAAAAAAAAAAAAAAAAAAAAAGTCCCTATGTTGTAATACTGCCTGGAGAGCATATGCAAAGTTAGTGGTCAAAAGTTTTCATTACAGGTTTTCCAAATTCATTCATTTTTATAAAATAGATTTCTGTTGCTTTGATTCTAACATATTACTGTTAGTTTCATGTCACAGATGTTAGTTCTAGCTCAGGGGTGTAGTATGAGTTTTCAGTGAAGTAGTCCCAAAATTTTGAGACTTTAGGTTGATTCGTCTTCTATTGCGCAATTCTTCTTCACTATTTATTTTCACCAAATTAATTCTGTATTTTTTTATTTAAATTTTTGTTAATGAGTGGATTTAAAATAAAAAAAATTCAAAATCACTATTCCTGGTCCAACACCTCACCTCCTTGACAATGTTTAGACCAGTGGTTCCCAAACGGCATACATTATTGCAATACACAACTACACAAAAATAATTTTTTTTTTTTCATTTACTACTTATGTATGCATTCATTTCATAATACAGAGGCAAACTCCATACCTTAATTTAAAAAAAATATTGAATTAACAAATATTTCAAAAGTAATATAGTTGTCTTTGTCACATTTTATTTGGCATTAGTAAATAATTGTGCACATTTACAGATATTTTAGATGATATGAGTGATAACACGTGTTATAAAGGTTATTTTGAACAATAGGCCTGCCTACAGATTTTTACTTGTCCTTTGGTGTACCTTAGGCACAAAAAGTTTGGGAACCACTGGTTTAGATCATAGACTGTAAAAAGAATGGACGGGACAAGCTTCCTGGTGGAGTGAAGCTTTTATTTTTAAAGCTCCCCCTGCTGACTAGCTGCAGTATAGGTCATAAACCCCGCCTCCTCAGTGATAACAGATTGGATGTGAGTCAAACTGTACAGTTAAAATACTCGTCACATAATTTTTTTTTCAAACCTAAACTCTGCTGTGACCATTAGTTATTATCATCCTACATTGTGTTCAAGTGCTCATTTTTCTGTGAAGTTTGTTTTAAATAAGTTATGTGAGGTTGAAAAACAAGGTTTTACATCATATATCACAATGATTGACAGCCGGGAATCCTGCGTAGCTATTTGTGAATAGCAGTTATGTCGTGAAGGAAAGCTGAGACGCCGTTTAACTAGATATTTGAGTTGAAATATATCATGATTCTGTACTAACCTGTATGATCTGAACAAGCCGTTTGTAGAACTTATGTTCTTGGCGTAGCTAGGCTACGTAAGTCATCAGGGCAGTACGCTAAATGGGCGGGGCATGCTACCAGGGATCCTCCCACCGGACCCTACTGCGCAGATTTTGGCTCCAAATGACGTCAAATTTGCAAGATGGAAGCGCACCTTAAGCGCCATATTTTCGCTCCAAGAACGTTGAGTGGGAACAGCTTCAGTGCACTCCCATTGGTTTAGACACATCGGGGAATTTTATACCTTTTTTTTTGCTAAATGTGAAGTTGAAAAACTCACATTTTGCCCCATTGGAGGAGTTTCCTGTTAGGAACCAAATATTTTCTTAACATTTATCACAAACTGTATTTCTTTCTTGTACACAGCACATTTTGTCACAACTTTTTTGAGCAGTAGACAGTTGTAGATCAAATATTTTGATAATACTGTGTACGTGTGTGATTTAAACTCAATCTCGCACCAATATTTCACCGTAATTCACCCCTGACGACAACAGTGTGTTTGGGGGCGATTCAGTGCTGAAAAGGTCTCTCTTTTTGTATCCCAGCACATAGCACAACTCTGCGCGTTGACTAACAGCCTGTTGGCACTAAGCTCAATAATTTCTAAAGTCACAGTTATTTGCGACAACAGGCTAATTGGATGGCTGACCCCGGTGATTGAAAAAGCACACTCAGCGATTTGAAAAGCTAATTCTATCTGGAAACACAGAGCTAATCTAAGAGCTGTCAGGTGTCAATAATTTAGTCACGGGTAATGAATTCAAGGAAAAAAGTAAAGCGTTGGCCCACAACAAGCCCCTGAAAAAAGGAAAAATGAGTCAATTCTTCTTGTTATAGATTAGCAAATCAATTCAACCCAATTAGAAGCCCGAACAATAGTCTTTTGAAGTGTATCTAATTTATTTATTTTCCTATTTGTTGAGGTTAATTAGCATTAATCCCATTGCCCAAACGGAGGTGGATTTGAACATAGCACACCCAATTTAGAGAATTTGTACAATAAAGGTTGTTTGTCGAAAGGGCACCGAAGGCCCTGAACAGGCTTAACACCAGATTCACAATTAATCTGCAAGAGGAAAGTCTGAGAGCAAAAACTTTAACTCAAATTGAGATTTACTAACAACTTTTACTATTCACTGAATTCTTTCCTACCAAGAGAAAAATGAATATACTAAAACTAGAGGATGGGATTTGTTACACATTTGAAATTGGAGGGTGTTCTGAAACATCAAACCTTATATCTTTGCATTAGTCTTTGAGTTCTTACCAAATAAATGAATGTGCTCTTGAACAAAATATATCAACTCTCTTTTTTTTTTTTATCCCTGTTGATTTTATTCTCACAAAGTCTCATTTGTTCATATACTGTGTTTTGTCAAACTTTTTTATCTTGAGAATCCCATAAGTACGTCAGTAATGAGTACGCCCTTGTTGTGTGTCTCAGTAACATATCAGCAGAAACTCCCTCCTGTGTCTAAACAGGTAGGTTTTAAACCAGACTCAAAAAATAAATCTTAATATAAAACACAAACCTCTTCCAAGCACCGAATCTCTTTTTTTTTCCTTCTTTTTTTACAGCTATTGTCTGTTATCTGGATCATTGATTCGGATCATGGTACTATGATCATTCATTTCTATTCTCATTAATAACCATGTAGAAGGTTCAAAAGTATTGGCGCCACCATTTATGTGAGAAAATCCCGGTGGAATGCGCAATACGGATCCGATCTGGATGAAACTTCGTGGAGTGATAGAAGAACTAACCCGACATAACTTAGTCAAATTTAAAAATACAATTCTGAACAAAGATATACATTTTTGAAATTTTGCCAATTATGAGAGATAGGGAATTTTTTATTTACATTTTTTCACTTGTCTGCACATGCTGTCAAAGGTCAACACTACAAGAAGTGCAATTATTATGAGACAGCAATGCATGTTTTGTTATTGCAATAACATAAATTCATTTATTTTATTGCTTAATTGTGACCATCGCCAGCCCTCCCTAAAGAAGGGTAAGAGACATGTTATTATAGGGAGGATGTAAAAAGGGAGAGCAGTGTTACACCTAGGTGGAGGGGGAGGGGGGGAGAGACTCAAGGCAGGGTTTAGAAAGGGTGGGGAAGAATAGATTATTTTACAGTGAGCGTGAGATGTGAGGTAGAACATAATGTTTGAATTTTGAATTTCTAATTTTCTTAAACCCCCTTCAAAATTCAATGGAATCTTCCATTACATAAGGTCTATCTTTAGCTAGATTTTTGTCAATATCTGTTAAGTATTTTACTTTAATTTACATTTCTTCCGTTGGGACAGACTTTGCATGCTTTATTTTGGTGTGTCACCTATTTATAAGATAAGATGAGATAATTATTACTATTATTTGTCCCACAAAGGGGAAATTTGTAGTGTTTCAGCAGCAGCAGCAGATTATAAATAAACAGTGTAATAAAACATTTGTTCAGTATTACTCTCCTCTCTGTATACTGCCTTCTAATAAGACACAACAGTATGAACTTTAAAAAAACTAAAAACTAATAATAATTAAAAACATTGATTAAAAAAAAAAAGTATTTTTGACATATTCCTATTAACAGACTAATAAATAACTAAACACCTATAAAAATATGACCTATTTGATGGACGTAACGATGAAAGTAAATGCTTTAAAGTACTTATTGCACTTCTCCAACATACATGTATGGTGCATTATTCTGCACTAATGTATTTGCTCAGGAAACAAAATCATTGAATTCAGGTTTTCCAATCACTTCCATGGCCACAGGTGTGTAAAATCAAGCACCCAGGCATGCAGAGTCAGACTACACTTCTACTTGTAAAATTCCCCCAAAAATCCTCCCTAGAAAAGGTGAAGCTGTTATAGCTGCAAAGGGCCTGACATCAAATGAAATCCTGAGGCTTAAGAATGGAAAGTCACTCAAGTTCATACATGAGTGAAAGTTGGTGAGTGAATACTTTCGGCAATATCGTGTACCTTGGTTAAAAGACATGGATTTGCCTGCATATGTAGCATTGATGAAGAATTCCGTGTGCATGGTTTGTCTGTTTCATTCATTTGTGTTCTTTTGCACGTCCAACACATAAAGTTTAGCTTGTTTTGCCAGAATTTTTGTGATTTTTAGTTTGTAAAGTAAACAAAATACTGCACATTTCTAACTAAATTAAGAAAAGTCATCAGGTAAATAAAAAAAGACACTCATGCTCTGCTTTTTTTTCAAAGTTGGTTTTCCCATCTGGAAAATACCAGAGCCAGACACTTCTTGGCTGCCTGCACGATTTCAAATGTTACCTTACTTTTGTGAAGTTTGAGTTTGGAATGTTTTTTTTTTTTTTTTTTCTTTGCAATTGTTCTTTCTGTATTTTCTGAATTTTAAGTCACATCATTTCTGGAGCCTGCGTGTGCAACAAGCTAATCATTCAGCAACAGTAATTACATCAAAAAATGCTCAACAACAGGTTACACAGAAAATGTTTTAGCTACTACAATAACAGAACAATTTTAATAATGACAATGATATTACTGTATTTGTATGTTTGCATGTATATGTGTGTATATATGTTTATGTACACAGATGTATATATTATTGTATGTGTGGCTTGGTCCTAATTAATATTATAATGTTTGAGTTAATAGTGATAGTATTTATAATTGTGGCAATGATGTGATGATGCCGGGGATAATGATGACAATAATATAATACTGCAAAAAGTTGTTCATAATATTAAAAACAATGATGGTGACAACAATGATGGTGACAACATGCAGGTACAGTAATATAAGTTAATGTTGAATAAGGGGCAGGAATTTCAGGCACAGTTAGAGAGAGAATATATATATATATATATATATTTTTTTTTTTCATTTATCCTTTTTTCCTTTTGTAATTAAAATTGTTTATGTATGAAATTAACATTACATAAACATGTTTTGTATTAAGTTTAGTTGTGTTTCATTTTAAATTCTGTGTACATAGGCTTTTTTGTTTAGATATTGTAAAATAAAAATGGAAAGACAGGATTGGTTGAATTTACAGAGTAGGGCAGGACTTTTAAAACTATTTGAACAGATTAAATGAAGCTTCAACCAAAGTATTAAATCATTCATTCTGCCTAAATATGTTAACGTTGTTTACACAAAGAGGAGCCATGGTTCTTGTGACCCAGTCCAGCATTTAATCTTTGCACTTAACTTTATGTTATGTTTTGGTCTATGGGTTTATTTTAGCGTTTGGGTTTGTATTATTGTATTATTGTTATTTGGGTTTGTGTATCTCATGTGTGTGCGTACAACTGTGAGTGATTAATAATTAGGACTTCCTGTCCTTCGCTCACAGGTGATTCCTGCAGCTTGTTATCCTACTAACATGTGTTTGCTGTGTTGTTTAATCAGTCTGCTTCTGTTTCCTGTCAAGTTAAGTTCTCTCCATTTTTCAGTCATTAAACTGATGTTATATTCTGGGAGAATTTAAGATTTGGTTATTGCCTGATATTCATTTTGCGCCAATAACCAAATAAATTCAGGATTTCTCTGTAGTATTTTGCCTCCCTCTATTAAAACTATTGATTATCTTCCTTGAAAAGTTACTTTTTTTTGCATTGTCTTGGTTTTGTTTATCAAGGTTCAAGGTTTTTTTTATTGTCATTTGCAGTTGTTTCTCAGGACCAGCAGCACACAACAAAATATTTATTTACAAAAACATAGTACACTATAGGGCTGGGTGATTTTGTCTAAAAAAAATCTCAGATTTTTTTAAAGAAAAATTTGACTTTCGATTCGATTTTAAACAAATGTAAACAAAGAGGGGGTGGGCTCACATCGCGCTACGGTAACCCACAAGGACGAAACGCGAAGAAGTCCGAAAAAACTGTGGTGGAAAAAAAAAGAAATTTAAAAAAATATTATTTTTTTTCGACTTTGCAAAATAAAAATTGTTTGTATCTACAAATTTGATAGATTGTTTTGCTCAGCCCTAATACAATATGAACATATTATATATAGAATGTGTTGTTTTTGCTTCAATGCAACATCACCCAAATACATGCAGTCAACTTTGACTGTTTTCTGTATTAAACAACTTTTATTGTGAAAGCCTGTAAGGTTTTCAGGATCCGGGTCAAGGCACCAAATTTGTACGTTTTCTTTTTTTACCTTCTAACCGGATCTTTTAATTGAACAGGTCTGAGAACAGATGACAAGAGTATTTCAATGAGGTTTATTCAGTCCACATGCAGGTGCCCATTGGGCGACGTCTGTAGCTGGGTTTCTATTACAGATTTTCGCAAAATAAAAGCAATGTTTTTAAATGTCAACAAAGCATTATTGTGCTTTGAATGTGTTTCCGTTGAAAGTTGGGCAGGAGCTTCGTAACTCCTGTGAAATCTCATCCCGCGAGACTTTGCTGAAGAAAGATGGATGCTTCAAACCTCCTTATAACACTCTGTATTCTTTTGTTGTTTCACGTCTAACATTTTTTAAGTATAATGCTGAGAAAAGTCCCGGTCTCCTCTGTTCCTGTTTACACGTACCGCGTCATGTTTTCTCTGAGAGAAGTGGTCATGTGACCAGGTATCTCATGTCATGTGACCATGTACGTCACTCTCTGTACGGAAAGAGTGTTTCCATAGCGCTCTAGCGACACATTTCAATAATGAAACGTCCGAAATTCCTAATAAGTTTTTTGCGATATTTGATCGTTTTTTCAAAATTCAGGTTTTTCTATTACCAGTTTTTTTGTGTTATTTAGATTTTGCACATTTCCCAGGGTAATGGAAACTCAGCTTATTTTCCCTTCTTTATCCACAATGTAGATGTTTAGGGTTAAGGAAAATAATCCTAAATGTACAAACTGCATGTGTATTTCCTATTTTACACTATGTCCAGGTTGGACCTCCCACACATTCATTAGATCACCTGAATCGACCTCTGATTAGAAAACGAAGCTTGCAGGGAGAAACTGTGAACCCAGCTGAGTGACTGAGAACATTTGATCTCTAAACACATCTACTGACCACATTTTCATGGTATTTCAAATTAAGAAAAAAGCCTAATGGAATCACACGGAATATATTACCACACTCCAAAGCACATTTCTCCCTGCTGGGCATCTCTAATTTGTTACAAATGTACTCAAAATTAATGCGAAAATTTGTTATGAAGCAAAAAAAAGAAAAAAGAGATTAATATGGTAATTTCTTTATGAGCAAAAAGAATGGCTGGTATGACAGTGATATCTAAACCTTGATGGTTGATCTGGGAAATGTAGAGGTTTGGAAGATTTGGTAAAAACAAAAAAAACAAAAAAAAAAAAAAAAGGATATTTGGTAAATGATGGAATAAATACAAAAATGCTGTATTTGTCTTTAAATTTTGGAGTTTTGTACTTAGATAAAATGTTTATTTGTCATGTTTAACTCTGTGGTTTATTTTACTTTGTCATCTTGGCATGCATCAGTTTTCTTCTCACCATGAGAACGTTGCATCATGGTACAACAAGAATCTTTCTGCTTTCAATGTGTTCACACAATTATTATTATTATTTTTTTGTGTGTGGTTTCATTCATTCATCTTCTGAACCGCTAATTCTATTTTTTTACTTTCAATAAAGTAATTGACGGAATTGCAATTCAGACAACTTTTTTCAGGAAGTTTACTTTGATCTCCTGTCATGTTTCAACTGTCAACTGCCAGTCTTTTTCAGAGGCATCTGCTGATCGCTTTGATGTGTCCAATGCTTGGTTTTGTTGATTTACTTCCACTTATTAAGAACAAGTCTCAAAATGAACTTGCTGTAATTAATACAGAGTAGTCAGGATTAGCATAAAAAGTGACTGTTCAGATATTTTTATACTGTTTTTTATTTATTTATCATTACGATGTTTTCTTTTTGTGTGTTTTTCTCTTTGCTCTTGTCTTTATACTATGTTTTATGTAAACTACATTTATATTTGAGAAAGTTTATATATATATATATATATATATATATAATTTTAATATATAGTTTTAATCAGTAAATATATTTTTCAATTACTAGACATTTCATGCGACCCCACATGGGGTCACGACCCAAAGGTTGAATAACACTGCACTAGAGACTCCAATTAACCATGCATGTTTTTGGATGGTGGGAGAAAAACTGAGCACATGGAGAAAAGCCCACAGCAGCACGAGGAGTGTATTACGTGTGTGCTATTGTGAGTGAGTCCACTGTAGTAAACGCTAATCCTTACTGTGCTTCCCTCAGCCCTTTCACACAGAGCAGGATTAGGCAGGAAGCAGTCACAGAAAACCTTCTGTCTTTATCTAAAAGTTGTACTGGTTTTCCTAACTGGGAATGTTATCCTGTAAAAGGGATTTTGCTTTGCAGTGAAATCATTTTTTTTTTTTTTCTTTTTTCGCCCCCGACGTATTTATTTTTTGAAAAGAAGGCAACGAAAAAGCCTTCAATTCAGAGTTTTCTTTGCACTGATTCATCTTTTGAAAATGTATTTTGTGTGTGTGTGTGTGTGTGTGCGTGCGTGTGTGCTTGTGTGTGTGTGTCGTACGAGCATGCAGGGGCGAGGCTGCACTGGTGCGTGGCAGTCGGGTTATTACGATAATGAGGATGGATGTGTTTATCATGAGCTGTGTATCTCATCCCCATCAGCCCCTCCCTCTCCTCCGCCCTCCGTATCCATCACCCTTTCCTTTCCTTTTCTCGCTCACTTGAGACGCTTTGTCTGTGTCCCGCGTCTGGCAGACTGGCATCCTATCTTGTCCCTCTTTACTTCCTGTTATCTCTCATGTTAGAGCAGTGTTTCTCAAATTAGGGTACGTGTACCCCTAGGGGTACGGGATGGCACCACAAGGGGTACTTGAGAGAGAGAAGCTGGTTTTCCATTACAGATTTTTCGCAAAATAAAAGCGACAAAGTTTAAATGCACTTTGAATGTGTTTCCATTGAAGGCGGTTTTGAGGAGGAGGCTCGTAACTCCCGTGAAATCTCATCCCGCGAGACTTCCCTGCAGAAAGACGGACGCTCCAATCCTTATAACACTTCGTATTCCTTTGTTGTTTCACGTCTAATGTGACAGGAATAATTTTTAAGTATAACGCTAAGAAATGTCCCGGTCTCTTCCTTTGTTTACACATACTGCGCCATGTTTTCTCGGAGAGAAGTGGTCATGAGACCAGGTCCGTCACAGAAAAAGTGTTACCATAGCTTTTTTGCGACACATTTCAATATCGAAACATCTGCAATTCCTCCTTGAACTCTTTTTAGAGATATTTGAGTTTTTTTTTTTTTTTCGAAATTCAGGTGCTTCCATTACCAGTTTTTATTGCGCTATTTAGATTTTGTGTGTTTCCAAGGGTGGAAAATTAACAAATAAATTGTAAATAACAATAGAAATAAATAAATTCAGGAGCCACTGAATCAGTGTTTTTTAACCATGGGGTCGGGACCCCATGTGGGGTCGCCTGAAATTTCCGAAAAATGTAAATGTTTTTGATTTTTTTTTTTTATTCTTTTTTTTTTTATTATAATTAAAACAACACACAATCTTAAACAATTGTATTTATATACTTTCACTTAGTCAAATATAAATCTAGATCAACTAAAATGCAGTAAAGAAAAATAAATATCTGAGCTCAAATATGATCAAAAACTAATTCTCAAAAAAAAGGTTGCCAGATATTTTTGATATCAAAATGGGGTCGTGATCCAAAAATAGTTGGGAACCACTGCATTAAATAATCTTAATTTCCACTTATTCAAAATGAGAGTCTTTAAAATGTGTGTTATCACTCCTTCATTCCATCATTATGATTCAGAAATAAGAGAAAAGGGGGTACTTTAGCCAAAAAAACTTTGAGAAACACTGTGTTAGAGGACGTATCTAATACTGTAGGAAGTATGAGAACTTTTGCACTTCCAGAATTGACACGCTCTGCCTTTGTGCTGGCTGTAGTTTTTGAGAGAAGCGGTGGGGTTAATGGGGTGTGGAATTTAGGCCGACTCTCTGCGATTCAATGCTCTCTCTGACAGGGCCCTTGGTGATACCCTCCGTCTTCAAATCCCTCTCAATTCTCGAGCTCTCACTATTTTCATGATTCTTTTGGCCTCCCTTCGTCTAAAAGGCCAGGGCTGATAGAAATCCAATTTTCAAGGGCTCCTAATTTCACACTTTTTTGTGCACATCCATCCGTTTGTCCTACTGTGAGCGGGTGAGAACTTGATTTCCGACATAGGTCATTGCATCTGTCAGGGATTTAGACCTTTGAGTGACAAAAAGAAGGTTGAAGGAAGGATGAAGTTGTTTAAAAAAGAAAAGGTACCAGATTTTTGTTGCGAGGATATTAACCCTCCTATTACTACTGTTCAGAAATTCATTGTTGAAAACGTATTGGTCCAGTTCGATTAATTGAATGGTGATCAAGCCAATCACAGCCCGCCGTTTGACAAAGCCACTGTTCCGAGAAGGTTCACAGAGAGTTAACATCTATGAGTATAAGTAAAGTGAAGTGTGAGTAAAGTGTCAAAAAATGAGAGTAACAGGTAGCAAAAAATTGTCTAAAAGTGGCAGAAATGTGGCAAGAAAAGAGTGAAAAGTTAATAAAATAGGCCAAAATCAGTCAAGGGTGGCTAAAAAATTGACAAACAAGTGCGGATGAACTACAGCTGGGCACGCGGAACGTCAATGATTAGGTACCTCCAACTGTCGCAATATTTGACGCACAATTAAATGAGAAAATTACTTTCATGGAAATTGCCAAAAAAAGGCCCCCCTCGGGCCCCTAATTGAATTGTGCGAGGCATAATCGTAATCTACGTTGAATTTTCTTAGAAATGCTATAGCACACGACTATATTCCCATAAATTTGGAAATTACCAAAAATGTGAAATGGGCCCCCGGGCCCTATTTCAAAAAAAGGTCTCAAATGTCTCATCATATTCATTCATAGAGTATTCATACCAAACTGCATTCCAATCTAAGAAGAACTAACGGAGGAGTAGTCATTTGAAAAATGGGGGCCCCCTGACGCCCCCGTGACATGTACGGGGTAATGGGCCGCATTTATATATTGGTTTTTGCCAATGATTCCATACTACCAACCATCGTAATATTTAAAAGAGAAATCGACTTTCGGTTTTTTATTTTCTTTTGGGGCTCCAAATCGAAAATCTGGCTCCGAGCTTTGATGCGTACACATCCATAGATTGTACCTACCAAATTTCAGCCCAATCTGTTCACAAGTAACAGAGGAGTAGCGATTTTAACTAGCGTACACAACAACAAGAGGAAGAACAACAACAACAAGGTGGCCCGGCCTAAAAAGAGGAAAGCTTACATGAGCAAAATGTGTTAAACAATAGTGAAAAAAGGCAAAAATGTGGAACAAAAATTGGCAAAATGTAGGGAAAAAAGGAAACAAGTGGTATTTACTGGGCAAAAGGTAGTTCATTTGGACAAAAAGAACTTGCAAAATTGGACAAAATCGAGGAAAAAATTATATTTATTAGCAAAAGGAAGCTAAAACTGAAAAAGAAGTGTCCAATTTTTTGGAAAAAATGGGACAAAGGAAGTTGCAAAATAGCTAAAGAAAAAGGTAAAAATGGGTTAAAAAAAAGTTTCCCCTTTTAAGGTTTTCTGGGAGAATGATAATGAAATTTAACACATAAAGAGTCACATGTTAAGTTGATCTGTTCTCTAGTGCCACCATCAGGCCAAACTTTTCAATTAGAATGAATGTATCTTGAATAGTTTTCATCCAAATATTCATATTTATTGACAACATTAATGACCACAAGAGTATGAACCCTATTGGTTGTGGTGATGATATGACCTTTCCTGCAGCGCCACCATCAGGTCAAACTTTCAGTTTTAGAGTTAGTGTATCTTGAAAATCTTTCGTCTAAATTTTCTCAAATCAACTCAAAAGTATGAACTCTGAAGGAGATGTATGGGTCACACACAGACACACAGCTAAAACAGCTTAGGGTCAAATTGACTTCAGAGAATCATCAATATGTGTAATATATTGTTCAACACATTGAAAAAAGTCTCTTTTTATGCTTAATCAATTGTACCAATCAAATTAGGAGAAAGTTGTGAAATATGAAGCAAAAAAAACAAGATAAATTTGAATGATAAACATTGAATGTGATCAAATTGACCCCAAGGATAATAGGAGGGTTAAAAACTTTTTTGTGAGAACTCATTTTGTTTCATTAGATGCACATTCATTTTCAAGAGCGTTATCAAAGTCCTGTATTTACTTTCATTTCACAACATCAAAAGAGTCAAAGCACTGAGGACGGGACTGAAATCTTTTCTCTTTGCCCTCGATGCACCTCACAGTTTTAATGGTTGTTTTTGAGATGGTGGGATGTTGGACTAAATTGAATGGATCAGAGCAGGGCTGGCTGACTGCTTTGCAAAAAAAAAAAAGAAGGGATACTTTGATCCGCATGGCCACATACTATCACTTCAACTCTCTTAATTAAATCAGGGAGTCTGACTGCATCGCAGTGACACTAAATCAAAGTGATCATGGGGTCAACAGATCAATACTGAGTAAATCCTGCTTGCAAACACCCTGTCAATCACAGTCTCATTGTTTTCCCCAAACACATCCACACCTCTTCTTTTATCCAAACGTTATACATTGGTTTGATACAATTACGGTGACCATGTTTTGATTTCCAAAAAAGAGGACACTTGGGTCGACCTCAGCATGCTCGAAGTACTCAACGTTTTCCTAATCCTACCTTGTAATGGCAAAATATAAAGATCAATAAGTTGTAATTGTCAATAATGTTTAAAAAAGTATTTATGTCTTTATAACAAAGACTGAAAAAAAAAATCTGAAATCAGTGGTGACTCAAGTCAATCACCTTTATTCTGCATTTTACAAATCTGTCTTTGAAATATCTCATATAAACCTTTTCAAAATCTCTCAATCATTGAAACGATGAAAAACATTACCTCCTAGACATTAAAACTATAACAAAAAAACCCCAAAAAAACTCAAGACTTACAGAACAGTAAATAATCATTAAATATACACTTCAATAAATTACCTTTTCAAATACATCCACTGTTATTTGGTATCTTTTACGATAATTTCTCTCTCTCTCTCTCTCACTCTTGGACTTGGTCCTCTTTCTCTTTTCCTCGTGTGTGACGATTACTTCAAAACAAAGCGGCGTTAATGATTCGATCACGTGTAAAGAAATTTACCGTAATGAACTGTGTTGGCTGTAAAGAGCAAGTCATTAGCTTTCAGGAACTGGTGGCATTGCTCAGATAGAGCAAATATTTCTTCTTCTCCTCCGAGTTCTTCAAGTTCATTGACTTCTTCAACTTCTTCTTTGACTTCTTCGAGTTCAAGTTCTTCTTCTTTGACTTTGAGTTCTTCGATTTCTTCTTCTTTGAATTCTTTGAGTTCAAGTTCTTTGAGTTCTTTTTCTTTGAGTTCTTTGAGTTATTCTAATTTGTTCTTCGAGTTCTTGTTCTTCGTGTTCCTGTTCTTTGAGTTCTTATTCTTCGAGTTCTTCAAGTTCTTTGACTTCTTTTTCTTTGAGTTCTTCTTCTTTGAGTTCTTCTTCGAGTTCTTCTTCTTTGAGTTCTTCGAGTTCTTCTTCTTTGAGTTCTTCTTCTTCTTCTTTGCTTAATGGCGTGTTGCAACCAACTTGAATAGGTGCATATTCGCACCTACTGTACATGTTTATTTCATTACTTTCAACGTCCGAGGTCAACTAAAAGCCTCGAGCGAAAATTAACGTGTTCCTCGAGATGCGTTCAAGATCCCTGGGAATCCTGGACAATTTCATATATTTTTAAAATATCTCTGGACAAGTAATGAAAAGAACATGTCAGGGTAAAACCGGATTTATGGTCACCCTCGATAAGTTGTTTTTTTTTTTTCTCTCTTACGTTACTTTTATATATAAAGGCTACATAAGGGTAATGATTGTGGTTTGTATTTTCTTGAGGGTTTTGTAGATACTTTAACACACACTTGTAAAAGAACAAGGAGCTCAGACAGGTGGTGCACTCGTACTTGGAGGTAATCCTGCTGTCCCTGCAGCTGCCTTTAGAGAATCCTTCACGTCCCGGCCCGATTTGCCTTGTAATCTTCCCTTCGGACTCTTTAAGTTGTTGTGATATTTGAATGTCATGGCTGAGGGAGGAGGTTGCCCCCCCTTAAGGCTGTGACAAGTGATGTGAGATAAAGCTGCCACGAGCTGTTCATCCTCATGGGAAAGTTGGTTCGTTTTAGGTCTCAATGTCACTAATCACTTGTCAGTCATCCTGAAGGTTTGTTTAAAGGATTCTCGCTTGGGACATCAAAGGCTGTGGTGAGCTCAGTTGATGAGGGAACTCACTGACAGTCGTACAGAAATATAAGGCAGATCCTCGGAGTGTTATTTACAGATTATCTACAATGTTGGTGTCAGTGTGTGCGTCTGAGTGTCGGCTGTTTATAGTCCGCATCTGGAGGGTGACAGCTGTCAAATGTTGCCATGATGAAAAGGAAAACTTGGAATATTTGTAGCGAAGTTCAGATTAAAGACTATCAGCACAATTCAAAGTTCAATCAGTTTGATAAATCTCATGTGAACGTGAATCCTTCATTATATTATTTAAATGTACTCAACCCAAGTGTTGACAAGGTAAACCAAGACATTCCAAATTAATAAAAATAAAGTTGATCTAATCTTATATATAAAGAGTTTGGTTAGTTCATCTTAATAAAAGCGATATTTCTAAATGTCAACAAAGTATAATTGCGCTTTAAACGTGTTTCCATTGAAGGTTGTTTTGAACGGGAGACTCGTAACTTCCATGAAATCTCATCCCGCGAGAATTTGGGGCAAGGAAGATGGAAGCTCCAAACCTCCTTATAACACTCCGAATTCTATTGCTGTTTAATGTGGCAGTAATACATTTTAGGAAGAATGCTCTTCTTCTCTTCTGTCTATACGTACCGTAGGTCTCGTTCTGTCACGCGTACTGTAATTGCGAAAAAAGTGCTTCCATAGCACTTGTACTTGTGGTACATTTCAATATCGAAACGTCTGGAGAAACCTCCTCATGAAAGCCAAAATACTTTTTAGCATTACTTAATTGTTTGTTTTTTTTAATTCAGGTGTTTCTGTTACCAGTTTTTATTGAACTATTTAGATTTTGCGCAATTCCAAGGATATTGGAAACACAGCTTCTGTCTGAAAAGTTTTACGCAATGCATTGTGGGATGCGGGGTCTTGTAGACGGATGCATAAAAGTGATTTTACTCCATTCTCACCATCATTTCTTGCGTCAATGTTTATTTTGGGGCTTACACTTAAAAGATCGGAATGCAACCGAAATTGAGCGTTGTAGAGTGAGGAGATATCACAGGGAATACCGGGAACTAACTACAACAAAAATGGAGTTAAGTGTATCACTGTCCTTGTCTGGCAAAGAAACACAAGGAAGCATGATAAGACTGAAGTGAAAACACACCACATCTCACTACGCAATGCGTAAAACTTTTCCAACTATGTTATTAAACCCAGTGTTTAACAGTGGAGATTAAAATAAACTTTCAAGCTGCAATTTAAAGTTTTTGCATCTTTTTTCTAGCAGATAATCTTTGATTTATTGATTTGTATGAGGGCTATACTACGTCTTTATCTAATTAAAAAATATTGTCTCCTGCAACCACATCTTCAAGCCTTGGACTTTAATTGCCTGTCCTAATTTCTTTAAGATCAGGCAGCTAAACTTGATATATTCCTATACTTAATGACAATTCATGTATTCATTTTGTAGCACTGCTACTACTGGTAGTCAGTGCTCCATGTACTTCTTGTGCACTGAGAGATAACCATTCCGTGCTCTATAACATTTCGGCACGTCAAAGGCGCATTTGGAAAACAATGTTTGGAACGGTGCCACATTTTTTGAGTGTTGCGTCTCCGCCGCCCCACCGGAGCTGATAGGTTTCCAGATGCGACAGTCCGGTGCCCTCCGCCAGATATACACAGGACTTCTATTTCTGGCGGACACTGGAGCACGACCCATCAATCAGCACAGAGCAAATGAAGCTAAACAGGAAGTTAAAAAAAAAAAATATCCGGTTACTTTTCAAAATAAAACATCAGATTATATTTCAAATAACTACATCACCAAAACGTCATAATGTTTAAAAACATCATCACATTCCCTATATTGTTTCCTCTCATACTGTAATTGCACTGTAAACTGCTGTTGCTAAAAAATGTGGCTATGACAAATTCAGAGAGTCCAACCTTCTTGTTCTCCTGTTTATTGTTGCATTCATAACACATACCTTTAACTGCGTTCTCGCGCAATTATAGAACTCCTCTGTCTCGTGATGTCACAGTCGTCTAACCAGAGTGCAACGGGTGCTGATTACCGGACAGCGGAGAGCAAAACCGGATCGGTGCTGTGGCGCAGCGGAGATGTAGCCAGTGGTACCGTATTCATAACTCAGTAGAAGTCTGAATATGATATACAAACTGGCAACATTTAAGGCTTGATTCCCCGTCTGGCTTGTTGATGTTGTGTTTTGTGCCAACAAAGAAGTGGAAATAAAGCATTAAAATGAATCAATATGAATGAGTCATTTGCTCATTTTCCATCTCTAACTTGTAAACACATTCGAGTATTTGATGCTACTGAGAACACATTTGACACGAGATAAAGAAAACGTTCCCAAGATGTGCTTAAGGGCTTTTAATATTAAACAGACACACTAATCATCTGCATCGGCTGCCAAACAGTGACACTTTCATCAGTAAAATTACTTACTTGGCTCATTACTGGCGAACGCTCAAGTCGGCTGCGTTTTTCTGCTTTTGTGTTCCAGCCTTTATAGTGTATGATGATGATGATGATGATGATGATGATGATGATGCACGCATATGCTGCTCATACTAAATGTTTCACAGCTAAAGAGTCCTGCCTTTGGGCAAAAAGGTGAGATTAGTCCAAGTTATAGTAACAGTTTTTATGGCTTTGACCCTGAGAAGACGAATAGTGAGCGAGAGAGTCAATGAGAAAAATAAATTTCATTCGTTTCTGAGTGAGAAAAAACAGAAAATTGTTTCTTAGCCGCTCCAGTGAATGGAGAAATATTGATCAAACCAGCTGCTGAAATATCTCATTTCACTCTGACATCATCACACTGCTCTTCTTTCTCTCTCTCTCTCTCTGTGTGTGTGTGCATGCTTGCGTGGGTGCAATAAGGGTTTTTTGTTCCCAGCTCAATCAGGGGTTCTCAACCTTTGGATCACGAGACGCTAGGAGGGGGTCGCCAGATGCCTTTGAGAAACTAAGAATATTTTTTGAACAATTTGAGCCCATGTTCGCTTATTTTTACCCTTTTTTTTTTTTTTTTGCAACTATGCCAAACTTGCCATATTCTAACTTATTTTCATCACTTTTTCTTGCAATATTTTTTCCTCCTTTCAATGCATTTTTGCTACAATACTCCCATTTCTGCCACTTCTCCATCAAATTTAAATGCCTTTTCCTCACATTTCTTTCCACTTTCAAGACATTTTTGGCACTTATTATAAACCCCTACCACCACTTTCCCCACTTAATGTTGCATATGTTGACCCATTATTGCCACTTTTAACCATGTTTCATGCTTTTTTTTTTTTTTTTAGCAGTTTTTACCGCATTCATGATTTTGTCTTGCCCATTCATTCTTGCCAGTTCAAAATAATTGTTCCTTCTCCATCATTTTTCACCATTTCATTTCTGATTAAAACAAGGATTTACATCTTTAAGATGACTATATACTATGGCACAAATAATAAACTTCCTGGATAACAGTGGATATTATTTGTATAAATAAATAACTGTGGTTCATAGAACAATAAACCATCATTTTGAAGTGTGTCAGGGCTGAAAAGCACCAAGTCATTTCATTGTGGATCATCCAGGTCAGGTGTCAAGTTGCAGAATTAAAATCATATTTCAGGCTTCTATCCAATCGAGCAATATTTTCCAAGGAGAATTGATTTATACATTTTTAACCTGGCATGCATGACAAAATATTATCTATTAGTTTTGGGAGGGTGGGGTGACCAGTGACGCATCCCATCATTACCCATCAATCCCATGTGTGTGTGTGTGTGTGTAATGTGGAGTAATATTCAGGCCTGTGGAGAGCTGCCCTCACTGTTGTAAGATGATGACAGATGAAGCCGTGTGTCCCTTGATGATAATGATGATGATGATGATGATACTAATGCATTCACAGTCCGTTTCCTTCGCAGTGATCTCTGCATGGAGGGATGGAGGAGAAAAAAAAAGCAGGGATAAGGGCTTGCATTTGGAAAACAGGGAGGGCAGAGAGTGCAAAGGTAAAAGCAGAGGCTAATATCAGTCAAACATTATAATAATAACACCTCCTTCCTTTCTCTTTTTCAATTCTTTATCCATTCATCCATCTCTTTACATTTCACAGGGAAGCTTTCTCTACCCAACCTCCTGCTCTATTTGGCCTCACTAAGAGTAGATTTATAGCCATTAAATGGAGAGTAATATAATGAAGCCCATCTTCCACTTTAAGGGCAGTTTTATAGCGGTTGAAGACTTCTTCACCTTCTTTAAATACAGAATATCAAGTTAACCTTGGCTCACGTTCAGACTCATAAACCCCAGGAAGGTCTAATTGTCTCCTGACATAAAACAACTGAATAATACCGATACATGCGTAGATCATCATAAACAACACATTATTTTGTGGATAATTTAATTAACTTAAATAACATAATTATTGGTTTTGCCATTATTCTGTATTTCTCTTAATATACAAAGAAAATAAAAATGACTTGTAATTGACATGGTGCTTAATGTAAGACAAACATAGGCAATAATTATCCCAGCCAGAAAATTTTTATTTTTGTCATTAGACAAAAACATATTAACATTCATTTCAGCATTTAGAATAATAATAATAATAATCAGAGCATTAATATGGGAAAGACTGTTTTGTGTATTGTTGTTAGTTTTTCTTGTGTGTGTTTTGTGGTCATCTTTTTCTTGTTATTTTGTATATTATTATCTCATGTTGTATGTTTTTGTTGTTTTGTGTGTCTTTCTCTTAATTCTCTGTATTTTCTATAGTCACCTTATGTGTTTTTGGAGTCATTTTGTGTATTTTTGTGCTTTTTTTTCTGTTATTTGTTTGTGTTTTGTGTGTTTTTGGAGTAATTGTTGTTGCAATTTTGTATTTTGTTACCATTGTGTATTTGTGTTGTGGTTTTGTATACTTTTCTGTCATTTTATGTGTTTTTTGGTCAGTTTGTGTAAGTTCTTGAAATTGTGTGGCTAAGGAGTCATTATTGTGTATTTTTCTGTGATTTTTGCATATTTTTCTGTGTTTCCATAGTTTTCTTGTGTGTTTTTGGTGCCATTTTTTGTGTTTAATTTGGGGGTTGCACAAAATTAGATTAAGCGGGCCACCCGTTGCCAACATCTGCTTTAAGTTATTATAAATAAACCTGTGACTTAAATAGTTTGTTTTTCTTTGTGTTGTTTTTTTGAACACACATTCGCTCCCAGTGACCACACATGTTTCCATTGAGACAGGAAACCATTTTCAATGCAGGTAGATTTTTCTAAAAATCTGCTGCATCTCCTAAAGCCTGTGGCAAACTCAAGCTTCAATTCTGTGTCAATATATTCTCTAAATGTTGGGAAGAAATTGATTCATTTTGCAAAGAGCAGAAATGAGAGTTACCGCCCACACCTGTGTTTACCCTGATCATTTTCCAGGAAACAGTTTCACTAACTTTCATCAGAAAAGATGGGATTTGACAAATATCTATGGTTAGAGCTGAAATGGGCTGGATGAGGGGGGGTATGAACCACAATCTTAAACTCTATCAGAAAGTGTCGTCTAATGCAGGGGTTCTCAACCTTGGGGTCAGAACCCCATTTGGGGTCGCGAGACACTGGAAAGTGGTCACCAGATGCCTTCAAAAAACTAAGATTTTTTTTTAACAATTTGAGCCAATTTTTGCTTATTTTTACCCTTTTTCTACAACTACACCAAACTGGCCATTATTGAACCTATTTTCATCACTTTTTCTTGCCATATTTTTGCTCCTTTCAATACATTTTTGCTACACTACTCCCATTTCCACTTCTCGATCAAATTTCAATGCCTTTTCAGCACTTTCCACCACTTTTCAGAATCAGAATCATCCGAATCATAAATTAGGCAATTAGAATAGTAATAATAATACACGCCCACACAAAAAGACAAGGATGTGAGGTAAACAAGAGGCAAATCCATGATAAAGTGTTGAATGCTTATGTACATTTATACCTAATGTCACATATGTTGACCCATTATTGTCACTTTTAACCTCTTTTCCCCATATTTCATTCACGCTATGACTCACACGAAACATTCGCTGGAGTTCAATATTTTCAACTGTCACGGAAAATCGGGAGCGCGCATGCTGAGGCCGTGCGGATCAGACCGCATCGCCCAACAGGAGAAGAATTTGCCTCTTAGCGCGTCTGTCCCATTGACTTTGCATGTAATCTGGTTGCGCAAACATTTTGTGATGCGTCCGTTGTGAACTCAGCATCTGTTCCTAATTGTTCTAATACTGACACTTTGAACCCATTTCACCACCTTTTCCACCATTTTTTGGTCACTTTTAACCCATTTAATTTCTGATTAAAACAAGGGTTTACATCTTTAATAAGACTATATACTATAGAGTAAATAAAAATAATAAACTTCCTGGACAACAGTGGCTATTATTCAGATAAATACATGTGTTATCACAGATCCATGTGACAATGGGCCATCATTTTGCTGCTTTTTTACGTCACAGTTCAACAGCATTCCTGACCAACATGCTGAGCCGCCTTCTATTTAATGTATATACACGATTCAATGTTTCTTTTTCTTACATGTTTGCCAAACGTGTTTTCAATATTTACCAAGAATTATCCGCTTTTACATTTCATCATTATACCTTGTTGACTGACCGAAGAGTTGGACTTTTAATTGGTTTCACTTTCTTCAAAGCAACCACATGTATGAGAATCAAAAGATTTTCCGAGCTTTTCCTCATGTTTATAATTTACATGTCATTATTAACGTTGAAAGCACACAAACACATGCATGCGTGTGCGCACTCAGCCACCTCTCATTCACTGTGTTTATGCTTCTCCTCTCTGAGCCAGAGCCGTAGGTGTGAGTCAGAAGTCTTCCAGCTGCACCCGTGCTTCTCGCTGAGAGCTCTATCTCTACTGAGAGCAACCTCTCTGAACCAAACTGATAAGGCCTCCTCATTTCCACAGCCTCATCTACAACAAGCCAGCAAATGAATGCATGTGCACACACAACAAGTGAACACACGAGGACGGAGCAGGGGATGCGCACAGCATGGTGAGGAGTTATGATTTCAAGAAGAAATGTGGAAATATTTGGTCCTGCTGTTGCTGGGGTACCCGCATGAATCAACAGGAGGGTTTGGAGCCTTTTTTCCCCCACAGCAAACACCATGTAAGGTTCACTCATGCATTCTCCAAACCAATTGGGTGATTTTTGAAAAGAAATGAACACAAATACCAGATGGCAACTATGTGTGTTTGTGCAAATGTGGCCCACTTTGAAATGTAAATGCCATAAGTGGATGTGCTGCCTGCCAGGTACACTGACAGAGTGCACGGCAGGGGGGAAGTGTGCACGATGCCACTGTTTTCAATGAACCACTTAAGTGAGTCTTTGTAGATTTTCATTTAGTTATATTAGATATTAGATAATTCCTGTATGTGCCTCACAGAGCTGTGAGCTGCTGTTATAGTGGAGCCAAAGGGATTGAAACCTCCAACCCTGTGCACGTGTGATGATTGAAAAAGCTAACATGTGTCTATGACAGGGTTGAAACCATACACGGAGCTCATGGAGGTTCATAATATACAAATATTTTAAGTGCCATAAAATTCAGTGACTGTACAAAATATATATGAATTCATTTGTTGTCCTTTTAAAAATACTGGTTTTCAGTGAAATGGTCCCAAACTTTTGATACTTTAGTTTGGTTCTTCTTCTATTGTGTAATTAAAAGAACAATGTACCCAGCACTTCATGTATGGTACTGCAGCCCGCCTATGGTTGAAACACAGAGATGGTTTCATTGACCTCTTTTAAATCCAAACTAAGATGACTTTAGCATGATTCCATGTCTTGACTTGTTTTTCCTAAAACTCCCTAAATTCTAATGTATTCATTGTTGTGTTTGACGATGCATTTTAAAATATTGTAACAATTTGTTGGTGTGCTTGTTTGCTTTCTGCTGCCTCTCTTAACCAAGTCTCCCTTTAAAAAGAATAAAAATGTTAATCTCAATGGGACTCCCAGTTTAAGCGTGCTCATCATGATTGTCTTGTCTCCCCAAAAAAAAAAAATTATAAAATGTTTAAATTTTGATGCCTTAAAAAAATGAAGGTATGGCTATAGAAAGGCATAAAAAGGGCGAAAACATTTCATACTCCTCAAAACAGAGAAAAGGCTATAGTAAGGCATTTTTTTCAAAAAATTAAAAAAAAAAAAAATTGAGTTTAGACCATAATTTAACCCTAAAAACTACTGCAAATATAATGCACATACTTAAACCAGGCTAAGAAAGCACTAAGATAGAAAAAATGACAAAAAACAAAAATCACCAAAAATCAGAGGTAAGGCTATAGTAAGGCATTTTTTTCAAAAAATTAATCATAAAAAAAAATTGGGTTAACACCATCATTAGACCCTAAAAACTACTGCAAATATAATGCACATACTTAAATAGGGCTAAGAAAGCAGTAAGGCACAAAAAATGACGAAAAAAAAAAAAAAATCACCTAAAATCGGAGGTAAGGCTATAGTAAGGCATTTTTTTCAAAATTAAAAAAAAAAAAAAATTGAGTTTAGACCATAATTGAACCCTAAACACTACTGCAAATATAATGCACATACTTAAATAAGGGCTAAGAAAGCACTAAGATAGAAAAAATGACGAAAAACAAAAATCACCAAAAATCGGAGGTAAGGCTATAGTATGGCATTTTTTTAAAAAAATTAAAAAAAAAAAAAAATTGAGTTTAGACCATAATTAGACCCTTAAAACTACTGCAAATATAATGCACATACCTAAACAAGGCTAAGAAAGCACTAAGATAGAAAAAATGACAAAAAACAAAAATCACCTAAAATCGGAGGCATTTTTTTCAAAAAATTAAAAAAAAAAAAAATTGAGTTTAGACCATAATTAGACCCTTAAAACTACTGCAAATATAATGCACATACTTAAACAAGGCTAAGAAAGCACTAAGATAGAAAAAATGACAAAAAACAAAAATCAACAATAATCGGAGGTAAGGCTATAGTATGGCATTTTTTTCAAAAAATTAAAAAAAAAAAAAATTGAGTTTAGACCATAATTAAACCCTAAAAACTACTGCAAATATAATGCACATACTTAAACAAGGCTAAGAAAGCACTAAGATAGAAAAAATGACAAAAAACAAAAATCACCTAAAATCGGAGGCATTTTTTTCAAAAAATTAAAAAAAAAAAAAAATTGAGTTTAGACCATAATTAGACCCTTAAAACTACTGCAAATATAATGCACATACTTAAACAAGGCTAAGAAAGCACTAAGATAGAAAAAATGACAAAAAACAAAAATCAACAATAATCGGAGGTAAGGCATTTTTTTCAAAAAAAAAAAAAATTGAGTTTAGACCATAATTAAACCCTAAAAACTACTGCAAATATAATGCAAATACTTAAATAGGGCTAAGGAAGCACAAAGATAGAAAAAATGACGAAAAACAAAAATCACCAAAAATCGGAGGTAAGGCTATAGTAAGGCATTTTTTTCAAAAAATTAAAAAAAAAAAAAAAATTGAGTTTAGACCATAATTAGACCCTTAAAACTACTGCAAATATAGTGCACATACTTAAACAAGGCTAAGAAAGCACTAAGATAGAAAAAATGACAAAAAACAAAAATCACCTAAAATCGGAGGCATTTTTTTCAAAAAATTAAAAAAAAAAAAAAATTGAGTTTAGACCATAATTAGACCCTTAAAATTACTGCAAATATAATGCACATACTTAAACAAGGCTAAGAAAGCACTAAGATAGAAAAAATGACAAAAAACAAAAATCACCTAAAATCGGAGGTAAGGCTATAGTAAGGCATTTTTTTCAAAAAATTAATTAAAAAAAAAAATTAAAAAAAATTGAGTTTAGACAATAATTGAACCCTAAAAACTACTGCAAATATAATGCACATACTTAAATAAGGGCTAAGAAAGCACTAAGATAGAAAAAATGACGAAAAACAAAAATCACCTAAAATCGGAGGTAAGGCTATAGTAAGGCATTTTTTTCAAAAAATTAAAAAAAAAAAAAAATTGAGTTTAGACCATAATTAGACCCTTAAAACTACTGCAAATATAATGCACATACTTAAATAGGGCTAAGAAAGCACTAAGATAGAAAAAATGATGAAAAACAAAAATCACCAAAAATCGGAGGTAAGGCTATAGTAAGGCATTTTTTTTCAAAAAATTCATCAAAAAAAAAAAAATTGAGTTTAGACCATAATTAGACCCTTAAAACTACTGCAAATATAATGCACATACTTAAATAGGGCTAAGAAAGCACTAAGATAGAAAAAATGACGAAAAACAAAAATCACCAAAAATCAGAGGTAAGGCTATAGTCAGGCATTTTTTTCAAAAAATTAAAAATGAAACAAAAGTTGAGTTTAGACCATAATTAAACCCTTAAAACTACTGCAAATATAATGCATATACTTAAACAGGGCTAAGAAAGCACTAAGATAGAAAAAATGACAAAAAACAAAAATCACCTCAAATCGGAGGTAAGGCTATAGTAAGGCATTTTTTTTCAAAAAATTAAAAAAAAAAAAAATTGAGTTTAGACCATAATTGAACCCTAAAAACTACTGCAAATATAATGCACATACTTAAATAAGGGCTAAGAAAGCACTAAGATAGAAAAAATGACGAAAAACAAAAATCACCAAAAATCGGAGGTTTTTGGCATTTGGCATTTTTTTCAAAAAATTAAAAAAAAAAAAAAATTGAGTTTAGACCATAATTAGACCCTTAAAACTACTGCAAATATAATGCACATACTTAAACAAGGCTAAGAAAGCACTAAGATAGAACAAATGACAAAAAACAAAAATCACCTAAAATCGGAGGCATTTTTTTCAAAAAAAAAAAAATTTGAGTTTAGACCATAATTAAACCCTAAAAACTACTGCAAATATAATGCACATACTTAAATAGGGCTAAGAAAGCACTAAGATAGAAAAAATGACGAAAAACAAAAATCACCAAAAATCAGAGGTAAGGCTATAGTATGGCATTTTTTTCAAAAAATTAAAAAAAAAAAAAACTTGAGTTTAGACCATAATTAGACCCTTAAAACTACTGCAAATATAATGCACATACTTAAACAAGGCTAAGAAAGCACTAAGATAGAAAAAATGACAAAAAACAAAAATCACCTAAAATCGGAGGCATTTTTTTCAAAAAATTAAAAAAAAAAAAAAATTGAGTTTAGACCATAATTAGACCCTTAAAATTACTGCAAATATAATGCACATACTTAAACAAGGCTAAGAAAGCACTAAGATAGAAAAAATGACAAAAAACAAAAATCACCTAAAATCGGAGGTAAGGCTATAGTAAGGCATTTTTTTCAAAAAAAAAAAAATTTGAGTTTAGACCATAATTAAACCCTAAAAACTACTGCAAATATAATGCACATACTTAAATAGGGCTAAGAAAGCACTAAGATAGAAAAAATGACGAAAAACAAAAATCACCAAAAATCAGAGGTAAGGCTATAGTATGGCATTTTTTTCAAAAAATTAAAAAAAAAAAAAAAATTGAGTTTAGACCATAATTAGACCCTTAAAACTACTGCAAATATAATGCACATACTTAAACAAGGCTAAGAAAGCACTAAGATAGAAAAAATGACAAAAAACAAAAATCACCTAAAATCGGAGGCATTTTTTTCAAAAAATTAAAAAAAAAAAAAAATTGAGTTTAGACCATAATTAGACCCTTAAAATTACTGCAAATATAATGCACATACTTAAACAAGGCTAAGAAAGCACTAAGATAGAAAAAATGACAAAAAACAAAAATCACCTAAAATCGGAGGTAAGGCTATAGTAAGGCATTTTTTTCAAAAAAAAAAAAATTTGAGTTTAGACCATAATTAAACCCTAAAAACTACTGCAAATATAATGCACATACTTAAATAGGGCTAAGAAAGCACAAAGATAGAAAAAATGATGAAAAACAAAAATCACCAAAAATCGGAGGTAAGGCTATAGTAAGGCATTTTTTTCAAAAAATTAATAAAAAAAAAAAAAAAAAAAAAATTGAGTTTAGACAATAATTGAACCCTAAAAACTACTGCAAATATAATGCACATACTTAAATAAGGGCTAAGAAAGCACTAAGATAGAAAAAATGACGAAAAACAAAAATCACCTAAAATCGGAGGTAAGGCTATAGTAAGGCATTTTTTTCAAAAAATTAAAAAAAAAAAAAAATTGAGTTTAGACCATAATTAGACCCTTAAAACTACTGCAAATATAATGCACATACTTAAATAGGGCTAAGAAAGCACTAAGATAGAAAAAATGATGAAAAACAAAAATCACCAAAAATCAGAGGTAAGGCTATAGTCAGGCATTTTTTTCAAAAAATTAAAAATGAAACAAAAGTTGAGTTTAGACCATAATTAAACCCTTAAAACTACTGCAAATATAATGCATATACTTAAACAGGGCTAAGAAAGCACTAAGATAGAAAAAATGACAAAAAACAAAAATCACCTCAAATCGGAGGTAAGGCTATAGTAAGGCATTTTTTTTCAAAAAATTAAAAAAAAAAAAAATTGAGTTTAGACCATAATTGAACCCTAAAAACTACTGCAAATATAATGCACATACTTAAATAAGGGCTAAGAAAGCACTAAGATAGAAAAAATGACGAAAAACAAAAATCACCAAAAATCGGAGGTTTTTGGCATTTGGCATTTTTTTCAAAAAATTAAAAAAAAAAAAAAATTGAGTTTAGACCATAATTAGACCCTTAAAACTACTGCAAATATAATGCACATACTTAAACAAGGCTAAGAAAGCACTAAGATAGAACAAATGACAAAAAACAAAAATCACCTAAAATCGGAGGCATTTTTTTCAAAAAAAAAAAATTTGAGTTTAGACCATAATTAAACCCTAAAAACTACTGCAAATATAATGCACATACTTAAATAGGGCTAAGAAAGCACTAAGATAGAAAAAATGACGAAAAACAAAAATCACCAAAAATCAGAGGTAAGGCTATAGTATGGCATTTTTTTCAAAAAATTAAAAAAAAAAAAAAATTGAGTTTAGACCATAATTAGACCCTTAAAACTACTGCAAATATAATGCACATACTTAAACAAGGCTAAGAAAGCACTAAGATAGAAAAAATGACAAAAAACAAAAATCACCTAAAATCGGAGGCATTTTTTTCAAAAAATTAAAAAAAAAAAAAAATTGAGTTTAGACCATAATTAGACCCTTAAAATTACTGCAAATATAATGCACATACTTAAACAAGGCTAAGAAAGCACTAAGATAGAAAAAATGACAAAAAACAAAAATCACCTAAAATCGGAGGTAAGGCTATAGTAAGGCATTTTTTTCAAAAAAAAAAAAAATTGAGTTTAGACCATAATTAAACCCTAAAAACTACTGCAAATATAATGCACATACTTAAATAGGGCTAAGAAAGCACAAAGATAGAAAAAATGATGAAAAACAAAAATCACCAAAAATCGGAGGTAAGGCTATAGTAAGGCATTTTTTTCAAAAAATTAATAAAAAAAAAAAATAAAAAAAAATTGAGTTTAGACAATAATTGAACCCTAAAAACTACTGCAAATATAATGCACATACTTAAATAAGGGCTAAGAAAGCACTAAGATAGAAAAAATGACGAAAAACAAAAATCACCTAAAATCGGAGGTAAGGCTATAGTAAGGCATTTTTTTCAAAAAATTAAAAAAAAAAAAAAATTGAGTTTAGACCATAATTAGACCCTTAAAACTACTGCAAATATAATGCACATACTTAAATAGGGCTAAGAAAGCACTAAGATAGAAAAAATGATGAAAAACAAAAATCACCAAAAATCGGAGGTAAGGCTATAGTAAGGCATTTTTTTTCAAAAAATTCATCAAAAAAAAAAAAATTGAGTTTAGACCATAATTAGACCCTTAAAACTACTGCAAATATAATGCACATACTTAAATAGGGCTAAGAAAGCACTAAGATAGAAAAAATGACGAAAAACAAAAATCACCAAAAATCAGAGGTAAGGCTATAGTCAGGCATTTTTTTCAAAAAATTAAAAATGAAACAAAAGTTGAGTTTAGACCATAATTAAACCCTAAAAACTGCTGCAAATATAATGCACATACTTAAATAGGGCTAAGAAAGCAGTAAGGCACAAAAAATTACGAAAAAAAAAAATAAATCACCAAAAATCGGAGGTAAGGCTATAGTAAGGCATTTTTTTCAAAATTAAAAAAAAAAAAAAAATTGAGTTTAGACCATAATTAAACCCTTAAAACTACTGCAAATATAATGCACATACTTAAACAGGGCTAAGAAAGCACTAAGATAGAAAAAATGACAAAAAACAAAAATCACCTCAAATCGGAGGTAAGGCTATAGTAAGGCATTTTTTTTCAAAAAATTAAAAAAAAAAAAAATTGAGTTTAGACCATAATTGAACCCTAAAAACTACTGCAAATATAATGCACATACTTAAATAAGGGCTAAGAAAGCACTAAGATAGAAAAAATGACGAAAAACAAAAATCACCAAAAATCGGAGGTTTTTGGCATTTGGCATTTTTTTCAAAAAATTAAAAAAAAAAAAAAATTGAGTTTAGACCATAATTAGACCCTTAAAACTACTGCAAATATAATGCACATACTTAAACAAGGCTAAGAAAGCACTAAGATAGAAAAAATGACAAAAAACAAAAATCAACAATAATCGGAGGTAAGGCATTTTTTTCAAAAAAAAAAAAAATTGAGTTTAGACCATAATTAAACCCTAAAAACTACTGCAAATATAATGCAAATACTTAAATAGGGCTAAGGAAGCACAAAGATAGAAAAAATGACGAAAAACAAAAATCACCAAAAATCGGAGGTAAGGCTATAGTAAGGCATTTTTTTCAAAAAATTAAAAAAAAAAAAAAAATTGAGTTTAGACCATAATTAGACCCTTAAAACTACTGCAAATATAGTGCACATACTTAAACAAGGCTAAGAAAGCACTAAGATAGAAAAAATGACAAAAAACAAAAATCACCTAAAATCGGAGGCATTTTTTTCAAAAAATTAAAAAAAAAAAAAAATTGAGTTTAGACCATAATTAGACCCTTAAATTACTGCAAATATAATGCACATACTTAAACAAGGCTAAGAAAGCACTAAGATAGAAAAAATGACAAAAAACAAAAATCACCTAAAATCGGAGGTAAGGCTATAGTAAGGCATTTTTTTCAAAAAATTAATTAAAAAAAAAATAAAAAAAATTGAGTTTAGACAATAATTGAACCCTAAAAACTACTGCAAATATAATGCACATACTTAAATAAGGGCTAAGAAAGCACTAAGATAGAAAAAATGACGAAAAACAAAAATCACCTAAAATCGGAGGTAAGGCTATAGTAAGGCATTTTTTTCAAAAAATTAAAAAAAAAAAAAAATTGAGTTTAGACCATAATTAGACCCTTAAAACTACTGCAAATATAATGCACATACTTAAATAGGGCTAAGAAAGCACTAAGATAGAAAAAATGATGAAAAACAAAAATCACCAAAAATCGGAGGTAAGGCTATAGTAAGGCATTTTTTTTCAAAAAATTCATCAAAAAAAAAAAAAATTGAGTTTAGACCATAATTAGACCCTTAAAACTACTGCAAATATAATGCACATACTTAAATAGGGCTAAGAAAGCACTAAGATAGAAAAAATGACGAAAAACAAAAATCACCAAAAATCAGAGGTAAGGCTATAGTCAGGCATTTTTTTCAAAAAATTAAAAATGAAACAAAAGTTGAGTTTAGACCATAATTAAACCCTTAAAACTACTGCAAATATAATGCATATACTTAAACAGGGCTAAGAAAGCACTAAGATAGAAAAAATGACAAAAAACAAAAATCACCTCAAATCGGAGGTAAGGCTATAGTAAGGCATTTTTTTTCAAAAAATTAAAAAAAAAAAAATTGAGTTTAGACCATAATTGAACCCTAAAAACTACTGCAAATATAATGCACATACTTAAATAAGGGCTAAGAAAGCACTAAGATAGAAAAAATGACGAAAAACAAAAATCACCAAAAATCGGAGGTTTTTGGCATTTGGCATTTTTTTCAAAAAATTAAAAAAAAAAAAAAATTGAGTTTAGACCATAATTAGACCCTTAAAACTACTGCAAATATAATGCACATACTTAAACAAGGCTAAGAAAGCACTAAGATAGAACAAATGACAAAAAACAAAAATCACCTAAAATCGGAGGCATTTTTTTCAAAAAAAAAAAAATTTGAGTTTAGACCATAATTAAACCCTAAAAACTACTGCAAATATAATGCACATACTTAAATAGGGCTAAGAAAGCACTAAGATAGAAAAAATGACAAAAAACAAAAATCACCTCAAATCGGAGGTAAGGCTATAGTAAGGCATTTTTTTTCAAAAAATTAAAAAAAAAAAAATTGAGTTTAGACCATAATTGAACCCTAAAAACTACTGCAAATATAATGCACATACTTAAATAAGGGCTAAGAAAGCACTAAGATAGAAAAAATGACGAAAAACAAAAATCACCAAAAATCGGAGGTTTTTGGCATTTGGCATTTTTTTCAAAAAATTAAAAAAAAAAAAAAAATTGAGTTTAGACCATAATTAGACCCTTAAAACTACTGCAAATATAATGCACATACTTAAACAAGGCTAAGAAAGCACTAAGATAGAACAAATGACAAAAAACAAAAATCACCTAAAATCGGAGGCATTTTTTTCAAAAAAAAAAAAATTTGAGTTTAGACCATAATTAAACCCTAAAAACTACTGCAAATATAATGCACATACTTAAATAGGGCTAAGAAAGCACTAAGATAGAAAAAATGACGAAAAACAAAAATCACCAAAAATCAGAGGTAAGGCTATAGTATGGCATTTTTTTCAAAAAATTAAAAAAAAAAAAAAATTGAGTTTAGACCATAATTAGACCCTTAAAACTACTGCAAATATAATGCACATACTTAAACAAGGCTAAGAAAGCACTAAGATAGAAAAAATGACAAAAAACAAAAATCACCTAAAATCGGAGGCATTTTTTTCAAAAAATTAAAAAAAAAAAAAAATTGAGTTTAGACCATAATTAGACCCTTAAAATTACTGCAAATATAATGCACATACTTAAACAAGGCTAAGAAAGCACTAAGATAGAAAAAATGACAAAAACAAAAATCACCTAAAATCGGAGGTAAGGCTATAGTAAGGCATTTTTTTCAAAAAATTAATTAAAAAAAAAAATAAAAAAAAATTGAGTTTAGACAATAATTGAACCCTAAAAACTACTGCAAATATAATGCACATACTTAAATAAGGGCTAAGAAAGCACTAAGATAGAAAAAATGACGAAAAACAAAAATCACCTAAAATCGGAGGTAAGGCTATAGTAAGGCATTTTTTTCAAAAAATTAAAAAAAAAAAAAATTGAGTTTAGACCATAATTAGACCCTTAAAACTACTGCAAATATAATGCACATACTTAAATAGGGCTAAGAAAGCACTAAGATAGAAAAAATGATGAAAAACAAAAATCACCAAAAATCGGAGGTAAGGCTATAGTAAGGCATTTTTTTTCAAAAAATTCATCAAAAAAAAAAAAATTGAGTTTAGACCATAATTAGACCCTTAAAACTACTGCAAATATAATGCACATACTTAAATAGGGCTAAGAAAGCACTAAGATAGAAAAAATGACGAAAAACAAAAATCACCAAAAATCAGAGGTAAGGCTATAGTCAGGCATTTTTTTTCAAAAAATTAAAAATGAAACAAAAGTTGAGTTTAGACCATAATTAAACCCTTAAAACTACTGCAAATATAATGCATATACTTAAACAGGGCTAAGAAAGCACTAAGATAGAAAAAATGACAAAAAACAAAAATCACCTCAAATCGGAGGTAAGGCTATAGTAAGGCATTTTTTTCAAAAAAAAAAAAATTGAGTTTAGACCATAATTGAACCCTAAAAACTACTGCAAATATAATGCACATACTTAAATAAGGGCTAAGAAAGCACTAAGATAGAAAAAATGACGAAAAACAAAAATCACCAAAAATCGGAGGTTTTTGGCATTTGGCATTTTTTTCAAAAAATTAAAAAAAAAAAAAATTGAGTTTAGACCATAATTAGACCCTTAAAACTACTGCAAATATAATGCACATACTTAAACAAGGCTAAGAAAGCACTAAGATAGAACAAATGACAAAAAACAAAAATCACCTAAAATCGGAGGCATTTTTTTCAAAAAAAAAAAAATTTGAGTTTAGACCATAATTAAACCCTAAAAACTACTGCAAATATAATGCACATACTTAAATAGGGCTAAGAAAGCACTAAGATAGAAAAAATGACAAAAAACAAAAATCACCTCAAATCGGAGGTAAGGCTATAGTAAGGCATTTTTTTTCAAAAAATTAAAAAAAAAAAAAAATTGAGTTTAGACCATAATTGAACCCTAAAAACTACTGCAAATATAATGCACATACTTAAATAAGGGCTAAGAAAGCACTAAGATAGAAAAAATGACGAAAAACAAAAATCACCAAAATCGGAGGTTTTTGGCATTTGGCATTTTTTTCAAAAAATTAAAAAAAAAAAAAAAATTGAGTTTAGACCATAATTACACCCTTAAAACTACTGCAAATATAATGCACATACTTAAACAAGGCTAAGAAAGCACTAAGATAGAACAAATGACAAAAAACAAAAATCACCTAAAATCGGAGGCATTTTTTTCAAAAAAAAAAAAATTTGAGTTTAGACCATAATTAAACCCTAAAAACTACTGCAAATATAATGCACATACTTAAATAGGGCTAAGAAAGCACTAAGATAGAAAAAATGACGAAAAACAAAAATCACCAAAAATCAGAGGTAAGGCTATAGTATGGCATTTTTTTCAAAAAATTAAAAAAAAAAAAAAATTGAGTTTAGACCATAATTAGACCCTTAAAACTACTGCAAATATAATGCACATACTTAAACAAGGCTAAGAAAGCACTAAGATAGAAAAAATGACAAAAAACAAAAATCACCTAAAATCGGAGGCATTTTTTTTCAAAAAATTAAAAAAAAAAAAAAATTGAGTTTAGACCATAATTAGACCCTTAAAATTACTGCAAATATAATGCACATACTTAAACAAGGCTAAGAAAGCACTAAGATAGAAAAAATGACAAAAAACAAAAATCACCTAAAATCGGAGGTAAGGCTATAGTAAGGCATTTTTTTCAAAAAAAAAAAATTTGAGTTTAGACCATAATTAAACCCTAAAAACTACTGCAAATATAATGCACATACTTAAATAGGGCTAAGAAAGCACAAAGATAGAAAAAATGATGAAAAACAAAAATCACCAAAAATCGGAGGTAAGGCTATAGTAAGGCATTTTTTTCAAAAAATTAATAAAAAAAAAAAATAAAAAAAAATTGAGTTTAGACAATAATTGAACCCTAAAAACTACTGCAAATATAATGCACATACTTAAATAAGGGCTAAGAAAGCACTAAGATAGAAAAAATGACGAAAAACAAAAATCACCTAAAATCGGAGGTAAGGCTATAGTAAGGCATTTTTTTCAAAAAATTAAAAAAAAAAAAAAATTGAGTTTAGACCATAATTAGACCCTTAAAACTACTGCAAATATAATGCACATACTTAAATAGGGCTAAGAAAGCACTAAGATAGAAAAAATGATGAAAAACAAAAATCACCAAAAATCGGAGGTAAGGCTATAGTCAGGCATTTTTTTCAAAAAATTAAAAATGAAACAAAAGTTGAGTTTAGACCATAATTAAACCCTAAAAACTACTGCAAATATAATGCACATACTTAAATAGGGCTAAGAAAGCACTAAGATAGAAAAAATGACAAAAAACAAAAATCACCTCAAATCGGAGGTAAGGCTATAGTAAGGCATTTTTTTTCAAAAAATTAAAAAAAAAAAAAATTGAGTTTAGACCATAATTGAACCCTAAAAACTACTGCAAATATAATGCACATACTTAAATAAGGGCTAAGAAAGCACTAAGATAGAAAAAATGACGAAAAACAAAAATCACCAAAAATCGGAGGTTTTTGGCATTTGGCATTTTTTTCAAAAAATTAAAAAAAAAAAAAATTGAGTTTAGACCATAATTAGACCCTTAAAACTACTGCAAATATAATGCACATACTTAAACAAGGCTAAGAAAGCACTAAGATAGAAAAAATGACAAAAAACAAAAATCAACAATAATCGGAGGTAAGGCTATAGTAAGGCATTTTTTTCAAAAAAAAAAAAAATTGAGTTTAGACCATAATTAAACCCTAAAAACTACTGCAAATATAATGCAAATACTTAAATAGGGCTAAGAAAGCACAAAGATAGAAAAAATGACGAAAAACAAAAATCACCAAAAATCAGAGGTAAGGCTATAGTAAGGCATTTTTTTCAAAAAATTAAAAATAAAACAAAAGTTGAGTTTAGACCATAATTAAACCCTAGAAACTACTGCAAATATAATGCACATACTTAAATAGGGCTAAGAAAGCACTAAGATAGAAAAAATGATGAAAAACAAAAATCACCAAAAATCGGAGGTAAGGCTATAGTAAGGCATTTTTTTCAAAAATTAATTAAAAAAAAAAAAAAAAAAAATTGAGTTTAGACAATAATTGAACCCTAAAAACTACTGCAAATATAATGCACATACTTAAATAAGGGCTAAGAAAGCACTAAGATAGAAAAAATGACGAAAAACAAAAATCACCAAAAATCGGAGGTAAGGCTATAGTATGGCATTTTTTTCAAAAAATTAAAAAAAAAAAAAAATTGAGTTTAGACCATAATTAGACCCTTAAAACTACTGCAAATATAATGCACATACTTAAACAAGGCTAAGAAAGCACGAAGATAGAAAAAATGACAAAAAACAAAAATCAACAATAATCGGAGGTAAGGCTATAGTAAGGCATTTTTTTCAAAAAAAAAAAAAATTGAGTTTAGACCATAATTAAACCCTAAAAACTACTGCAAATATAATGCAAATACTTAAATAGGGCTAAGAAAGCACAAAGATAGAAAAAATGACGAAAAACAAAAATCACCAAAAATCAGAGGTAAGGCTATAGTAAGGCATTTTTTTCAAAAAATTAAAAATAAAACAAAAGTTGAGTTTAGACCATAATTAAACCCTAAAAACTACTGCAAATATAATGCACATACTTAAATAGGGCTAAGAAAGCACTAAGATAGAAAAAATGATGAAAAACAAAAATCACCAAAAATCGGAGGTAAGGCTATAGTAAGGCATTTTTTTCAAAAAATTAATTAAAAAAAAAATAAAAAAAAATTGAGTTTAGACAATAATTAAACCCTAAAAACTACTGCAAATATAATGCAAATACTTAAATAGGGCTAAGAAAGCACAAAGATAGAAAAAATGACGAAAAACAAAAATCACCTAAAATCGGAGGTAAGGCTATAGTAAGGCATTTTATTCAAAAAAAAAAAAATTTGAGTTTAGACCATAATTAAACCCTAAAAACTACTGCAAATATAATGCACATACTTAAATAGGGCTAAGAAAGCAGTAAGGCACAAATAATTACGAAAAAAAAAAAAAAATCACCAAAAATCGGAGGTAAGGCTATATAGTAAGGCATTTTTTTCAAAAAAAAAATTGAGTTTAGACCATAATTAGACCCTTAAAACTACAGCAAATATAATGCACATACTTAAACAAGGCTAAGAAAGAACTAAGATAGAAAAAATGACAAAAAAAAAAAAAATTGAGTTTAGACCATAATTAAACCCTAAAAACTACTGCAAATATAATGCAAATACTTAAATAGGGCTAAGAAAGCACTAAGATAGAAAAAATGACAAAAAACAAAAATCACCTAAAATAGGAGGTAAGGCTATAGTAAGGCATTTTTTTCAAAAAAAAAAAAAATTGAGTTTAGACCATAATTAGACCCTAAAAACTACTGCAAATATAATGCACATACTTAAACAAGGCTAAGAAAGCACTAAGATAGAAAAAATGACGAAAAACAAAAATCACCTAAAATCGGAGGTAAGGCTATAGTAAGGCATTTTTTTCAAAAAAAAAAAAAAAAAAAAAAATTGAGTTTAGACCATAATTAGACCCTTAAAACTACAGCAAATATAATGCACATACTTAAACAAGGCTAAGAAAGCACTAAGATAGAAAAAATGACAAAAAAAAAAAAAATTGAGTTTAGACCATAATTAAACCCTAAAAACTACTGCAAATATAATGCAAATACTTAAATAGGGCTAAGAAAGCACTAAGATAGAAAAAATGACAAAAAACAAAAATCACCTAAAATCGGAGGTAAGGCTATAGTAAGGCATTTTTTTCAAAAAAAAAAAAAATTGAGTTTAGACCATAATTAGACCCTAAAAACTACTGCAAATATAATGCACATACTTAAACAAGGCTAAGAAAGCACTAAGATAGAAAAAATGACGAAAAACAAAAATCACCTAAAATCGGAGGTAAGGCTATAGTAAGGCATCTTTTTCAAAAAATTAAAAAAAAAAAAAAATTTGAGTTTAGACCATAATTAAACCCTAAAAACTACTGCAAATATAATGCACATACTTAAACAGGGCTAAGAAAGCAGTAAGATAGAAAAAATGACGAAAAACTAAAATCACCAAAAATCTGAAGTAAGGCTATCGTAAGGCATTTTTTTCAGGCATATTTTTCAAAAAATTAAAAAAAAAAATTGAGTTTCGACCATCATTAGACCCTAAAAACTACTACTCGAAATGGAGCTAAGGCTATAGTAAGGTATAAAAACAGGCGAAAAATTTTCGAACACCTCTAAACAGAAGTAAGGCTATAGTAAGGCATAAAAACGGGCGAAAATTTTTTAAACGCCTCGAAATGGATGTAAGGCTATAGTAAGGCATATATTGGGCGAAACATTTTGAATTGCCTCGAAACGGAGGTAAGGCTATAGTAAAGCATAAAAATTCAAGAACAATTTACAAACGCCTCGAAACAGAGGTAAGGCTATAGTAAGGTATAAAAAGGGGCAACATTTTTTCAAAGGCCTCGAAATGGAGGTAAGGCTATAGAAAGGTATAAAAACGGGCAAGAGAATTTAGAACACCCCAAAACGGAGGTAAGGCTATAGTAAGGTATAAAAATTAAAGAAAAATTTACAAACGCCTCGAAATGGAGGTAAGGCTATAGAAACGCATAAAAATGGGCGAAACAATTTCTAACGCCTCGAAACGGAGCTAAGGCTATAGTAAGGCATAAAAATGGCCGAAAAATTTTCAAACACCTCTAAACAGAAGTAAGGCCTCAAAACGGAGGTAAGGCTATAGAAAGGCATAACAACAGGTGAAAATATTTCAAACATGTCACCAAGCAGAATGTACAGCAAGCGTTGTCGACAGGATTCGAACCTGTGCGGGGAAACCTCAGTGGATTTCTAGTCCACCACCTTAACCGCTCGGCCACGACAACTTGACAGTGCACTGTTTCTGAGACAACCTGTCCTTTGAGTTGAGCGAGAAAGTGAAAGTAAGTAAAAAATGGCAAAAAAACATTTCAAATGCCTCGAAACGGAGGTAAGGCTACAGTAAGATATAAAAAGGGGCGAGAAAATTTAAAACACCTCGAAATGGAAGAAAGGCTATAGTAAGGCATAAAAATTCAAGAATAATTTTCAAACACCTCGAAACTATATTATAGCCTAACCTCCGTTTCGAGGCGTTTGAAATTTTCTCCCCCGTTTTTATGCCTCACTTGCCTTACTAGCCTTGTTTAAGTATGTGCATTATATTTGAGGTATGTTTTAGGGTCTAATGATGGTATTAACTCAATTTCTTTTTTTGAAAAAAAATTCCTTACTATAGCCTTACCTCCGATTTTTGGTGATTTTTATTTTTGTAATTTTTTCTGCCTTACTGCTTTCTTAGCCCTGTTTCAGTATGTGCATTATATTTGCAGTAGTTTTTAGGGTCTAATGATGGTCTTAACTCATTTTTTTTTTAAAAAACACGCCTTACAATAGCCTTACCTCTGATTTTTGGTGATTTTTGTTTTTCGTCATTTTTTGTATACCTTACTGATTTCTTGGCCCTTCCATAAAAACGGGTGAAAAAAATTAATACGCTTCAAAATGGAGGTAAGGCTATTGTAAGGCATAAAAACGGGCAAAATATTTTCAATCACCTCAAAACAGAGGTAAGGCTATAGTAAGGCATAAAACGGGTGAAGAAGTTTCAAACGCCCCGAAACGGAAGTAAGGCTATAGTAAGGCATAAAAATGGGCAAAATTTTTTTGATTAAATTCATCTTCTAACCTGCTTTTACCACCATTTCAGGGTTGCAGCGCTACGTTGCCAGTCCATCACACAGCAGTACTTTCATTCAGTTCAACACTTTTTAATTCCGTTTGAAAAATAATGCAAATTTATGTTTACTTGAGTCAATTTGTTTTTAGCTCATATATATCCCCATTTTTTTTTTATAAACTCATCCATTATCCTGTTTGTTACAATTCTGTCTTTTCAAAAAGCCTAATTTTCTAACTCAATGTCATTTTTTCAGTTTGGTGTTGATTATGTTTCCAATATTCTACGCCTCCTATGCTTTTTTTTAGCCTTGATTCCATCCACATTAATAACCTTGCTCCTTTGTGCAGGATGAAATAGTAGTGCTCTCTCAGCGTCCTGCAAGTGGACCGTTTTATTACTCATTGGCATGTGTGAATACAATATTTTTCCCTAAAACTAGATGAACAAAGTCAAAATTGTATAGTCGTACAAAATTAATTCATTCTGTCAGAGAAAATGATTCACATAACTTTAATTGAATGTGCTGAGTCCAAAATGATTAAAAGAAACATGATAAAGGCTTCTGATAAAAACAAAAAAATAAGAAATAAAAAAAACAACAACAACAGATGGATTTTTTACTTTACACGTAGTACAACTACAAACAACATGTGAAATATAAAAAACAGAAATGAAAGACCAGCCCACGAATGTGGACTGGAAGAAACTGATCAGTAAACAGGTGTTAGGATGGGAGAGAGATACGGCCGATGATGCAACGGATGGAAACTTTGATGCAGCTTGGAGAAGAAATCAGTATTTGTCTGGTTTTTGTTTAAAGTCAAACCATCATTTCATTTCCCTGTTCGTGTAGGCCTTTTGCAGAGGTGGGAAAACGGCCTTTTGAATCAGGATGAATCAGACCTCTTGAATCATAAACAGCTTTGTTACAGTTTGAGGGTTTTAAATGTAATCATTCTCTGAGATTTTGGATATAACAACTATATGATCCTACGGAAATTGCTTTTAACACACATGTAAGTATATTATATTATATAATGATGATGTGGCAGGAGAACAGGCATAACCTTAACCATATGTAAATGTAAAAATCCACAAAATAAAAACAAATAATTACATAATTTTTATTTATATTTATTTTTTTAATGATAAACGTTACCGTAAATGTATCAGTTAGCCTAATGGCTATTTTTCATCTGCTGTCTCTAAAAACAAAACAAAAATACAAAAATGTCACATTCTAAAACAGCATAAAAACATTCATAAAATATTATAATTCACCTTTCTAAAAATGTATAACTCAGTTTCAATAAATAGTTCAATACATATTTTAAATATAAATATTAAATAAAATGCAAGAGAACTGGTGATTATCAGGGCTGATGATTGCAGTTCTCAAAAACAATTTTCTTTGCTGGGTTTTAAATTAATTTTATCTGGGATTGTCCAGGTAATAATAATAATAATAATAATAATAATAATAATAATAATAATAATAATAATAATAATAATAATAATAGATTTAATTTATAATGTCTTTAGACAGCTTTAACATTACATTCCAGTAATGGGCAGCTTGAAATAATCCGTTAATTTAACTTGTTCATATCAATTTATCATCTACAGATCTATAATAAACATTCTACAATCCTTCCTTTTTATGGGTCTACTCACAAATCAAACAACTTTGTATCAGTGCGCGCAGATGATTTTCTGACTTTAAAACCTGAACACACCAAAGATCTGCACCTCTTGATCCACAACTCTTCAGTCAGATGGTTCAACCAGGCTTCAACATCGTCACTGATGTCACGTTCTAGAAAACGTTGAAGAGGTTTTAATGCTGACTTGACACACGCTGGCAGCTCATTACCAGTTTAGCTACTGGTGACCTTTCCTTTGGGCCTCGCTTTAATAAAACATCAATGTCCAAATGAAAGATTCACTAAAACGCATGCCGTGTTCAAACAACAAACAGCTGGCCGACTGAGTGAAAATGAAAACTGATGCAATAGCCAGGGTGGCTCAGACTTGAACCTGTAAAATACAAAGAGGGTGTAAAGATCCATCCATTAGATCAATGAATTGATTTATATTCCTACGATCCAACTACATCAATCTGTGCTTGGCAAGTTGGCCTTTTGGATGACATTAATCGATATTAGGGGTGTCCCAATCCAATACCAATATCGGTCCGAGACCAGCCTGAAAACGAATATCGGATATCGAATTAAAATTTCTGAATTTCAGATTTTTTTTTTTTTTTTCCCCAATTAATTTTTTATTCATATTATTCAATTGTAGAATACTGTAGATATTATGTTGAAGGTTAAAATTCATGCAACCAATTGGTTAATAATAAATGGGTGAGTTTTTCTCATACCTACTGTTACTGACTATTGTTTTCTGTTTGACATCACTTGATCAAGCCTTTTCTATCATTCCACACTACAAAATAAGCATTTTTTTATTTTTTTTTATCAAAGAAAAAAATAAAATAAAAGTATGTACGATTCATGCTGATATCGGATCAATATCGGTATCGGCCGAAACGCAAGGCTGCAATATTGGCATCATATCGGAAATGAAAATGTTGTATCGGGACATCCCTAATCGATATATAATCGCTTTAAAAAGTAATCAATCGATTGTATCAATACAAGAAAACAACGGCAGACATTATATAGATGTGTTTTAAACGCGCTTTTAATATTAAAGACGTTACTGCATCAAGTTAAAATGAAAAGTATCAGGTTCAACCACTGCTAATTTACCCTGAACTGATGTTGGTTGCACTTCATTGTTATATTGTATTATTTTTTCTGATAAACTTAATACGTATTTTAATTGAACATGTAATGAGTATAGAAAATTGGAGCAGAAAAGTTAACTTCCTGTTAATTTAAACTGAAATGCTGGTTGGACTTTATTCAAATAAAATGTGAATACATTTGATATTAATTGTTGTTTACTTGTGTGTTTATGTCTATAATACATTTATGGACGATTCCACTACAACAAACATCAGGAATCTATAAAAGTTCACCTGTACTGTACAGTATTCAGGTATTTATTTTCAATCACACTGGTTGAATTATTATTTTGGCTAAAAAGTTACGGAATCAATTTCAAATTACTGAATCGTTTTGGATCGAATCGTTCTAAATTAATAAACTTTAAATCGAATCGCCAACAACGTATCGTGATTTGAAATGAATCGTTGCTATGTAGCAGCCAATCAACAAAACTGGCGAAACTCAACTTGCTTTATTTTTAATATATGACAACAATGGAGTCTCGGTGTATTGGATATTTAAGTAAATCATCAGTAAAAGGTTACACCGAATAAATATTTCCAACAACTTTGTTGTTTTTAGCTCAGAATTTAAGAAGAAAAAACAAATATATATATATAAATATATATTTTATTATTTTTATAATGATCATAGGAGTTTTATAGTTATAGACGGACTATGCATTTGCATATCATATCATATCATCTGTGGAGAATTGAACTTATCTGTCTGTACCCCTAATATGCTTAAAATGACATAGGACATAAGTATAATATGAACTGCTATTGTAAGCGGTGGTTAGTAGGAATGTAACGGAATTTTGTGGCACAAAATATAAAAACAGCCATATAAAATTCAAAGGTGCCTGGACAGAAAACAGTGAAAAGTTCACTCTTAGGTGTAATTTATGTTTATTTCATGTCTTAATCTTCATTGGAAATTTATTTATGTATTTATTTATTTTTTGTATTGTATCATGAGCGCAATAACGTATTACATATCGTATCGTGAGTTGACTATTTTGTTGACTATTTTGACATAATTAAGCCAAAGATAGCATCTTGCATATAGGGTCCCCACAAAGCTAGCTAGCTTTTCTTTGATTATAATATCCAAAAGTCATTTTTTTATATGCATATTAGATAGATGTGAACAAAGGTTTGCACAAAATATGATTGGAATAGTGTAAAAATAACAACAGAGTTATAGCAGAATAACAGCATATTTGCTCTTTTGACATTTATTTGCACTTTGGCTGATTTACTGACACAGTGATGCCAACCACAGGCAAACTCCCACTTGTACAGTAGCCTCTGACTGATTACAGTGATTTGGGTATATCATTGCGTATATTTGGATAATATTTTGTACTTTATTCTCCTTAGAACAGATGAAGTGACACTCATAATACTCCACGTGAAAACATGTCCTTGAAGCTGTGAATACTCCGAGGCACGTTTAAAAACATACAAAGCGAGGAAGGATGAAAGTCTACATCATGTTGCAGGATGTCAAGCAGAATTTACTCATTTACATAAAGTATGCATGTTCATACATGAACAATGTAATGTGGAAGTTTGCCTCAAGGAAATGTGTGGCTTTAATGTCAACTAAGCAATATTAATTTCCCCTTTGTGTTGAACATATTTTAATTTGTTCATCCTTAATCTACATATAATCTGTTCGAACACCAAAGATATCCTCTTAGAGACGTCACATGTTGATGGTGCATCACTGTGTAAAGTAAAAAAAAAGCAGTTTGGCTTTGATTTTTATGGCTTTTTCAGACTTTTGTTACAGTCTTTGCTTTTTTTATTGAACTTTTCCATCTTTTCTCTCACAAATAAACACATTTTTTAAATTGTATCCAGCAGTGGAAGCAGATTTCAATGATGTATGAAGGGTAAGCAAGATGGGAAAATAAGCAATTATTCAGGAGTTAAGCTTTTTTTTTTTTTTTTTAAATCACTCCCGGTCTTTGGGGGTTTATCCAAAAAACCCTGCTTATTTATTTATTTTATTTATTTATTTATTTATTTATTTATTTATTTATTTATTTATTTATTTATTTTAATTATTTATTTATTTTTCATCAGATTTTATTTTACTTTATTATATTTATTTGACTTGCAACTTTTCCATACACGAAAATTCCTCCCACACTACGCTTGCTGGTGTAAGAGCCTGCAACTCAGTTAAATTAAATGGAAACACAAAGTTTCAGAGTTTATCCTATTATAAGTAAAAACCATGCACTTATTTAAAACCTTTGCAAAGTGGTGACAACAATCCACTCCTTGTTATTTCTGTCATCATGATCCAATGGCTACTGATTTTTGTCAACCTATTAGAAACATTTATTGATGGATTAAAAATGTGACCGTGTACATCTATGTTGTTCCTCTATCAATGGTTTGTTTGTAAAGTCACATGGTAATAGTGGTAATAGTAGAAGAAACCCAATTGGTATTCACCTCAAAGTGTCTCCTACCTCCTGTTCTCTTTAAGTAGGTTACCTCTCAGGCATTCACACACAAGGGACGGCTGACGTCACAAGTGTTTTCGACGAAAGACCTGAGAATGAGCAGTGGGGGGGGGGGGGGGGGATGCTGGGACAATCATTGTATAGAAGTAGGTCAAAATCGCATAAAGTCGAGACAGTTTTGACCGAATAGGAGGAGAGAGGATCAAGGGGTGGTCTGTAGCTGGGGAGGCAGAGGGAGGGTAGATGATTAATGAGCAAAAAGAGACTTTGTAACAGAGGAGAAACGAATGGTAACATTTAAAACACACCTGTGGCCATTGATGAAGCTCCACTGAGATCTTTGAGCTCATTAAAAAAGTCTAAAAAAAAAATGCTGTTCGCAGATATTTGTGCCGAGGTGAAAGTAATGGATTACAAGTACTCGTTGATCAACAGACATTGTGAAACTACAAAAAATGAAATGACCAGACAACAATCAAATGCATCACATCATAGCCAACCAATCAGATTAAACGTAATGCACGGCAACAAAACAGAATTAAATGGAGGTTTTTTTAATTTATTTATTATAAATATTATAAATAAATGTGTTATTTATTTAGCTTTGATTGTTGTATATATCTGTATTATATGTGTGCATTTGTATATTTGTATTATCATTATTATTTATCTTATTTAATTTGTTTGTACTGTAATGTGTGCACTTGTGTTTAATCATTAACAGTCTTTTACTTAATTATGTACATTTTTCTTTCTCTTTATTTCTTTGTTTAGTGTTCATTCTTTTTTATTTGTAATACAATTTCTCCCTGGGATAAATAAAGATCCTGATTTTCATACATTTAGCTCTACTTAGAGCGCCTGATCATTTATTATTTTGAATTGAATTTATTGGTGTTATTTCATCATAAAAACAATTGTACATTTAGATACACTTATAATTTTATACAGGTGCCTTTGTGGAAAATAAATGAATGTGGTCTCTTCCTTTTTAAGTTATGAGATGTTTTACTGTATGCATGGTCACCGTGGTAAGTTTAGTTACCAAAAATAAACGTGGGGGATGAAAGTAACTAGTAACTTTTACTTTGAGTACTATTCAATTCAGCTACTTTTTACTTGTACTTGAGTATTTTATGTATGACTTACTTGTACTTGAGTACAATTTCAATCAAGTAACAGTACGTCTACTTGAGTAGGATATATTAGTACTCTTTATACCTCTGTATTTGTGTTACTTTAATTTGATATATTTCCCTGTTAGATGTGGTTTTCTTCTGTTTTACACTTTGTGTCACATTAAGGAGAAGCAACTGAGGATTTTAAATCACTGTAACCCATTTTTGTCATCTCAATGGTAATTTGGGAGGAAAAAAATGTGCTCGAACATGGACAACTGGGTAAAACATGCATTTATAGTTTATACTTTTTCAGCATGAAACATGGAAATCACAACTGAGGAAAGTTATAGCATTTTCTTTGAATTCTACAAGCAAAATGTTAATCATCTTTAGGTCAATATTGTGTAATCACTTGTAAGTAAAGACTCTTTCTAAGTTGGCATTCGATACACATATCAGTAAATATCTTATCGTTAAAATTTGATAATAATTATGATCATCTCTAAATTAAGTATTTGTATGCTCTTCACTGTATCGATAACATGTTAGTATTGATTTGGGAAAATCCAGTATTCCTTTATTAATCTCAGGGGGAAATTGCTTACGTTACAGCCACTTCAGAAAAATCACAAATAAAAGCATAAAACATTTAACAAAAACGAAAGAAAGAATAAACATTAAATAAGTGTATAATTAAGTAAAAGACTGGTAAAAATATGAATCAGACACACACACATTGGCCTTTACTGTGTATTGGTCTGAACCCTGATTATTTTATTATCTGTTCAGAGTTTACAGGTTTTTACCACCCAAGGAAACATCTGAAGAATTTGGCCATAAAAGGATGAACGGAAATATAGTGGATTAACGTGAATTAGTAGCTCAAATACAGCTCCAGACAGACATTTTCTGACATTTGAAAAAGGAAACGCTAACTAGCCAACAAGCTAAAAAGCACACAGATGTTTACCTTTGATGCTAGAGCTACTCAGTGAGATCCTCAACAAGACAAAATGACAAATATCAGATGTGAAAGTGTGAAAGATAACTTAAAGTGTGGCCTTTAAGTTATCTTTTGTTGTTTTTATGTCATTTGTTAAAAAAAAAAAAAAAAAAAAAGTTAAAAAGTCCAATGCATTTGGGGTCTTTACACTTTAAACATTGAATTAGCAGCTAGCTAGCATCAAGGCTGCATTTAACGTTTCCTCTAACATGGCAAATTGATCTGTAAACGAACAAGGAACACAATATTACAGAATAAATTCACCTAAGGATATGACTTTGTGGCTGAAACTTCCTCAATTCCATCAAAATGAAATAATGTCATACTAAAACCATGAGTGGTTTAATCCAGTCAGTTTCTATCCTAAATCAATCTTTTACTAAAATTAATGGACTCTGTTGCAGCTCTATTTTTCACAGGATTTAACTTCTTTGCTTTTACAAATAACTCAACCCCCTCCCCAGTGACTCACAAAGCCAGGGCTGTGGGGCCATTAGTTTGGGCCGCACTTGATGAGCTCCTTCATTTTTCTTGGTCCGACGTGGGCAGAAAAACACTTTATTCAAACCCTGATTACTCAAGTGTTCTCTTGGCGATATAGCGTGGTGGGATAATGCACGCTATCCACAAGACTCATTCAAAATCAGAATTATTTCAAATTAGGCCGAAAGCAACACAAGATTGCGGGCCGCCCTCTTTTACTGGTAATTGTCTCCCGTTCTATCAAAGGCACAAATTGGCTCGGCTGTAGAAAAGTGATTGTGTTTCAGCCGATCAAACCGTGTCGCCATTGTGCACGAAACGTTTCTAAATATAAGCTCATTTGTCATTGACATGATCCTAATCAAGTCCTCCTTCAGCAGTCTGGAAACCTGGGTTTTGTCTGACTGTCACTATGAGTCCTGTGAGCTTGTTTCAGTGGGACGTAAAAGGTTATTTAGCATGAAGCGCATGACTCAGCTATAGCTACAGTTAAGCACACTCATGCATTTCTCTCCCACACTCATTGAAACCCACCTACAGCCACTCTAGCTCCTGTTTTTTAATGCGTTCAGATATTGCTCTCGGTGTCTAGTCTATACTCTTTCTATAAACATAAAATATGGAGCCATTATTCTAATCTGCAGCAGTTAAACCAAACACTTTCATACACATCTGGTCACAGGTGTTCAGAAAGTTCAAATTCATGATAGCAAGAGTTTTTGGACGTCTTCTTTTTTGTCTGAATGTTTTTTATTAATCACACAGCTTTTTAATGAATGCATTTGACTGAAGCTAAGATAGTTTGGCGATATTATCGGCCCACCGATGGTATCGGCTGATATTTGCCATGAAATATAATATTGGTTGACATCAGTATCGTTTTTTCACTGATACGGAAATACTGATATGTATGGCAAAACTTCCACAAAACAAAGCACAATTTACATTTTCCGCTGTAATTACGATTCCACCCACAGTTATTCGGTAAAGCTTCAGATTTGAATTAATTTGCGATTATTAAACATAAATTTATATAAATATAAATATATATATATCCCATAAAAAAGGACTAAATACCCCCAAAAAAATGCTATAAATGCAATTTATTTATTTATTGTGTTTTTATTTATTTATTTATTCACCAATCAACTAATAGCCAATATGAACAGCCCCCTCATATTGTACATGCTGAAGTGCTTGCATAAATAAAAGAAGAAATGTATCAATAAATAAACAAATAAATAGAAATAAATAAATAATTAATTCATTAATTTAAAAAAAACATATAAATATGGCATTTTTACAGCATATATTTAGGTATTAAGTCATTTATTCATCTAAATATGGCATACTGTATATTTATTTGTGATAAGTAATGGCAGAGTTGGTCCTGCATAGATAAGTGTTGTTTTTTGAGTATGGCAATTATTCCATTACTTAAATTGAATTCGTTTTAGGTGATGTTTTAAATGAAATACATATTACAGTGTGACATCATATTAAAAGTAGAGTTAAAAAAAAAAAAAAAAAAAAAAAAATAAAAAAATAAAAATAGAGTTAAAGTGTGAATTCCATGGAGATATAAATATATATTGTAACCTAAAACTAGATTGGGGGATGGGGTCTATGTAAATCTGTATCAGTTAATATCAGAAATTTGAAATTAAGTGTCTGATGACATTAGAATATTGAATATCTCCTATATATATATATATATATTTACTGTATATATATATATATATAAATATATTTCCTTTAGGTTACACATTCTGTTGTTCATCAGGTTCATCTAATACATCACAACTTTTTTTTAATCTGTACACATGCATCACAGTGTGATTTAAATGTGTTGTTCTGCTGATGAGAAACTTGGAATATCAGATTCATGCACTGAAGAAAAACATAAACAAACAAGTCATGCTTTACTTGCCTTATGCAGAGCTTCTCAATTCCCATTATGAGTGACTAAATAGTGTGATGTTGACAAAAACAAGTTGCTATGATAGCAAATGAAGGAAACGGGAATGGGAGACGTTATGATTTGATGGTATAGGCAGATACGAAGCACCACGTTGGCGCGTATTAAGATTCTCGTAAGAGAAGAAAAAACACAGATAAAGCTGCGGACATGGCAGTGGGAAAGAGGTTATTAAAATAACCGATTGGCTTGAGTGACATTTTAAAAAGTAACTAAACATGAAAAATTAATTAGGGGTATTTCATCATGACTGGGGTAAGTCTGCAAACCCAAGGCAAACCTTCAGATGACCTCACTGAAAAACATTGAATCCCAAAAATATATGTATTTATTTATTTATTAGTGTTTAAAGGCTCTGTGTCCTTATATTGTGTGCTTAATACATAAAAAAAAAAAGCTAAATCCAGACTGGAGTACTGGTCGATTCTAGATGAACAGAGCCACATGGGTCAAAGTCAGTTTCTACATATACTGTAGTCCTCTCAATTATTTATTACATGAATGAGTCATTATTTATTTAGTGTCTCATGAAATATCACCTGACCTACATTCAATGTGTGTACAGACACATTAAAAACAACCCGTTTCCCACAAGATTTATTTATTCCTGCTTGGAATTCATGACAACAGCAAAGCACGTACGGGCAAAAGTATACAAAACTGATGAATGCTATATTTGCACTCCTCTGTAAAAGACATAAATAATAAGGTCATGTGAGTCAATTGGAGTCAAAGCAGCCTCTCTAAGGTGAAAGACTCAGACAGTAAATCCATCAAATCAATGCCATTGAGTGGACTTAAGAACAAAGGACAAAGATATACCATTAGCTTTGCTCTGTGTTGGAAAGAGCAGGAGAAAAAAAAAACAGAAATATTTCCACTGCCTCACTCCCTCATCTCTGCGTCTAAGCAGCACAAAGGCTGATGATCCATTCAGCCCCTCTGGATGCCAGGATAAGTTGATCCATTCAGTTTCATCACCATTGGAAAGGAGAGAACCAAGGGGGAGGAGAATTTAGGAAGAAATGGATGAAAAGTGATGGTAAAGCTCAAAAAAAAAAAAAAAAAAGCACCTGTTAGCATCACTTCATTCTGTTAAAACAGGGGTTTTCTATGAGCCAATCCACAACTGGTCTAAGTTCTAGTTTTAAGGGTACGTACGCTCAAAAAAATCACTTAATATGATTATGTCGACAACATCCTCTAAACTCAGTTGTGTTAGAAGTGATTATGCAATAATATTAATATGTAAATAAGCAAAAACACTGTCATAAGTAACTTCAACATTATTTAGTCAACTCATATCTAATGAATACATCAGTGTCCAGCCAACTTAAACATCATTTAAACATAAAGTTTGTTTAACCTTAGTTAAATGTGTTGTTTAAAACCAATTGGACTGACTTCATTCAATTCAAATGTAATTGTTTAACGCATTTCATACACAAGGCAACTCAATGTGCTTTACATGATCAAAAAGTGCAACAGAAAACATTCAACAGCTTAAAATCAATAAATACATTTAAAATCATTAGTAAAATCATTGACAATCATTAACAAACACATTACTTCAACAACATGACCACAAATCTCCCTCTCAATCATATGCAGTAGAGAAAATGTTCACATTGGATGCTGACTTCTGTTCTGCTGGCAGTTTGTTCCACTTCTTTGCAGCATAACAACTAAAAGCAGCATCACCGTGTTTACTGTGAGCTCTGAGCTCCACTATCTGACCTGTGTCTATAGATCTAAGAGACCTGCGGGGTTCATACCTGTCTAACATTTCACTGATGTATTCTGGACCAAACCCATTCACAGATTTATACACCAGCAGCAGAACTTTAAAGAGCCCATGTTAGGATAAATGGACTTTTCTGTGCTTTAAACATCATAAAAGTGCTAATTGTTTTTTTTCATTGATTCCCTCAATCGATAGTTAAAGGGTGATTTGCTCCTTTCTTACTGCAGGATGAGCTCAAACACCTCGCTACAATTTGATGATGCGTTCCCACTTTGATGACGAATTTGACGTGGCACTGAGCTGGTGAAGCCGCGCCTCCAGGGAGCTCTTTGCCGTGATTGACATGTAAACAGACACGCCCACAAAGGTGAGCATTTAAGCGTCCTTCGCAGAGTGCTATGTATGTATTTGTATGTATGCCCCGCCCCCACGCTCTGTCTCGTGTTTATAAAGCAGCATGAGCTCGGCTACAGAGTGGGTGGGAGGAGGGCGGGCCGTCCTCTGACCCTACGTCACCGTGCGGGGAGGAGGAAGTCAGTGTCCCGTCTATAGACACACCCACTCATGAATATGCAAAAGTAGGCTGCAAATCAGCCTGTTTGTGTAGAGTTGCTCAGAAAGTGACTTTTCAGATGCTAAAACTCTGGAAAACAGGCGTGTTTGGGAAAATAAACCTCAAATACTATGTTTTTAGAGTTCTTAGAACGAATAGAGATGGGTGATAAATAGCATGACATGGGACCTTTAAAGTATATTTTGAGGCTGACTGAGAGCCAGTGTAAAAAATTCTGTAACTGAATTCTGTAAATATAACTGAACTGTATTTAGTTAGACCAACTAAACCACACATGATCATTCCTACATAACCAATTTATATAAGGGGAGTGACTACTGGATTATGTTGTATGTAACTGGTTTTCATTATTATAATTACATTAATTATTTGATCAATTTTAAAACCTCGAGCAACATCTTCAACTTGGTTTTTATTAATAAAAAAATTCCATAAACACAACAATCTCTCACTGAATAGACCAGCAAAACCACTTTCCAAAAGGAGGCAGAATGAAATTGTTGTAACATTAATACAGGTTTTATACCACTCTGAAAATAATAATAAGAAAACCTGCCTTTTTTTCTCCCCCACCACTTCAGGTATTTATTTCTTTTTATTTAAACATTTTACAGTGTAGTTTCCTTCTGTTGTCATCACACACACAAAAAAGTGCACTTTTGGCTACGAATCTGCCTTTTCTCACAGGTAAAAAAAAAAAAGAAATGAAAGAAAAACAGTGCTATATCCAGCGTAATATATGGCTATGAGCAACTTCCATACCAACACGCACTCGTCTCCTGACACTTTCCTGTTTCTCACTTGATTTGCATCAGTTAAAACATGCCCTCATGATCAAATGATTGATTCAGGACCAGCAGATATGGAGGAGAAGACTCACATGGACTACAGGGGGAATGAATATTTGGAGCCAAACCTCATCTATTCCCCGATGTCCAAATGATACATAATAGTGAGTATGTTTTGGTAAATCTCATCCCAAAGGAAGATGAAACATTGACGCTATCTCTCTTTTTATTCCCCTCATCTTGCCTGCGATGCTTCTAATTAATCACTGACTCCACATCTGTGTCAAACAGCGCTAACAGGAACCAATGATCAATCCTAATTAGTCTCTTCAGAGAGTCCGTCCGCTGTTTGAGAATGTGACTGTCAGCTGGCGCCTCGATCGACACTCTAATGAACTCATCGGGTATCAAAAGGTCACAGGTGACACACACACACACACATTATCATATTAACATATTAACACATGAGGATATTAAAATGTGCTCAAATCACAACATCAGGGTCTTGCCCAAACACGAATGTTTACAACATCTGGTAAATAATGGACCATAATGTCGATGTTATTCCGAGGGAAGGCTTAAATCTAGTGGCTTTAATATTAAAATGTGATACAGGAGATGAGGGACTCACCAATGGTCACATGGTCTGGCCGACCAGAGATGAAAACCCACACATTTCTCTGTGAATAATTACGAACGTTGACATCTGTTGGGTTTTTACACCAACTGAATGAATTCCAGTCTGAGGCTTTACCAAATAACTGTGGGTGGAGATGCTAATCGAGGTGGAAAATGTAAATCCTGCTTTGTTATGAGGAAGTTTTGCCAGCCCTTATTTCAAATGCTGAAACATTGTGTGCACTGCAATCACAGTGCATGAGATGTCCTGGATGGCTTTAGTGGGATTACTCAGTGAGACATCGAGTCCTTTGTCAATTGGTCACACCTGAGTGATGCACATAAATCACAATTTATTTTTGTTATTAAATCCTAAAAGATACTCAGTATTTGTTACAGAGCTCTGAAAGTGACATGAAATGTTTTTGATTTTATAAAACGTGCTCGCATCAACCATCTATGTGAGCACATACACATTTTTCGTAGGTGCTTAAAGGTTTAACATGAGAGCGTAAATGCATAGTGATGCCGGTTCTGCATCTTTATCTGTTACCCATTAGATTTAGTAACTGTGTCAATGTGTACGATGTGGTCAACATCAGCAAACAACAACACCAGCATCACTTTAATGAAGCCGACTATATGCTTGCATAAAACTGCCTTTACTGTTCAGGGTTAGGTAACTCCAGGGGATGGACAACTTTAGTATTTTTTTGTACCAGTAGTAGTTTTTGTTATTGGAGAAATTATGTATTTTTTTTTTTGCAGTATTGTGCATTTTTACAGAATCTTTTATGTTTTTTTTTTTTTTTTTTAATAATCACAGAGTATTTTTGTTGTCTTTTTGTGTATTTTTGCAATTTATTATGTTTTATGAGTCATTTCGTGTCAACTTCTTGTCATTATGCATTTTCAAAGTCATTTTTTGGTGTTTTGGGACTGTTTTTGTGGGGTTTTATGTATATTTCTGTCATTTTGTAACCTGCGCCCATTTGGGTGAACTAATCCCTAACATTTGTATGGGCGCAGAAAACAATTTTGGCAAGTGCGTAAAGGTTTTACATGCTTGTGATAATTTTACAGCTATGATGTGAGCATAATATGATACATTTATTTATTTTTTTTTTTTTTGTTTTATTCATGAGGATTATTAAATGTGTGTCTTAATATTTCTTATTCTAACAGTGGGTATATTACTGATTGTATTTGTAATTTGACCTATTGTAGTTGATGTGATTGTATGTTCTGTATATTTTTTTCAGTGGACCACAAGAAGACTAGCTGGTCACTAAGGTACCAGCTAATGGGGATCCTTAATAAAAACATGAAAAAAAAATAAATAAATATATATATATATATATATATATATATATATATATATATATATATATGTATATTATTTTTTATTTTATTTCGTATCCATTTAGATACTTGATAATATTGCAATGGTTCTTGAAATGTGTCTCTCCACTATGTACCACTATGAGACCGACAGCCAGTTGAGAATGTGTTGGCACCCATCATAATATAGAGGTGACCCGTAAAGAAATTCCAATGAAATGGACACGCATGCACGCACGCACGCACGCACGCACGCACGCACGCACGCACACACGCACATACGCACACACACACACACACACACACACACACACACACACACACACACACACACACACACACACACACACACACACACACACACACACACACACACACACACACACACATACACACACCAGGAGGAACTCACCAAACACTGTGAGCAGCTAGTGTAGCCATGAGGAAAAACAACATCGAAGATGAAACCTGCTGATAAGCTTTGTGTGTTTTTGTGTGTAGTACGAGGGCAACGCTGCTTTTTCAATCCAACTGTAATTCAGGGGTTCCATTTGTGTTAGGATGATTAAATCTGGGCTTTTTTTTTTTGGTCTCCGTCCATGAAGGAAAATGTCTTTCCAAATCAAACAAACACACAGAAAGCTTTCAGTTAATGCTTGAGTAGGATGCACATCAGACGGTGAGGGCATGACCAGGCTGGTGATGGTTTTCTTTCACTGCAGCAGAGGAAGGAAAAAGGAGGGAGGAAGGCAGAGGGAATAACTTAACACAGAGAGAAGAAAGGTGAGGGCACTCATGTGACACCAATCCCCCGTCCTTTCTGTCCCTGTCTTCCTGCTCTTCATTTTAATTTCCATCATGCAAAAAGTATCTAACACCTCTGCAGCATCTGTAATCTCTCCCTCCGTTTTTCCTCCATTTCCCTGCTTGTCTTTTGCCTTCCTTTCGCAACCTAGTTCCAAACCTCTGGTACGGTGGACATTTTAGGACATCCTCAGGTCTCAGAGTGAGGTATCAGGAAAATCTGTCATTTATCAGACCAAACATGACTCAGCAAAACCTCAAACGGCCTCACTTATCAAAACAAGCGCCGTCAAATGGCACGGCCACAGGCTTAAAAATAAAAGTCATCAACAACATGGCCTTTTTATTTCAAGGAACCGAAAGTACACATGTCGAAGTAACTTGTGTAATGGTATAATTGTTATGCACATTATAATTCTGAGCTTATACAGTAGATGCTAATACTGATACTTATATATGTATATTTCTCCCTCCCTCAAAGCTCTGTTTCCCCAAGTTCACAAAATGTCTTAACAAATCTCATAACAAAGTTCTTGTCCTGACTCCAAGATGTGCACAACATTTGAAAAGCTGTTCTTTCTTTTTATTTTTGAAAAGTTAAGCTATATTACCATATTGTTTAATTAATAAATACATAGTTGAATGAAACATTGATATATCTTAACCTTTAAAAATCAATAGAAAATAACAGCTTTCACCTTCCAAAGCAGCACAGATTAATGATGTCATGTGTCATTTCTGGTTTCTGCAAAATACGTCATGTCATGTTTTATGATCCTTACGACTTTTATTTTGAATCCGGGATATTTTACGTCACTTGTTTTGATAAGTGAGTCCGTTTGGTCTGATAAGTGACTTAGTTTTCCAGATACCTGATACCTCACCCTGAGACCTGAGGATGTCCTGAAAGATATTTCAAAAAGAAAACGACCTTTGGATTAAAACACAATGATCCAGTATTTGTGACGGAGCCCTGAAAATGACATGATCAATGTAACATCATATACACTGTATATGCTTGCGTAAAACTAATGTAAACATTTTGCTAGTTATGTTACACTTAATCCCAGAGAAAGGTATGTATTTTTTGTGTTTTTGGTGTATTTTTCTGTAATACTACTGTGTATTTTTGCTGTTTTTTGTGTGTTATGAGTCATTTTGATGTGTTTTTGGAGGGTTTTTGTGTTTTCACTGCTTTATATATTTTTCTGTCATTTTGTACATTTATTTTGTAGGACGCAAAAAATTAGACCAAGGTCTGCATGTGCCCCTTGGGCTGCCAGTTGGTTAAAGCTAAACCTACACCCGTGAACATGTTAGGGGTTAGTTTACCCTAATCACAAACATGTGGACAAACTTTTTCACAAGCAAAAGTTTTGCATGCCCATGTGATCATTTTACAGCGATTTTGCAAGCTTGTAAAACTGAACTGAGGAGATGTCCTAATGGATGTACACCGTACTCCGACCATCTCCTCATCAACAGCCCACGATTCAACACCCTCTCAAGGTTTGGAGTTGAAAAGAGATAAGCAAGATGAACTTTTGTGCAAAGACAGCTCGTGTGTGTGTGTGTGTGTGAGAAAGAAGGAGAGAATAAACACTTGTATGCAATGCATGCATCCTTGGGCTATCCTGCTTCTTGTTCTGCCCATTAATCAATAGGCAGCCCTGCATCAAAGGCCTGTTGTAAACAATACAAAGCAGGCATGGGGAGTAACAGTAACAGCCAAGTGAAGAGTGGGCTTTACAGACTGTATCTTGATTTGTGTGTGTGAGCCACGCTCAATAACACGCCCTCGTATTCAGTTGTTGCGCACACACAAAAAGCACTGACACATGCACACCAGACAGTATCAAGAAGCTAGTATACGCCCCCCTCCCACCCCCACACCCATCCCCCTCCACATTAATAGTGTACAACTCAGTGCTTCTTCATGATATTCCTCTCTAAATCAAATACAAAGAGAGCACAAGCAATGTTTGATGTCAAGTAAAAGTGATTTTTATAAAAGCCTTCAATCAATCCAACAAGCTGAGTGACAGTAATAGAAGGAGTATCGCTCTCTGTGCACGTATATGTATACAGGAGAAGGTTCAAATCAGAACAAACTTATGAGATATGAAAATGAGAAAAGAATCACAATGAAAAAGGCACGCAAACCTAATAAAAACATTGTTTCACGTGACAGCCATCAGTAATGGTTACGATCCTTTTCACTGAATAAGTAAAAATATTGAATACAATAAAAAAATATTGAATATTAGTAAAAACTCTCCATCTGTTTCCTTTCTTTCCATCAACCTCATCCACGACTAATCAATGTGTTTTCATCCAAAAATAAAGTTTCAAAGGTTCTATCATTCAATTTGTCTAAATCCAATGACAGTTTAGATTTTAAGTGATTAAAAATGATTTTAAAACCATTTTGGGACAAATAAATAGAGGTGTAAAGAGTACGAATATATCCTACTTAAGTAGAAGTACTGTTCCTTGATTGAAATTGTACTCAAGTACAAGTACAAGTACAAGTACAAGTAAGTCATACATAAAATACTCAAGTACAAGTAAAAAGTAGCTCAATTAATAGAACTCAAAGTAAAAGTAACTAGTTATTTTCATCCCCCACGTTTGTTTTTGGTAATAAATCTTCCCACGGTCCCTTGCATACAGTAAACATCTCATGTATAAACATAAAAAGGAAGAGTAACTTAATTTATTTTTCACAAAAGTCATCTGTATAAAATAAAATGTTTGTCAAAATGTACAGTTATTTTTGTAAATAAAGCAACACCAATGAATTCAATTCAAAATATAAAAAAATGTGCCAGGCTCTGAGCATGGCTAAACTTTATGAACTTTTTTTGTCGTTTCACAATGTCTGTTGATCATTTTAAAAACCAAAAATAAGAATTTAATCAGTAACGGTTGGGTGTAGAAATGTAACAAGACAATTTACTTATTTTAAAACGTACAATTACTGATTTACCCATAAAAGCAACACATTTACAGAAATGTGAGTACTGGTAATCCATTACTTTCACCTCTGCAAATAATTAAAGTACATTTAAAGCGTTTGTATCGACAAATTCCTTGTTGCTGTTTTGGATTAAAATATCCACATAAATCGTAGTTATTTTTTTAATTCAACACCGTGCATGCAATAGAGTTATGTATAGACTTCTGCAAGACTAAATAAAGGGAAATATCAAAATAAAGGTTGGATCTCACAGCAGACACATATGGTGGGGCCCTTGAGCGTGAAAAATGTTCTGGAGGAAATGAAGTGGGGAGGGATCTGTTCATGCATGCAAATGGTACAAAATTATTCCCGCTCATGCAAGATTATTCATATTTCACAGTTTGCATGAAATTAATTAGCTCACAATTATTCCAATAGCATTTTGGGGGAAAAAAAAATAAAAAGAAAGCATGCACATAGATTCCCAACAGTGGTCCTTAAAGCTCTAAGATGAAAATAGATTACCAACCTGAAGTCATAGTCCTCGGGGTTTTTTATTGAATCCACACCCATTCAATTACACAACCTGATTTCCTTTCTATATGCAGCAAGAGACTCCAGTGATCATGAGACAGCCAGCTGAGGTCACACAGGATTCACATTTACACCCACGAGAAAATGCTACTCGCATGTGATTCGACATGAAGCGCATTATTCCTGCCGGTTTTTGAAATGTGCTAACCGGTACAAAAACACAGCAAACCATTATAATACTTGGACCAATAAAAATGCTAAAAGACCTAATCTTCACAATAGAAATAGCAGATTCCTAAAGAATTCTGTAAATATGTGCGTGAGCACTATGAAAAAGGAAAGTAGGAAGAAAGCAATGGAAACTACAGGAAAAAAAGTAAAATAAAGTTCTGTTAAACTTATTGTTACCCTCCACTTTTTATTTTTTACTACACTGTGGCAAAGGAGGAGGAGTTAATAAAGTCACGTCAAAGGCAAAATCAGCTTTATTGTCAATTTTGCTAGATGCACAAGACACAGGATTGAAAATTATGTAATTCTATTTTCACGGTGAAAAAGAAACGTATAAACACATGCGTATGAATACAAAAAATAGTTCTACAATTTGTGTTAAGCTGTCAGTTTGTCCTTGTAACATATTTCGAGTCTACCATTACTACTAGTAACTATTAAAGTCTACTCACCCTTAAGTGTGAGAAAACCTTTACTAACTAAACAACATTTTGTTGAATACAATTTCATTGACTTATGTTTTGTTTAATATTTTCAAAAGCTAATGGCTAGCCGGAATTTGCTTTAAAGCTTACCTTACTGACACTTTTTAATTCATCATTGGAACACTTATAGCAGAAATCTGTCATTCTTCTGATGAGGAATCTGGGAGAATATTTGTTTGTGCTTGGTATGTTTTATCAGCCTCTGAAAAGGAATAAGACAAAGGTTTTATAGTTTTAGTGCACGTTACACACCAATGAATAACCAATGGGATAAAATCAGGCTTTGCAATGACAAAACACCATCTTAGGGAACAAAGTAGATAATTTTCTCCATACAAAACAACAAAAAGCGTACTAAATTTCACGACAGAGAAATTGTGAAAATAAAAGTTTATGATTTCTTTTTTGGACCACATCTTTAAGAAGATGTCCAGGAGTGAGGCAGATTATTTCTGAGCAATCCTACAAAGCTTTTATTTTGAAATAGATGCTATTTCTGCAACCATTTAAAATTGAAAAACTAAATAAATAAATCACTTTATAGATTTTTTTCTCTGGACCTTCTCTGTATTTTCTTTTTTCACATTTAGGAAGCTATTGTTATCACTCAAAGGTGAATTGAATAGAACTGATCATCTTTTTAACGTATTTTTTTAATGTATTTGAAAATGACCAAATTGTGATTGTGATTGTGATTGAGACAGTTCGATTCCTAAATATGTTTTTGGAATGGTTTTAGTCAATGTTCAGTGGGAGCAAAAGTAATTCTGCCATCCAAAGAGAAGCCTCTGAATCAGTGTCCTGAGAAAAGTGTTAGAAAATGCATGGTTCTGATGGAAAAGTGTCAGAATTACCTGTAATCATTGTGTCTGCAATGTAGTGTCGATTCTGCAAAAGCTCATTTTGAAAAAGTCTTAGTTTTAGTCCTCTGACGAGTAGTTTGAGTCCAATTTAATCCTCAGATTTCTTTTCAGTTTGATTTACTGTTTCTGACAAACTGTCAAACGATGGAGTGAACAAAGCTCTACAAAATGAGTTTTTGCTTCTTTTTTCTGAGCCCATTCTTCTAGACTTCTGTGCTCTGTTGTTTGTGCTCCTTCATGCAGATGTAATGCACTCTTTTGTGTAATTACGACTTGTTGGGAATGGTGGCCTGTCCTTCTCTCAGCCTGTATTTAGTCCTTCCTCTTTCAGCCAAATGGGAATGGGCATGCTATGTTTTTGTTTACCAGTTAACAATTTAAATTTACTTCCAGTCATATTGAAGAAGTGTCTTTGTTTTTTTTTGTTAGTGTGCAGAGGTGTGAATATAGATTTGTGAATATGAAAAAAAAAATATATATATATACAGTATATATATTTTTTTTTTTTTATGGCCTTTTTTTAGGACTTTGGATACGTGATTTTGTATTCTAAGCAGCACTAACACAGACTCAATCCACAGCTATTACTATTTCTAATGAGTTTTTTATTTGTTTTTAATTAGAAATAATACATTAAGCCATCATTTTCTCACTCTCTGTTTGTCTTCTTCTTCTTTTTTTTACATTTTAGGACAGACATAGGCCTCGGTCTAATTTTGTGCAGCCCCCAAAACAAATCCCAAATTACAATTTTATTTCTATACGTTGGAAGGAATATATAGCCCAACATAATACACAAAATAACTCCCAAAATAACACAAATCGACAGCAAAATGCAAAAAGTACACAAAAAAATTCCAAAAATGCACAAAATGACAACAAAAACAGACAAAAAAAACAACTTGAAAAAACAAAATGACTGTAAAAAAGACAAAAAACAACACATTACAGAATAGCTCCAAAGACACACAAACTATGAACGAAATGGCACAAAATGACAGTAAAATACTGAAATCAACAACAAAAGTGCGGAAGAAAACAGAAAAGTACACATAATGACTTCAAAAACACACAAAATGACTAAAAAATGACAAAACCTTTTCGTCCCCCGTGTTAATGCTCCTCTGATCAATCATTATTTTAAATGCTGACATGAATACATGAATATTGATCACGTGGCCCTCGGATCAGATACAGTCACATTTTTATGGCCCCCGCTGTGATAGAGTTGCCCATCCCTGTTCCCTTAAAAACCATTGGTAAAGGCTTTTGGCAGCTATGACAGGCTCTTGTAGAATCTAGAGTTTGTGATTGTCTGAGATTTATTGAACGTGTCATAATAGAGAGAACCACTTTCTGACTAAAGTTCTGCCCATACGTTAAAAACAACCTAATATCCCTCAAGCACTAATTATGAAAACGTCCCTGACTGTATGCCTGTGTTGGTGTTTTTGTGCGTAACTCACTATAAGGCGTCACAATAATTTTGCAAATGAAATGACAGCCCTAAGGTAAAGGAGCAACACATTGACAGCTCAAAAGATTCCTGTCCATTATTTCATATAGTGAAAAATGTTTATGACACTCAGTGAAGCTGGGAGCAGAAAATCCAATAACTAAAAGCCAGAGGGGTTTCAATTATGTGCACGTGAGCGCCTGCGAATGGAAGCATAATTGGGTTTTGATTGAAACCCCTGAAACCCAACAAAGATGGTCAGGATGTTACAGGAAAATCAAGAGCTCTGGGTCAAAAGCAACGAGATCAGAGATTGATTTAGGACATGCAAGTGCAATCGAGACATGTGGTCTAAAATCTAAATCTACAAACCCTTCTTACTGGCTAACTATTGCCCAATCAGCAACCTTCCTTTCATTGCCAAGATCATTGAGAAGGTGGTCTTCAACCAACTGAGCCCATTCTTAACCTTCAACAGAATATTTGATACATTTCAGTCAGGCTTTCGTTTTCATCACAGCACAGAAACAGCTCTTATCAAAGTGCTAAAATCTATTGGATCAAAGTGCTGAATTTGACACTGTGAACCATAACATTTTGTTGCACAGATCGCAAACGTGTTGGACAAAATAGAAAAGTACTGCAATGGTTTAAGTCCAACTTGGAGGAGCAAAGTTATTTTGTAAGTATTGAAGATTTTGAATGTTACACATTAACAATGTCTTGTGGGGTTCTTCAGGGCTCTGCTCTTGGACCACTTCTGTTTAGTTCAGGGGCCAAATACAGACCAGTTTGATCTTAAGTGGGCTGTAGAGTTTATGTAGGGCAAATTGAATTTCAATATAATATTGAATTCACTTAAAAAAAATATTGATTTTGTTACCAATTTTTGTGTAATTTAGAAGAATTTTGTGGAATTGTTTGTGAGAAATTGCAAGATTTGTGGAAAAATTTAGTTCTTTCTACAGTTTGCAATAACAAATGACTGCATTCACGTCATGTAAACAAAGGAAAAATATTGTGGTGTTGGCAAATTTGAAAAATCTACAACTGGATTATTTGGTAATTTACACAATAATTCATGTTTTTTCCAGGCTTTACACGATCAAGATTTTTGGGCTTAAAAAAACAGATAACCGATCATTAATCCAATCGTGAATTCAGGTAGTTTTTTTAGGTAACGACCAAATTCTTTCGGTACTACCTGATACAGATTCACGGAAAATCAAATGGTACTATTATTCGGAACCTAAACACAGCCTTGTGACTGTGAGGGAGTGGAAGAGTTGAATCATTTCCATAACGTTTGTTGTCTGAGTTTGTGTGTGTGGGTGAGTGGCCCTTTAACTGCGAATTAATGCCCTAGTCGCTTGACCGTGTGCGGAGCAGTGAACGGAGCAGATCGGTATGCAATTTTTAGTAATTGGCAAAGTAAATGTTGCAGCTGTTGAATTAAACCAGAGTCCCATGTAATACTCAATGACTGCTGTGAAGCAACTACAAGGGAGTTGGAGATGAAGCTGTAGAGGCAGACCACACTGAAACTACATGAAGCCTCCACTAGCATTAGCATTAGGAGCAAACACATATTTACTGACTGTGACATCGTAAAACTTCGGGGTAAATGAGACTGATAAAAAAACGCAATGGAAGCACCTACAGAAAGATTCATCACGACAATGACGTCATTGATCGGATCGGCAAATTAAGACATTCAGATCACATTAATTGCATAAAACGCAAAATATCGGCCATTCCGATATAGTCAATGAAATTGGTGTAAAACCTAGTTTTCTCTGTAATTTTTATTTTCTCCTGACGCTTTGATGCTCTAAAGGACCGGATTTAGTTTCCAGGCCTTGAGTTTGACACTTGCACTCGATAGGCTTCCTTTAGGACAAATTCTACAGAGCTATAATGTTGATTATCAGAGCTATGCAGACGACACACAACTATATAAATCACTGAACCCAGATGACTGTGGTCCAATAGAAGTGTTGTGTGACTGTTTAGAAAAGGTAAACTGCTGGATGAGTGAAAACTTCCTTCAACTAAATCATGACAAGATGGAGGTGATTGTTTGTGGTAACACAGAAAAGAGGACTGCTGTCAGCGAGTACGTTGAGTCTCGATCTATAAAATCTAAAGACCAAGTCTGAAACATTGGTGTTCTGATTGACTCAGGTATGACATTCAGCAGAAAAAATAGCTTTTAATACCTAAAGAACATCTCCAGAATGAAATGTTTCATTACTCAACGGCTGCGTTCACACTGCAAGCCTTAATGCTCAATTATAATTTTTTTTACTAAGATCCACATTACCATTTAAAATGTGACCTGAATCAGACTCCATTGTGAATGGTTTGTGGCTCCAAACTTACTCACGTGCACATTTTCGCGTTTGTCTCAAAGTTTTTGTGCAGCGGAGCCAGAGAATGAATGAGCAGGTGCAGAGGTGTACGCGGAAAAAGAAAAAGAGAGGCAATTATTCAGTTTTGGCTTTTTGTGGTGCCGTTTTGCTTTTAAACACAGACCATTTATGATAAATAATACATAACGAAATACATAAAGTTGAATTGAATTGAATGGATATGAACCTTCAAGCTTTGACCCGAACCCAACAGAGCAAAACCGAAACCGACAGGTCTGACGGACATTAGGTATTTATATCCGTGCCCGACCCAAAACCGACAGTTAAAAGCTATTTTTTTCAAAATACAAATAACATATTTCCGTTTGGTTAAGTGGTAAGGCTGCTTTTATTAACAGACAACTGTTAATGTCAACATCAGATCAGCGCACGTCAAACAGGCGCAGTGCATGCCAGAGACAGTGGATCTATTTACATAATCCAAGTATCAAATATAAGGACCATCCATGTTCTTGTGCAGAAAAAGAATTGATGCTTCAAGCCCGTCCCAATTCTATCCCTGTCCCTCTCTGCGCCATGGTGATCATCTGCTGCAATAAAGTGACCTCAACGTATCAAACGTGCATTAAATCCACCTTGTCCATTCAAACTGAGGTCGCGTTAAAAAAGATCAGATCTGTATCTGATGCAGGACTACATATGAAAGTGGTCTAAATCTGATTTGAAAAGATCAGATATGGGTCAGATTTGAGTGTTCAGACTGCTTTTAAAAAATCTGATCTTGGCATTTGACTCCCAAAAAAATCGAATTTGGGCCACATTTGCCTGCTGTGTGAACGCAGCCTGAGATCAGAAGAAGCTGGTTGGGAAATCTAAATTAATATTTATTTGTAAATATTCATTACTACTGTAATTCACTAGCAATAACATCTTCAAAAATCTATCTTATACCATGAAAACAACAGACTAGATGTAAGATAAAAGCTTTTTTCAATAATTTGAAACATGTAAATACTGTAAATAATACTCAGGTAATCTTACTAAACTAAAACCCTGAATAATAAAGGATCTGCAACCTTGATCATAATAAAAGAAGAAAAGACAAAAGAGGACTGAAAAGGAATGCAGGCTTTTTGTGCACTGTAATAGTTTGCAATGGTAAGTTATATACATAAATAGAATATCTACAGCTACATCTCACATTATCTTGACTGGATTTAATGTGACTCAGTTTAAACCTGAGCATTTTAATCTCATTTTGTAATTCTTTTTTGTTAGAGCAGGGAGATAACCAAATAAAACAAGGCATGGACACACTTCTGGAGGGTTTCTTAACTTGCCGATTTCCACTTATTATGCAGTTGAGTAAGGACGCTTTATCTTAGTGACCTCTGCTTGGCTTCTGTGTGCTGCTGACAGACAGTAAGTAGTGATAACGGAATAAACTAAATGGAGGTCAGACTTGGAGTGGCTTGACGAATCTCTGTGATAGAAAAGGATAGAAGTGGTAGTGATTACATGAACTCTCCATCTCTCTTTTAAACACAGATCTCTGATAAAAGTCTGAAGCTTCATTATTGGCCCAAAAAGTTTCTGCTAAGGTCATTGATTTGTTATATTCAGTTGAAATCTAAAAACGCATCAAGAGAAAAAATTTGGTAAGTGAAGTAAAGTCAAACACAGATAAAAGCACCTTTTGCGCTGTCATGGAAACATTTGCTTTGATTATTAAAATGCATTAGCAGCTATTCTGTGATGTTGGAAAGTTGGTTCATCTACATGTGCATGTGTGATGGGAAAGGGCAAGTTCCCTTTGAGCTGACATTCAAATACCAGTGTTGCCCTTTGGACGGCGTCAAAGTTTTTTGGTATTAGGTTGTAAGAGCACAACATTGGCCGACCTCTTAGTTTAATATTTAATCCGCAGCCATAAAAGCACAAAGACGGAACCGAAGTCCAAGGCAACCAGTGAAGGTCTTCTTACTCAGCTATGTGAACTGATTTACTCTTGTGCTGTTGAACTGGTTTGTGCGACAGAAAGCTTGAACTCAAGAAACACCATGAGACTAAACTGTTATCCAATGAGTTCTCCTCATCAATAATGATATTACAGATTACAAGAATACACATTACTGCCAACCTTCTGATGGAGCACAGCTTGGATTTAAATTTGCCGGAATGCCAACTCATTTAAATGGAAACAGACACCCCTATCGTATGTTTTTAGTTTAAATCCACCCTCAGCCGTCAGTTAACAAATGACCTTTGGTGTGCACAAAGAGGACATAGGACATCCCTTGGTCATTAATTAGACAGTTTTAGGAGCATTTTTTGTCACTTTTGGATGAATTTAAGGATGCTTCTTCAGTAGCAAAGCAATACTGGATGGAATCAAGCCAAAAAATGAGCTGTGTTCTTAGGAAGGTTAGCATTTTTTTTTTTTTTGCAATATGAATACAAAAATGCACGTCAACATGTCGTTTAATATTGTAAATTCATGATAAAACCAGATCTGTGGCCGCTTTCTGCTTAATTTTTGCTGCAGTACCATTACATGAACTGCTGGGCGAAGTGTGAAGATGAATTGCACAACAGAAGAAGAACCAACCTAAAGTCTCAAAGGTTTGGGGCAATTTCACTGAAAACATATACTACACACCTGATGGAGAACTAACATCTGTGACATGACACTAACCGTAATACATTACACTTGAAATATTTGTATTATTTATGTAATGTATGTAATTATGTACATTATATAAAGAATTTCATTTCGTTGAATATTTTCCATGTCCACCGCAAACTCCGGGGAGAGATCCTGATTCTGTGAAATGATCCACAAACTGCTAAAAGGCTGTTACTTGTCATTCATTTCCACACTGCACAACCCTGTGGTCCACTGAAGCCCAATGATTTTGAAGTAATTACAGCACAAAAATCCTGGCCACAGCCTATATGTAATTGGTTATTTCATTTGTTATTGATTAAACGTTTGATATGAAATTTTAAATATTCACGATTTGTTAATTGTATTCATAGAGGTTAAAATGATCATTTGGAATGTTAAGACAGTGGAATGTAGGAGAAGTGAATAAACTCCTGCAAGAAAACGACCTGTGTCTGATGTTCTGAAAGGAGCTATATATACACTTATATCCTACATTTATTTTTATTAAGGATAATGACAAGTCAATAAGTTAATTTAATTCTCCTCAGATGACTCTACTTTATGACAATTATGCAAATGAATTGTCCACCTATAGCCAAAAACGGCAATGCCAAAACAGGTAAGATGTGTTCGTTTCTTCAGTGTGTAAGCTGGGATGAAATGAAATCTCATCCTAATGATCCTTTTTGTGTTTAATTATAACCTTTACAAACTAAACTCTGAATATAAAAATCAAGGAAAATACACACACCTTCTTGCCAGCATACTAAACATTTAATACCACAAGAAGAAGTCTCCTGAGACAATGGAAAGAACTTGCTGTCACTGGGAGCATTGGTAATGAAATTGCATATGCATACAGTTGCATAGGCCAGTCTGGCTGAACTGACAGTAAAACAGCATAAGACATGACAAGCATTGCACAGCATGGAAATATCCCAGAGATAAGAAAATGAAATGCTGGACCCGAGGGAAAAGCAAAGTATAGGTAAGTAAAATGACAGGAGATGTGGGAGGCAGCAAAGGACAAAAGCATTTCTACATTAGAATTCAAAGATACAAGTAATAAAGACATTTTTTTTAAAAAAGCACAAACAAAGCGAGCGTTAACATGTCAGTTACAGCAGGATATAAGCGTAAAAAACAGGGTGACCTCTGGACTTCAGTTGAAGATGATTCATGTGTGCAATGTTATACAAAATAACACTATCCCAGTATTCATCACATTGGTGTTCATAGCATAAGACCAACAAAAACATACAGACTTACTGTTATTTCTTCTTGCCTTTTAACACTGCACTGAAATAAGAAAACATGCAAATGTTTGTCATGTGTTATTGCTTTTGGGTTTATTTGCTTTATCGCTTTTATGTTCAATTTGAGGTCCTACTTATCCAGTTTTTACGTGATCAAGTTAAACAAATGAATGAAATTAAAACAGGACAATATGCACTTTGAGGATTATTTATAACTAAATACTAGTTTTTTCATAAATACAATTTATTAAAGTCATGGCTTTCATTACTCTTTATAATAGTTTAATCTGAGCATGTAATAAAATATTTAAAACCATCCAAGAAGTTCACCCATTATTGTGCATCTTGTAAAACATAAAATAAAAATGCTGCCAGGTAAACATACCATTACAACAACCATTTATTTGTAATTACAGTAATTGTTTGTATTGGTGGATATTTAGTCAACATATTTACTCATTTTTATTAACTTTTGTTTATCAAGAAATATTCATCCCAACATTCTCTCGCCTTTCTTGTCCTAGCTGTTCTATTTGTATTAAATGTGGAATGACACGCTTTCTTTATTAGAGTGATAAGGATAAATGATAGATTTTTTAGCTGTGTGTGCCTAACCTTTGACGCAGCCAATGTTGCAATATAATTCAAAACTTGGAGAAAAGGAAATTGGTAAATTCCGCGTTTTTTGTATCATAAGATGGAATGTCTTTAGTGCCGTCTCTACAAATATGTAGTCTGGGAATGACGCATTTCCTTTCTGAAGTCTTCTTAGACACACATTCACCTTTTGTATCTTCTTCTTTTTTTTTTTTTATCCCCACTAAATTAAATTCTTTCAATCGTTTGAACAAAGCTGTGATCACAGAGCAAAAGATGGGGGGAAAAGATTGAAAAAAACATAAGAGAGGTAAAATTGAAGGCTATTTGGTTGCATCGCCTTTTGAATAAAATATCAAAGTATAAAATGAGGAAAGAAGAAAAATAATCAAGGCAAGATGGTGGAGAAGGACAAAGCAAAGGAATGGAAAACAAGAGTAAAACCAAAGCTTGCCGGAGCTTTTTTGATTCCAAGCACATAAACAAAGATTATTGACTAGAAATGCAAGAGAAAAGTTTCAAATGCAAAAGAAGTGGTCAGAAGGAAAATAGTGAATATATAATGTAAAGACAAAAAGGTTGATGGAGAAATAGACAAAAGCTGAAACTACAAGTTAGAGATTCTGAAGAGCAGTCAAGACCAAAACTGAAGTGGGGTGCACTCAGATTTAATGAGGGAGAGCAAAAGAGGACAAGAAGAAGGAAGGGTAAGAGAAGAATGCAAAATATTTGTCTCATTCAGAGGGCCAAAGTTGAAAAAGTTCTGTTTCCTCTCTCTCCTACTATTGTACATTTTGTACAAAGTCAGCTCCAAATGGTCGAGTTGGATTTTTCTCGCATTGTGACATCACATCACGGAAACTCCTCCTCCTGACAATCCTGGCTCCTCCTACCCTATGAGTTTCATTTTTAGAAGCCATTATATCGCCTCGTATCGCCTGACATGATCTGACATGTTTGTGACGCAGTGGTTGGACAAAACGATGGACTATCATCTCAAATGGATTAGTTCTGTGGTCAGAATATGTGTGGATGACAAGAAAGCGACGTAGCAGCTCTGGTAAGTGATTTAAACAGCTGGCTGACTCCACTGCTGCAGCATTTTTGTGGGACTCACAATCACAATAGCCTCTTACATAGCCATGTGTTTTAGTGTAATTGTTTTTTTTTGGCTGAAAACAATAACAAGAGTGTGGATAGCATCGTCGTTTCAGAGCGAGGCATGGAGTCAGCGTCTACGGACACGCCCACTCATGCATATGCATGAAGGCCCCAAAACAGCCTGTTTTTAGAAGCGTCATTAAAGTGAGTTTTCAGAGGCTAAAACTCTAGAAAACAGGAGAGTTTCGGAAAATAAGTTTGGGGTTCTTAGAACAAATGGAGATGGGTGGATAATAGCCTAATATAGTAGCCCCTCACTATATCCCGGTTCACCTTACGAGGCCTCGGTTTTTCGTGGATTTTTTTTTTACAGTGCAATTATGGATGAATTTTTTTACAGCGTATGAACGAGCATAGTGTTCTGCGTCCTGATTGGCTGATGCTGCGTTCACCCACCAGCGACACATCCAACTCGGTGAGTTTCACTGCCTACTGAAGCAAGGAGCTGCGCTCTTTTTTCTCCTCTCATAAACATAAACCACCAGTGAAATAAGCCGGTGTGATTAGCGGCTAATGCTATCCTAGCTCAGTGCTACAGAGAGAACTTTTACCTGCTACTACCACCTCCTCGCTGATTCACCTCCACGCCTAATCCTTCCTAGTCCAGTCCCGGTTATAAAAGCCGTGTCATACAGCTCCAGGTGGTCACACACAGCTTCTACTCGGCGTACTCTTGCGTTCGGCATCAATTTCTGATTGCCAGAAGTGACACTGAAGTGCTGTTTGTATGAAAACAGATTTATGTTTTAAAATCTACGAAGGTTTGAACTTTGAAAGTGTTTAAACAAGAGAGAAATGTGAGAAAATGTTCATTCCTGTTTGAGAAAAGTGTATAAAGTGTGTGGTGAGGGGTTTTACAGCCTTAAAATATGTATAATAATTGTAAAAAAATAAAGCTGACTACTTCGCGGATTTCGCCTATTGGGGGTTATTTTTAGAACGTAACCCCGCGATAAACAAGGGACTACTGGACCTTTAAGGGAGGAGTATATTGCTCGCAAAAGCAGAGATACCTGCTGGATAAATACTTGGAAAATCAGAGGCTTGTGTGACTGCTTGTGTTAGGAGTCAGAGAGCACACAAACACAAACACACACACACACAAGTGTCTGTGTTTAGCCCTCAGCATTTTAACAGGAAGATTGAAGCTCAGGGAAAGAGAGAGAGCACTACTTCAGATTCCTAGAGTAAAAAATCTATACAGGCAGCACATGTCTGACCTCCAGCCAACTAAGAAGTCATTTTTCCCTTCAGCTCACTTCTTCTGCCCCATATTTCATGAACTTCTCCCCCTGGTCCGCAAGGTCCAATATGGAATATAGACCTTTTCAATTACTCTTTGACATGTTGTCATTCAACAGCAATAAAATGTACCGTTCTTTAACTGAACGCAGCACACGTGTGGGCTGCATGAATGTTACACGTCTGTATTGTTTGTATTTCTCCAGCTTGTATCCCGCAAAGCAAACAACCTCTCTCTGTTGGTGAGATGCTGCCCTTCCCTCTATAATTTGCAGTTATGATAATCACTCAACGAAAACTCTACGCTCAAAACAAATTGGCGCTAGAAGCAGAAATAATCTTCGGCTGTTTTTGTTCAGAGTAGCAAAATACAGAGAGTGGTAGCTCGTTCAAACTAAAAGAGGCTGTTACTGTAAATCCCTGTTGTTAAGGATGATGGTCAAATACAAAGCACACTCCAAGACTATCATTTGCATACTTGATGCTTTCGCTGAATATTTGAATGGTTCTTTTATTTTTATTTTTTTTTAGTGGAAGCTACAGTCCTGGACTTCCAGTATCTACTGGAGACATCTGAAATAACTGGGAGATGCTACAGACTGAAGCCGTTCCTGTTTGGCATGCTTGTGATAAGACAGAGAGAGATAGGATCAAAGATTAGACTCACACAGAGATGTCAGATGTGGGGAAAACTGGGAACGGGACTTATTTAAAAATGCCTGTAAACAACTCTAGGATGCACCTCAACTACAGATCAACAAAAGTTTACGTGACAAAAAAGGTTGAAGGGAACCTGCAGTGAAATTTAAGTGCAAGCACTGAAAAAGATCATATAAGATACTAGAGATTTAGTATGGTTACTTTCTTTAAAAGTGCAGGAGCAGAAAAAACCCATTCTTCAGTAACCTAATAGTTTTTGTAAGAATCAGAGCAACAATGAGCAAAAAGGACCTAGTGACATTCAGACAGACACTGGGGATGACGAGTAACTGATAAGGTGTGGGTGCTGTGAAAATATCAGGCAAAGTGACATTTGGTACTCTGATCTTTCTCTGTTCCAATAATCAAAGTCTCGGACACAGATACTGTGATCACGGAGCAAACTGCCAAACACTGGAAATAGTTTTTATTATTTTATTTTCAATTATAATATATATATATATATATATATATATATATATATATATATATATATATATATATATATATATATATTTTTTTTTTTATTTTTATTTTTTTTTTAATAAATAAATGAAATATATGTGCACATAATTTCTTTAATAGTCATTCATTAAAAGCCCTGTAAAGATGATTTTATTACTATTTTAATTTCTCTTTTTTCTTTTAAATGTTTTCTTTTCACTCTGATATTTTAATGAGTATTGGAGGCATTTATCACTCGATGTCAAACAAAAACCAATAACAATTAGGAATAGCTAGTCATCTTGTTTGAATGAACAAAATCACCCATGTGAGTGAATAAGTACTGTATGTGACCCCTTTATTTATGCTTTCCTGTGAGAAAATGCCAATTCACCAAATGCTAGAATCTGACCCTGGAGTAGGTGTGACAAGGCTAAATGTAAAAAGGACTAACCTCACAGAAGCAGAGTTGGCTGCAGGTCAAACACTAATATAGCTTCTCTCTAAAGGCCAGTGCTGTAAATACTTTGTGTTTACTACAAAACACTGGGAGAATGAACTGAGTTGAACCATGAATGCAAACCTGCATAGTCTGAGTTTGCTTTGCCACGACTGGTAATGAATGGATGGATATTTCCTTTATGTCCATAAATCTTTATTTTAATGTGTCCTTTAATACCAAGGTAGTTTGGTAATAAAACAATCAATGTATGTGTAAGTGACTTTTGCAGTGTGTTTTAACCCTGGAGCAGAGAATGGTACATAGAGCAGCTGATTGATAACGTACATAATTAAGACCTGGTTGTAAAATCAGGACTTGCAGCATTTCCAGGCCACTGTTCACTGTTTAGCATCACAGGGATTTTAAAAATCTAATATTAAAAAAAAGTATCCAATCTTCTTTTTTTTTCTATATCACATTTTACCAGGTATAAATGGATCAGGATCTTATAAGATACACACATAATATAGTTTTTAACTTTAAATAAGGTTTCCACTTTGGGAATTTCTGTAAGAACTGCATCCATTAATCTTGTATCTGACACGATGTTCTATTCATGTAAAGGATAAAATCTCCATCGTAATGCACTGGAGAAAGTAGTTTGTGCTAGTCTGAGCTCAGTGTGCTTCCTTAGAGGGTTAGGAAATGTCATTTAAAAAACACATTTTCATTTCCTTCTCTCTCTCTGTGTGTGTGTGTGCCACATTATCAACATCCATGTCAGCGTTTGAATTAGAATAATGATTCATCTGAGTATTAATACAAGTTTGAAAACGCATTTTGCGTGTTTTTAAAATCATTTTGTAGATTTTCTCGTCGACATGGGACATTTTTGTGTGTTTTTCAAGTGATTGTGTGTGTTTTTGTTATATTTTTCTGTCCTTGTTGTGATTTTGCATATATTTTTCTGTCATTTTGTGTGTCTTTGTAGTCCTTTTGTATATGTTTTGTTTTTTTTTTGTTACTTTTCTTGACATTTTGTGCATTTTGCTGTTTTCTGTGTTTCTGGAGTTTTGTGTATTATGTTGTTCTTTGTATAACTTCCGCACAAAATTAAACCAAGGGCCGCGTGTGTGCGTGTTTAAATCTGTGTTCATCCCACAACCTTTCCCTTGTACCAGTTTTTCATCCAGTTTGGGGTCATTAGTTTCAGTCATTAGGACTATTTCAGTTATAGTCTAGTTTTAGTCAACTCGTTGACATTTTTTCTGATTGAATTTTGTCCCATGTGAACATTACAGTTAACAAAAATATTTATGTATTTTGATTACATAATTTTTTTTTTTTTTTTAAATTTGTCATCGTCTCATTAATGTCAATTAAAAAAAAAAATTCAACATTGAAAAAAAATGAACATTTTTTGTCAACAAAACTGACACTGCTTGTGGGATTGCACACAGGTGCAGGCAGGGTTTATTGTCACAGTCGCAGAGACAGAGACAGCCAAACAGGCCTGGAGCTCCGTAGATCCACCAGATGTGATGCTACTGCAGATTAGACTGTAAAGCTGCTGATTACAGTCACCAAAGCATGTTGATGCCACTACATGCAAAGACCCTGAGGAGATGTTATCAAGTGTCCTGCAGCCACTGGGGTCGGCCTGCTCTCAGGGCTTTGTTATCACCTTGACCAAAAGAGTAAGTAAGTAAGTAAGTAATCTTAATGCGAGCACAGGTAGCCTCTAATAATAAAGAGTTTGTGGTATACTTCTTTCTGATTCTACTCAGCTTCAACATTTTGGTTTCCTCATTCCTCTGGTTTATATGTTAGCTTAGCAATCAAGCAGAAACATGCATGGCATCAGTGTGTATCAAAGAAAAGGGGGGGGATCTATTTCTAAACCACTAGAAACTAAGGCTCAAACATACTCGGGCAGACCCCGCGCGAAACAGACTCTGCGCGGACTGTCCGCTCCCCTCACAGCTTACATACCCGGGTGCACCGCCGCGTAGTAGCTTCCATTAAAATCCTACATGTCTCATGATTATTAGTGCGTCTCTGTAGTCCTTGTTGTCCTGGGACATGTTTTAAAAGTGTCGCTACTTTCGCAGCTCGTCTGCCAGCCATTCTCTAAGCTCGTGTTCATCTCTTCTGCTCTGTTTTACCAGGTGGTGAAATGTAGTAGGTCGGTGTTGCGTTTTATGCAGGTCGATGCAATACCAAGCAGAGTTTTGTGTGACACCAACTACGCGGAGAAGTCCTCGCGATAGTAAAATCTGAGCTTTGCATTTAATTGGTTTAGTCCTGGACTCGGTCAGAATGGGCGGAGGACAGTTGATAATTTCATCACCTTGGTTTGGCTTGGTTTGCGTATCTGATTCGCTCCAAACAGCCTCTGGTGCAGTTACATGCGCTAACTTCTTGAGGGGAACGTTACTGGAGTAAAGGCAGAAGAAGAATCCGAAGAAGAAGCTCTCATCTATGGGTCAAATCGAGCGCTTAAGAGTGCGCGGAAACTTCAGCCTTCTCCGTTTGTTCTTTCACAACATTCAACAATGGAGCAGCAACAACTTTCCATGCTCTTGGTGGTTTTAATGCTCTGTTTTGCACTGTCGTCGGTTCCTTGATTACCCATAATAACGCACTCTCTACGTCATCGCCGATACTTCCTGCGTTGGATCCACTCCCAGAGTGGTTGTGTTCACGGCGCACCTACTCATTCTAGACTTCAATTGGAAACGCTCCGAAAAGGGCAAAAATATCCGCTATAGGATTCGCCAGTTTGATCCACTATAAACTTTGTTTGCGTGTTCACACCGCCCAAATGACGCGGACTATCCAAGTAAATGAATCCCAGAGCGTTTTAACCGCTGAATATAAAACCAGTTTTAGAACCACTGTTGTTAACTAATGTAGTCCAGCTTTGTAAGCTCATCAATACTATTTTCTTGACTCGATTGCAAAAGCGAAATAATGTGTATCACCATGTATGTTGATACTATCTTTAGTATTCATACCCAGGCAGTTCAATAGTTTTTAAACTTCCTGAAAAAATGAAATGTGTTGCTGCAGTGCAAGTGTGAAGCATAAACTATTAGTCAAAAGGCAGTCAAACAAATCAGATGCATGATCCATTAAATAACATATTGATTTCTTTCTCACTCAAAAAGGTTTTTACAAGCAAAATTGTCATTGGTTGATTGGTTTACGATTGTATTTGCTAATATGGATTTCTCATAAGACTTTGAGATAGAATGCTGGTATTTTTTTACTCTTAGGATTCATTCAGAGGTGTAGTGAGTACTGATACAGTATATCCTACACAAATTGAAGTACTGTTACTTGAGTGAAATTGTACTGAAGTACAAGTTCAAGTAAGTTATACATAAAATACTCAAGTACAAGTAAAAAGTAGATCAATTAAATAGTACTCAAAGTAAAAGTTACGCATTACTTTCACTCCCACGTTTATTTTTTGGTAATAAGTCTTGCCACGGTTCCCTTGCATACAGTAAACATCTCATGTATAAACTTAAAAAGGAAGAGATCAAATCTTGCACAATTGGAACTTAATTTATTTTCCACAAAGGCATCTGTATAAAATAAGAGGTTTGTCAAAAGGGTTAGTGCAATTTTTTAAAAATGAAATAACACCAGTGAATTCAATTAAAAAAAAATTATAACAATCTGGCTCTGTGCTGTTTTTGGCATGGTGCCTTGCGTATAATCTGATTCTTTTTAAAATGAAATGAAACCAATGATTTCAATTAAAAAAAATGTGAAAAATCCTCAGGCTCTAAGTATAGCTAAATTTATGAACACTATAAACAGTGGCATGCCAAATGTGTCATCTTGAACCATAAAAAAGATAGAAGGTGGCTGGGCTTTGATCAGAACATATGGAGTATGTTCAATGAAACCATGAAACAGAAATAAAAAATAAATTAAAAAAAATCACAAAAAATATAATTTATGGTTGGCTGTAGAAATGTAACAAATTACTTCACTTCTTTTAAAACATTCTTAAAGCTGCTTTCCGGAGGTTCTGAGAAACGTCTCGATGTCCCGCCCTAAACAGCCTCACTTCCTCCCACTGCCTCTGCCAATCTACCAGAAGCCACGCCTCTACTTTTCTGCACGCACACATCACGAAACATAACAAGGTTGCATCGGGTCGTATTGATATACTGTAGGTCTATGGGTCAGATAAGAGCCAAAATCATATGTATATATCCCGCATATATATATTTATATATATATACATATACAGTACATATATATATATATATATATATATATATTGCTATATATTGTGTGCATCATTTTGCATGGCGACGTGTTTTACCGGTAGTGCACATTCAGCTCTCATGCGCAATTTTGTGCACTTCCGGAGAGGAGGAGACTGGGAAGGATTATCAGAGTGAGGGGCGGTACTTACGGTTCGAATTCAGCCACGCCCCTCTGTCATGGTTCAAAAATGGAGTAGTGCAGCTTTAAGTAAAAGTAAAATAGAAATATACTCAAAAAACACAAGTACCCATAAAAGCAACTAAATTACAGTAACGTGAGTACTTGTAATCCATTACTTTCACCTTTAGAGTTCATACTTCAACATACTATCTTGTTTTGTATGTTGGTGTATCTCCAACAGGGCATTGGTGAGTTGTTGTTTTTTTCTTGATTGTTTTATTTGGCATCACGTTCCACACACTGTCCTCCTTCTGCTGTCTCTCTCTGGCTGCTGAAGTTCATTGGTATGCAGGGTGATGGTAGCTGGTGTGTGCAGGGGAGGGATAAAGCGGTAATCAGTGCCAATAAAGCAGCGCCTGTCCCAGAGCACAAATGTGCCGACATCAGCAACAGCAGCAGACCTTGTGTATCAGAGCGCAGGCAAGTGTGTCTTTTAGTGTGGGCATTGAAGCAGTACTACAGAGGTTAGACATAGGTCATTTTACACTGACACATTTTACGGGACCGCTGTTGCTCCTGTGCACAACACCAGCTGTGCAATATGATCACAGCCAATCAAAACCTGTTTGAATAGTTTTTTTTGTTTTTGTTTTTTGCTGATGCCCAGTTCTACTCACACTAAACCAGACATAAACAACTGGCGGCCCAGGGGCCACATGTGGCCCTTGGTCAAATTTTGTGCGGCCCCCAAAACAAATCCCCCAAAAATGTATTTCAAGAAGTTGGAATTAATATAAAGCCCAACATAATACACAAAATAACTCCCAAAACACACAAATTGACAGCAAAATGCACACAAGTACACAAAAACACACAAAAAAATACATGAAATGACTCATAAAACACAAAATTACAACAAAAACACAAAAAAAAACAACACAGTGACGAAAAACTGACAAAACAAATCCGCCAACATTGTATTTCAAGAAGTTGGAAGGAATATACAGCCAAACATAATACACAAAATAACTCCCAGAACACACAAATTGACAGCAAAAGGCACAAAAACACACAAAAAATTCCAAAAATACACTAAATGACAAAAAAGACGTACACAACAACCACTTAAACAAACAAAATGGCTACGAAAACACAAAAAACCAACACATTACAGAATAGCTCTGTAGACACAAACTGTCAACAAATATACAAAAATGACAGGAAAATACAGAAAATGACAAAAATACAGAAGTGACTCCAAAAATGCACGAATCGACAAAATAAATGCAGAAATTTATACAAAATTACAACAAGAACACAAAAAAACACCGTGACTGACAAAAATTATCCCCAAACATTATATTTCAAGAAGTTGGAAGAAATATAAAGCCAAATATAATACACAAAATAACTCCCAGAACACACAAATTGACAGCAAAAGGCACAAAGTACACAAAAACACACAAAAAAAAAACCGTAAAATGACAACAATTGCTTTAACAAAATGACTACGAAAACACACAAAATGACTAAAAACTGACTGACAAAACAACAAAACCATAAAGACAAAAAAAAGACAAAAAACCTTTTTTGGCCCCTGCTGTGATAGAGTTGCCCATCCCTGCATTACAGAATAGCTCCGAAGACACACAAACTGTCAACAAAATTACACCAAATACAAGAAAATTACAGAAAACAATACAATACAAAAAAAGACTCCAAAAATGCACAAATCGACAAAATAAATACGGAAAAAGACAGAAGAATACACAAAACTAATGAACACAAAAAACACACAAAATGACTAAAAACTGACTGACAAAACAACAAAACCACAGACAAAGAGAAAAAACAAAACAAAAAAAACTTTTATCACCCCTGAATTAATGCTGAGATCAATCATTATTCTAAATGCTTACATAAATGTTCATAATGTGGCCCTGGGATCAGATACAATCACATTTTTTGGCCCCCGCTGTGATAGGGTAGCCCATCCCTGCACTAAACCTTCCTTTCTTCCACTCATGCTAGAGACGCATGTGTACTCAACATATTTTTGTCTACTTTCATAACCTTGAAACAAATTGACATTGTTCTGATGCAACACATTGAAATACACTCTATGTACAAAATCTATGATATTTTATCGCCTTGAAAAAAACGCTCCCGTCAACAACTAGAAAAAGGGGATTTACAAACAAAGACGCACTGGGAAAAGTGAAAGTGAGTCATATTGGATTAGAACATCTGACATGTAGCATGGTTTAATCCTGTCCTTTGGGGTTTTTTTTACACACATCAACACTGGCTATAATTCATTTTGTTTATTATCATACATTATGCATGTGCTACCATTAATTGGTAAGACTTCTGCAGGAAAGCAGGAAAGATAATCGTTAATAATTTATTAATACAATATTGCTTATCACGTACATCTTATAGTACTCGTCATTTTTATTAGAACTTGCATGAAAAATTTAAAACCCACAACTTTAAAACTCTAGTAACTGATCTGTTAACACTATATGTTAGGGTGTTTGTAATTAGCCTTAAATAAGAGTTATTGATCTCTAATTATTCAATTATTAACATAAACAAGGCTGTATAAAAGCTTCATTAATAGATTTATTATTGTTGTTAACACACTGAATCTGTTTGTAATAAGCAGTAATTATATGTTAATGAGATTCTTAATAAGGACTTATTAAATGGTTAATAAGATTAATAATAAGGCTATATGATTATTAATAAAAAAAACTTAATTAATTTATTTATTAATGTTAATAACACACTAAATCTGTTTGTAATAAGCAGTAATCATATGTTAATGAGATTATTAATAAGGACTTATTAAATGGTTAATAAGATTAATAATAAGGCTATATGATTGTTAATTTAAAAAAAACTTCATTAATTTATTTATTAATGTTAATAACAGTCATAATAAGGCTATATAAGTGTTAACCAAGCATTCAAGCAGTGATTATATGATAATATACTTCATACTAAGGACTTAATAAAGTATTTGATTACTTATCAACATTAATGAGATGTTTATTGGAATTAATGCTGAAATAGCTTTTGGGGTTTAGTCGTCTGTGTTCATTTGGACATCTGTAATTTAGGAGGTTTAGGTTTCAAGACAAGAGTTTGTGATAGTTGAACCAACCAAAACTTTGTGAGGATGGTCAAAAAGAAAACAAAGTATGTCAGAATCTGGACATATAAAGAAATTATGCTAAAAAAAAAAAAAAGTGACTAACTAGTTACAAAGAGGCATGACACTGTTATATCTCTGCAAACTATGCCACATGCGTCTTAGAAATATCCAATAAAAGCTGTACAGGAACAAAAGCACCATTACATTAGGAAAGGTGACTTTAGCTGGGTTTCCATGACACATTTTTGCAAAATAAAAGCATTTTTTTTTAAATGTTGACATAGTTTAAAGGGCCCATGTTACGCTAAATCAACTTTTCTGTGCTTAAAACATGATTAAAGTGCTATTAGGGCTTCATACACATGCCCAAAGTGGTTTTTTTCAATGATTTCCTCAATCGTTAGTTAGAGGGTGATTTACTCCTTTCTTACTACAGGGTGAGCCCAAACACCTCCCTCCAATTTGATGACGCGTTCCCACTTTGATGACGAATTTGACGCGGCACTGAGCTGGAGAAGCCACGCCTCCAGGAAGCTCTTTGCTGTGATTGACATGTAAACAGACACGCCCACAAAGGTGAGCATTTCACCGTCCTTCGCGCAGTGCTATGTATGTATTTTCCACAGTCTATGTATGTACCGGTGAACACCCAGCCCCCACCCTCTGTGTCATGTTTATAAAGCAGCATGAGCTCGGCTGCGGAGTGGGTGGGAGGAGGGCGGGCGGTCCTCTGGCCCTACGGGAGGAGGAAGTCAGTGTCCCGTCTATAGACTCATGAATATGCATAAGTAGGGCACAAATCAGCCTGTTTGTGTAGAGTTGCTCAGAAAGTGACTTTTCAGAGGCTAAAACTCTGAAAAACAGGCGAGTTTGGGAACAAATGAAGATGGGTGAAAAATAGCATGACATGGGACCTTTAAATGCCCTTTGAACGTGTTTCCATTGAAGGTTTTTACAGAGCCTCGTAACTTCATCCCGCGAGACTTTGCTGCAGAAAGACGGACGCTCAGAACCTCCTTATAACACTCTGAATTCCTTTGTTGCTTCACGTCTAATGTGGCAGCAATCATTTTAAGTCTAATGCTTAGAAATGTCCCGGTCTCCTCTTCTGTTTACACGTACCGCATCTTGTTTTCTTGAAGAGAAGTGGTCATGTGACCAGGTACGTCACGTTCTGTGGCGTGTATTAGCGGAAAAAGTTTTTCCATTGCGCTTTTGCGACACATTGCGACACGTCTGAAAAACCTCATCATGAAAACGCAAATTCTTCTTAGCGATATTTGAGTGTTTTTTCGAAAATTCAGATGTTTCCGTTACCAGTTTTTATTGCGCTATTTGGATTTTGTACATTTCCAAGGGTAATGGAAATGCAGTCAGGAGAAGTAAGTAAATGTACAAAGATCTGAAAACCTGATAAAAATGACATTTTTTAGCACTTACAGCAGCTACTATTTTAAAGCACAGAACATTCTGGCATCATCATCATCATCTTCACTAGAATATGTGGATGTAAAAGGCCTTTTTCTTATTCCTAGTTTAGCCGGTGCTGATCAGTTCAAAGTGCTTGTACTACTTTCTGTTCTGCTCTGCTATTACCGTGCATATAAAAAGCTGGACCACTGAAGTTTTTAGTACCTGTTTCTGTTCCTCAGAGATACATAAACTTTTTTAAGTGGAAACACCAAAGTAATGCTTAATGGAGCGTCTTCCACATTTTAAGGATGCTATATTTTCATCTATTTAAACGATTATGATTCTAAGATTTTGAATAACTTCTGCTCTTTGGGTCAATTTATTCAGCTTTTTCCTATCTTCTACTGTTTTGTTGAGTTATGGCTTTGGCAACTTCTGCCCTGCAACTCTCAGCATTCACATTTGCATCTCAGCATTGGACAATGTCATTTGCATTTTTCTTCAAGAAATGCAGTCTTTTTTTAGTTGGTAATGGATTCCTGTCTGTGTTTGTACTCCTTGTCTTGTCAGTGTGTGTCTGTGAGTGTGAAAACGGGATTGACTACCTTCTGTTTTCACTCAGGTGTTCCTGATCTCCTAATAAGCTTATTCAAGGTGTGGTTAAACAACAAGGAGGTAGTGCTATTACCTTTATGTCTCAAGCTGGGTTCCGTTATCCTTGGAAATGCGCAAAATCCAAAAACAAGTAATGGAAAGACCTGAACGCTTTCGTGACGAGGTATTACAGACATTTTGATGTTTAAATGTGTTGCAAAAGCGCCATGAAAACACTTTTTCCGCAAATTCAAATCACAGCGCGTGAAGTACCTGGTCACATGACCACTTCTCTCCGAGTAAACACGGCGCGGTACGTGTAGACAGAGGAGGAGACAGGGACATTTCTTAGCGTTATACTCATTTTTACTGCCACATTAGGCATGAAACAACAAAGGAATACAGAGTGTTATAAGGAGGTTTGGAGCGTCCGTCTTCCTGCGGCAAAGTCTCGCGGGATGAGATGTCACAGGAGTTACGAGGCACGTTCAAAGCACAATTATACTTTGTCGACACTCAGAAAAATCGCTTTTGTTATGATTGATTTATAATTTGCTGTGTTTTTTTTTTACTTTGTTGGTCTGTTTTTGTAGGTAACTGTGTTTGTTTTTGGATTACTTTTGCCTTTTCCTGTTTTCTGTGAATTGCTCCTCCTCACTACCTTGCCCTTCACTATCCTGACACTCTGGCTGTGTTCGAAATGTCGTACTAACGCACTACTCATACTAAGACTCATACGTCAAATTTAGTATGTAGTGCGTTCACATTAGAAAGTGTGCTAAGATTGAGTATGTAAAAACAACCCGAATGTAAACTATATCGGGAAATTTTTGAAGTATGCACAGTGGGCACACTAGTCGTACTCAACCGTACCATGCCCTGGGACAAGCTTCAAGCTAAAAATCAAACATCCACATGTCAAAACAAAAGAATCTCTCCTTGTCTTCCATTCGTTTTTTTTTTTTAATGCTTTTGTAAATAGGGCTCTTGTTTTGAAATTGACCGGAAATTTTGTCAGTAGCACAATGGAGGGTCTCCGAAAATCTCCGAAATGTCAGCATAAAATGTGTTCCCGCGAGTTTTATGGCTCAAATGACCACATTGGAGCACTCTTGTATTAAATAGAAGTTAAATAACTGTCAGAAAAGTTGTTTGGAATAAAATGTTGACTGAATAGAGCATGTTCATGCTACAATGTTATGAAAATAAACAAGAGATTGAATAGACTCAAGAGTGAGTATCATAGGACTGTTTTGGAAAAATTGGTGTGACAGCAAATAAAAATTCCAGTTGCAAAAACGTTACATTTTTTGTAACTCAAACATCAAACACCATGTGAGTTCTCATTACTCTCTCCCTGCCAACCAGGTCAGCTGACCTCCAATGCCTCAGTAGGTGATCCAAGCAGGGTGGGCATTTAAATAGAGTTCACAGGGTTTGAGGTTTTATGGGTTTTCCCATCCCCCCTTCTTTGGTGCATGAGCTACAATTTGTAAAAACAACAAAGAAACCTGAAAATAATGTCAGGGTAGGCATTTGATGGAATACTTCAAGTCATGTGGGGAAAACTGCAAACCCGAACTATTATAAATGTGTGGTGAAAATAAAGCATCAACAGTGACTTGGGAGTCCCTTGATTTCCTTATTCGTAACAAAAGTATGTCCTATTGCACCAGTTCCTCTTGAGTCATTTGACATGGGTAAGCAAACTCTTATCTCACCTTTACCTAATTTTGGATACAGTGTATTTATTTGTACCAATTCAGCACATCTTGCTCAAGGACACAGAAATTGTCTCGTGGGAAGATTGGCCATTAGGAGATGCAGGAAACACTACCTCAGAGGAGAGGAGGGGGTGGAGATAGGATCGGTCATGAGTGATCCAAGTCAGTAACACCTACTGATACTTTGTTTCCCTGATATTCCTGACCCAGCACTTCAGAAAAACCTAACCTGAAACTATCAAATCAGTCCAAATGTCTTCAAAAAGTCCCTTTAGTTGAAGCTTCCACTTTGTTTTCTCAGCTGTCATCGCCAAGCATTCACTATAGCGACACATGAACGACCACGATTACATTTTTTCAGAGTCGCCGCAGGATTCCCATGTTTGCTTCTCTTTGATCAGTGAAGAAAAATTCAGCATGTGACTTCCTCCTGTGTGGCCCTGTCCTTGTCCAACATTCCAACCTAATCTGCTATCAAACAGCTTTGCAGACCTTTGCCTTTCACAAAGGTTGTGTATGTGTGTGTTTGAAAAGAGGGAAGAAAAGAAAAGAGGGAACCAATAAGTCATGATGTAGAGAGTTCAAGTCAGGGCCAAAGTATACAACAACCATTATTTTCATGAATTGAAGTGACAGAAGATTGCAGACATACAGTATACACATACAGTAAAATGTGTGTGCACATATCCACACACAAGATATTTACCCATAATTCACTTTGGTAGTCAGGATGTAATTTTTCACTTAGGGTGCGTTTGCATACACTCTAAGATTTGTTTACTCCGATAGTCCGCCTCGTTTGGGCGATGTGAATACACAAACAATGTCTATAGAGCAGATCAAACAGGCAAATACTAGAGCGAGTGTTTCTGCCGGTCTCGGAGTGTTTCCAATCAAAGTCTAGAGCTATTAGGTGCGCTGTGAACGCAAAATGAGCTGGGCGCGGACAAAAAAATCGCAAGTATCGGAGATGACATCAAGTACATGGTATAGTGGATGATCTTGAAAACTGGCAACAGCACAAAACAGGGCATTAAAACCACCATGAGCACGACAAGTTGTTACTGATATATTGTTGAATGTTGAGAAATTCTTAAGCGCTGAAATTAACCCATAAATAAGAGCTTCATCTTCTGTGTTTCTGCCTATGAAAGTCTTTACTTCGGCAAGGCTGAGGGGGCCGTTTGGAGCGGATCAGACGTTTCAATCTGAACGCAAACTGAGCCAAATCAATAAATACATGTATTTATAATCATTTTTATTAATACTTAAATAGCCTTTAACATTATGAATGTTAATAAGTATCCAATAAGGCCTTATTAGGAAGCTCATTAACATATAATTATAGCTTATTACAAGCAGCTTTACTGAGTTAATAACATTAATAAATCTATTAATGAAGCCTTTTATTAACACTTTATATAGCCTCATTTATGTTAAAAATAATTTCCTGTGGCCTAATTTAGTTGGAGGTTATTTACTGTTAATTACAAGCACCTAGCAAGCCAGAGATTATTGTGTCCTCAAGTTTTCAATTTACTGCACATTTTAAAATTATTCACACATTTGTTTTTGTAGAAGTCGCCCAAAATCAATCATGATCTTATCTTACAACTCCATATTCAGACAATTGGACTGCCTCTGTGGGTTGCTTGCTTACATCCCTGGGGAAAAAAACATGCATAAAACAACTTTGATTGAAGAAACGGTCTGAAGTTGTAGATAATACTGATCACGTTAATTAAAATAACTGTACTACACGTTCTGGTAACACAGTATAAAGAGCGTTATTATTTTATCTATAGTACACAGGATCACGCAGTCTTTTACTTCTGTTCAGCACAGAAAGATAAACATTCAGCACACACACACACACACACACACACACACACACACACACACACGGGCCTGCTGTGAAAGGTGCAAATCTTTTCTCGACAGGAGGACAACTAGCAGCAGTAATAATAATAATAAGTTGGAGATGGGTTAAATGTGCAGAAGTTAACATTCGCTGTGACATCGGTGGACTTCATATTTATTAGACCAGGACCTGTGAATGAGTCACAGTCCACAGTCTGAGGAGCGCTGATAAGACCTGATGGAAGACCTGCTTTTCAATGGGAGACATACTGAGCTTGAACGATAGTCGTGCCATGCACACACACACACAAACACACGTACACACAGAAACACACACACACACACCAACAAAAGAAGCCTCGTACAAATCAAGATTCTACGACTAAACTTTGCATTGAAAACAATCCAGATCTATTCTTAATACTGTATATAAACGTATCAAACACCTTGTTCATTTAGATGTCATACACTATCCTGATGGTAGAGCCTACGGTGACTTGAACTGATTAATAATAGGAATGTCATGGTATTGAAGGTATTGCGATACCGCGGTATCACAAGTCCCTCAATATCGTCGTGGTTATGTTACGGTATAAAATAATGAGCCATAGCGCATAGAATTAAAGTTTTGTGTTGTTGTAGTGGACCGTTTCAGAGTAAACTTAAAGTTCCATAATGCTTTGGGGCGTTGTCATAGGTTACAGGCGGTTGAGCCAATGGCGTGGTGCGACAGTGTGAGGTCAGAGGTTGAAGGAAGGCAGTGGCTATCCGTACGATTGCCATATCAATATACCAACATTCTATCCGTACACAGCACCCCTCATTGGCCAGTTTAGGTCACGTGACTAAGACTAAACCTAACCATAACCCTAACCCAAAAACGTGTTGCGATATAGGGTTATAACCTAACCCTAACTCTAACCTCAACCCTAACTCTGAAGGTGCTTTCACACCGAAACCGACTGAAGTGACTGAAGCAACTCGATTACATTAAAATCAATGTAAATGACGCAACCTCAAGTTATTGCCCCTAAAGCGACGTGACATGTGTAAAAGTTGAAAAATCTGAACTTTTTAAGTGACTTCAAACGACAAATCCCTCGTCCTTCACTGTCTGTAGAGCGGAGGCTGTAGCCCCTCCCTGCTCGCTCCCGCTTCAGTGCAGACAGCTGCTGCGGAGGCCTGTACAACTTCCTCAATTTATCAGGGTAAAATAAAAGTGGTTAACTTCTTGAAATCCACAGTAACTACTGATCGTAACACATTCTGAGTGAACTCATCCTTTAATATCTCCGTAAGTTGATCTTTTAAACCGTAAAAGTGGAGCAAGAAGGAAAAGGAGTGATCAACCCTCTCTCTCTCTTTCTCTCTACCCTGTCACCGGCTCAACACACACACACACACACACACACACACACAGACATTGTTCCCTGGTGATCGGGTCACTGGAGCGATGAAGTGATGGAGTGACCAAAAAGCATCGCTATGTGCAAGCGACACGTCAGGGGCGATGGAAGCTACTGCAGCGCTCGGTGTGAACGCACCTTACGGGGGTTGTCCGTACGGCAACCGTACGAATAGACTCTTTCTTAAAGGAAACATGGTGGACGGTGGCAGCCCGTAGAGCGACGTAGAAACGGAGGAGTTTGTAGAACCTGTGCATTATGCAGCGGCTACAAGTCAAAGGAGTGGCAACATTTTGGTTACACTGCATCAACAAACCAGGAGAAAAGGTGGACAATATGTAAACACTGCTAGTATACCGTGCGCTACTTGTCCAGAAATGCGAGCTACATGAGAAGCCACTTAACAACCTGGCATCCCAAAAAGTTTAAGGAGTTTAAGTTTTGTAAGTCTGGTCAAAAACTCTAAAGGAAGCATTTACAACCATGGTCCATCAGGCCAAGGGCTCAACAAATAATAAGAGACGATGCACAGCTATCAACATTTTCTGTTGTTGTTGTTGTTGTTGTTGTTGTTGTTGTTGTTGTTGTTGTTGTTGTTGTTGTTGTTGTTGCTGTTGCTGTTGCTGCTGTTCTTGTTGTTGTTGTTCTTCTTGTTCTTCTTGTTCTTCTTGCTGTTGTTGTTGTTGTTGTTGTTGTTGTTGTTGTTGTTGTTGTTGTTGTTGTTGTTGTTGTTGTTGTTGTTGTTGTATTATTAGATCACCATGAGACAGGTTAGGTTTACCCAACTGTTGATGTGTTGTTGCAATTGTCTTGGTTGAAATAAACCCAAAATGGTACCTGTGTGTGTGTGTGTGTGTGTGTGTGTGTGTGTGTGTGTGTGTGTGTGTGTGTGTGTGTGTGTGTGTGTGTGTGTGTGTGTGTGTGTGTGTGTGTGTGTGTGTGTGTGTGCGTGTGTGTGTGTGTGTGTGTGTGTATTGTATATTTTTGTGTTGTGGGTGGGTGAGTTTTATTGTACTGACTGTATTCCACTGTAATGTAGAAAAGGCCCAACCAGGGAGAGGAGTTGTAAACTCGCACTAGCTTTAAACTTTTGTGTGCATCACATCAGTTGCACACTTATTTTGTATCCATGCCGAATTACATTGTCCCTGTCAAATAATAAATAAATACATACATACATGTTAACAACGAGGGCTTTAAAAGGTTTGTGGATACTTTAAATACTCAGATATTGACTTGAAGCTAAACACAGAATAAAGAAGATTGCACTACTTTCATTTCTTCATTTTTTGCACTTTAGCTACAGAATCTGTATGTGTTAGTAAGGCAAGGCAAGGCAAATTTATTTATATAGCGCATTTCATACTCAAGGCAACTCAATGTGCTTTACATGATAAAACATTCAATTGTTTAAAATCAATAAGAACATTTAAATCAATAAGAACAATTAAAATCATCAGTAAAATCAATTAAAATCATCAGTAAAATCATCATTACATCAACAACATGACAAAAAATCTCTCTCTCAATCATATGCAGTAGAGAAAAAAAGTGTCTTTAACTTTGATTTAAAAATGTTCACATGTGATGCTGACTTCAGCTCTGCTGGCAGTTTGTTCCACTTCTTTGCAGCATAACAACTAAAAGCAGCATCACCATGTTTACTGTGAACTCTGGGCTCCACTATCTGATCTGTGTCCATAGATCTGAGAGATCTGCTGGGTTCATACCTGACTAACATGTCACTGATGTATTCTGGACCAAACCCATTCACAGATTTATACACCAGCAGCAGAACTTTAAAGTCTATTCTAAGGCTGACTGGGAGCCAGTGTAAAGAGTAGGCAGTATTCAGTTTATAATGTCATAAATCTAAAGTATGACAACACATACTGTCAAAATGTTGAACGACAGACCATTTCTCAATGGACATAATTCTTGTTATTGTTGGCATTGCTGCAAATTGTGTGGCTTCCTGTAAAACCGTGAGCTTTCTCACAATACCGCAATAAATACCGTGATTTTACCGAACTGTGAAATTTAGATATGGTTACATCTTTGTTCACTTTGGTCTTAGGCCTATCATCATGATAGCTTTTTCCTCATGTCAAATTACAATGAGCTTTTACAATGATAGAGACAAACATTTTTCCATATCAATTAATATAGAATAGAATAGAGTTTATTGCCATATACTTGTTAAAAAGCACAGGTACAATAGAATTCTTGTGCAATCTTAGAGTCAGATTGAATAGAATTACAAACAACAACAAGACAGTATAAGTAAAGGTGCAAAACAAGGAAAGAACAGAAGTATACTCAACAAAAAGATAAATAAATAAAAAAATATAACCTGAGTTGATATAATGAATATATATGATGAACTAATAAGAGCTTTTTAGTCCAAATGTATATATATTATCTTTTTATAATGATAAATATAATATATTGATATGGGTTATCTAATGAGCTGCTTAATCTACAATGATTTATACATATAAAAAAGATATTGATGATAAATATTAGAGATAAATATAATATATTAGTATTATGAAAAAGATACATATATTTTAAATAACAGCATAATCTTTATACAATGATAAATATATTAGTGTTATGAAATAGACACCTATCTTTTAAATAGCGCTCGACAATATCTCTGTTGTTTAAACTTAACACTTGCCTGTCTATATATGTCTTTTTGTCACATGACTGTCACATGATCTCTCTTGCACAGCACTTAAGCACTTGTTTTTACTTGAAACGTATCAACACGACATCCCTGTTTTTTCACTTCTTCAAAAGACATTCATTTGTTTTTTTTTGTTTTTTTAAATAAACATTGTCACAGAAATACAAACTCAACACCACAATTTATATATTAGTAAATCCTTCATAACAGGAAAACTGTCTCAAACATGCAGGGAGGGTTTTTGGTGCTGGCTTTCCTTTTTTTTGTAAACAAAAACACTTGCCAATTCAATCTTTACTTTTGGCCAGTGAAATATTTTTGGGGACAAACTCTTCCAAAAAAAACTCTTCTCAGCTGAATTACAAGACGCTTTGAGACAGCTTGGTGCCATATGTGACTGTCTGGATGTGGAACAGGGTCTAGATTTGTGTGTAACTCAACGGTTCAACGTTATTCAATATTCTCTGTCGGCAAATAGATTTCTTTAAAAAATAAAAGAGAGAGAGTGAGAGAAACAGTTTCAAGCACAAACTGTAAACTCATTCACTATAATTAAGCCACATGTGTTGCTCTCAGATTGTAGAGAAATACTGTAGAATTACGTATTATTATAAGAGAAGTTAAGAGCATAGCCTTCTCGAGAAAAAAGGCTTATGTCAAATTTTCCAGCCTGTGGATCTTTAATATGCATAAAAAACTGAACTTTTTGAATAATGTGTTGAGTTTTTATTTATTGAGACAAACGTTCATCAGGAAATCCACCTTGATCTCCTGACATGTTTCGACTGTCAACTGCCAGTCTTCGTCAGAGGCGTCTGATGATCGCTTTGATGTTTCCTCTGAACTTTCCTTTGAAGTTTCGGAAAACTGTTCTGAACATACATATAACATCACCGTATTTCATGCTGGTTTTTGCCAATTTAACCACATTTACAATTTGTCATGCCCATTATTTGCCAGTTTAAACTAATTGTTCCTACTTTTTTCTGCCATTTTTAACCAATATTGACACTTTAAACCCTTTTTACCACTTTTTCAGTCAATTTTTGGCTACTCTAATTTGCAACTTTTAACCAATTTCTGTGTTTTTTCTTAAAAATCTTATTTCACCACCTTTTCCACCATTTTTGATAATTTTTAACCCATTTTATTTTTTATTAAAACAATGATTTACATTTTTAAAATGACTATAGCACAAATAATACTAAATGTCCTGGATAACAGTGGCTATTATTCAGATAAAAAAATAAATGTGGTTATCACAGATTCATGTGTCAAACTCAAGGCCCGAGAGCTAAAACGAACCCTTTTTAGATCATCCAATTTAACCCGCGGGAGAAAGTAAAAAGAAAAAGCATTAATCGTTGCGTAAATTACCAACTAATTAATTTGTAGATATCTCAATCCCTGCAAATACACACATTTAATGTATTCATTTATTGTAATGTGTTTAACAGTCACTTGTTCTTGTGAAAAATATTATTTCTGGAAAATTGTGATGAATTAAATACCACAGTATTTGCCAGGGCTCAGTGTTTATATCATATCATGTCATTTTTCATCTCAAATTGGTTAAAGAACTCTCAAATTTTCCAAAATCCTGCAATTTTCTTTAGATTATTCCACAAAATGTCCCCAAATTACACGAATTGGTCAATAAAATTGCTCATTTTCAAAAGTCTGTGGCACCTTTGACCTTAAACTGGTCTGTATTTGGCCAGTGAACTAAAATGAGTTGTACAACACCCATGCTCTAAATATCCAGTTAAGTTTAAGGTCTTCAAAGTAAATGAACATTAGAAATGATGATAGAAGTGTTGATGGTGATGATAATGATAATGGTTACCATCTGCAACAACTAACCACCCATAATTACAGTCACAGATATTACACTGGAGCATATAACAGGTTTTATAGGTTTGTTTTCTCAATGCACCACATCTTTTCTAATGTAATATTCAGGTTGAGGGGGGGGAAAAAGCTATGTCATCCAAACATGTTAATTAAATTTGTGTTGTTTACTTGGTTTTTATTCCAGCCTTAGGGAGGATAAAAAACATCTGACAAACACTACCCACTGATGGAAAACCAATTACACCGACAAACGTCCACTCCAAATATAGCACGCACACATGATCGAGTATACATCACTTACATATAGGCACAACACCTCCCAATGCAAACATAATTGTAGAGTAATTTCTGATGCAGCTGCAGAAGCATTTACTAGAAGCTTTTACGAGGATTTTTTTTTTTTTTTTTGCTCTAAATACAAATTGTGTTCCAACATGGCAGCTATTGCACTGATATTTTCACCTGATACTTCTCTGTAGTAGACATCGCTCTTTGACCTTCTTGAAAGCTAACACAAAAGCACAAGGATGTTTGTTTATTTCCGTCGAGTAGGGATCAATAGAGGCATAATAAAAAAATAAAAAAAACGCTTACATTGTATTTTTTCTGTTCCGCTACCTTGGAGGAAAAAAGACAAAGATGGATTCTTTTTAGGAGATGTGATATAACGGTGATGCAGGTCAGTTAAAGGTGATGCGGTGCCTTGACATCTGTTACATTAACAGTGAGAATTTTCCTTTCTTTAAGCCCATATGGGCAGCACGAGTATGTTATTCAAACTTCATATTGTATGTAATTCCACGTATTTAGTTGGTGGATAAAAACTAAAATGGTATCTATAACTGTGTGCAACAATATAAGTAAAATACTCATTTAACTTCAGTTGAATATGTATTATTTCACACAGATTAATGTTTGTGATGTGATTTAGTACATTCTGTTCACATTTTGTGTATTTTTGTTTTCCTTTTGTTTGTTTGTTTGTTGTGCTCAATTGGTTTATTTTTCCTCTCATTTTCCGTGTATTTTCCTATCATTTTGTTTTTGTATTTTGCGTTAGGGGTCATTTTGTGTGTATTTTGGAATTCATTTATTTGTTGTTGAGTTTGTAAATTTCTCTGTCACTTTGTATATTTTCATCACATTTTCACAAGTTTTTTAGGTCATTATACTGTATGTGTTTTTGTTGTTTTGTGTGTTTTACACTGATTTTTTTGTATTTTTGTTTTGTGTGATCTTGGTCTCATTTTTGTGTATTTTTGTTGTTGGAAGTATTTTTAAAATAATTTTGTTTGATTTCCTGTCATTTTCTTTGTTTTTGTTTGGTGTGTTATGAGTTGTTTGGTGTATTTTTGTTGCCATTTGTGTTTTTGGATTCATATTTGTGTATATATTTGTTGTTGTTTGGTCAATTTCTCTGTCATTTTGTGTATTTTTCTCTCATTTTGTGTTTTCTATTGTCATTTTGGTTTTCTTTGTTGCTTTGTGTGTTTTTGGAGTAATTTTGTGTATTTTTTTGTTGTCTAGTTCATTTCCAGCAATTTTGTACGTTTTTTTAAAGTCATTTTGTTTGGGGGCTGCACATTATTAGAGTGAGGGCCACCAGTTGCCTACGTCGGTCATAAGCCTATGAGTGTCAACATGAGGGTTATATCTATACTTACATAACTATGAGAACTCAAAGTAAAGTGGCTTACTTTATTTAATGATCTTCACATCTACAGTATTATCCGCTCCCATCATCCCTTATGCAAATATTAAGCATGAACTGAGGTTGACAATGCTAGCAGCTACTGCTGCTGTCTGTTTGTTTTTATCTGCATGCTATGGCATTGCAGCTTATATGATTTAGTCTGTCATTAAGGGATGAAGACATATCCAATTACTGTGGTTGTGAAAGATAGCCCTGTCTTACTACTAAAGTGCTGCCTACACCCTGTCTTATAATTATAACAGCTGCATGTATGATTGGAGATGAGCACGACTTTGAAATAAGAACAGGAAATTGGACCACGAAAAAAAGGAGAAAATGTAAGTGTGTGGTTACAAAGTGGAATTAATGATCTTTTGTGTAGACTGGACGTGGCAGAATCACATGCTCAAAGCCAACACTTACATTCCCAGCAAAGCTTTTGTTTGTAGTATAGTGTTAATGTATTTTACACTCCTGCATTACCAACATTCCCTTTGCTCTCGATCATATTCTAAATATTATGTATACACAGAGTAATGTATGGAGGACAAGACCTGCCAAAATTTAAATTAAATGAATAAATAAATAAATGTGGGGAAAAAAAGGAAAATTAATCATTGAAAATCAAACACAAATACAATACAAACATAACTACATAATTAAATAACTAAACGCAAAAAATGCAGATAAATATATACCAGTAGATATATTGTCCAAAAATTAAAAACAGCTTTTTTCTTACTTTTATTTATTTAATAATTTATATGTTGTTGTGACCCAAAACTGCCAAAATTAGAAAATAAATGAAAAAAAAACAAAATAAAAATAACTTTTTATATGTATAATAAAATAAATGATTAAATTTATAAATGTTAAAAATAAATAAATAAATGAAGAATCTTTGTATTTTCTTTTTTATTTCCAATTTTTGGACAATATTTTTTTTTATATTTGCGGTTATTTATTTAATGGTGTGTTTATATTTGTATTTATATTTTAACTTTTGCATTTTTCCCTGCTTATATTTATTTATTTGTATTTAACTTTCGATTTCCCTTTTTTTTCACGTTTATTTATCTATTTATGTCATTTCAATTATGGCAGGTTTGATCCTCCATAGTAAAGTAGCTACACATCACAACTGAAACGCCACCTTATGCATCGTGACTGCGCTACGAGCTAATCAGTCTCACTTCTTGTAAAGGCGTGGACTAGTGGAGCAGCTCACAAACAGCTTCATGGCTGTTCTTTGTTTGCGCAGGTGAGTTAGTGTTGGAACCTGAACGTTCTACTACTCTACTCGTCACCTAGAGAAACAAAGACCATCATCTATCTCCTACCATCTGGGAGAGATAAAAGTGGGGTAGCCTACACCATAGGGGCTCTCCAGATGCTGCCTGAAAACAAAGAAAACACTCTTTTTACAGACAGTGTTCAGACATACACAGCTATGTTTTGTTTTGGTTTTTTTTTTTTGCTCAAAGCAGTGGCGATGGATGAAAAGAGATCTGTCACTGCTGAGTGGAGAGGACATAAGTGCAATCCCATTTATCTTCTGTGTACAAAAATGCAAGCATACATTACATTATGCATGCAAAATGAGTCACAGGCTCAAATTCGATATAGGCACTTTATTTTCAGCTATATTTGGCTTCTGCAGGATGCAACACGCAGTGCAAAGTAAAACAGACTTTGTGTGATTCTCCCTTTAGACTCCCTTTGTTTCAGCACACACAGACACACCTGCCTGCAGCTCCTCCTTTAGCAACACACACGCACACACAGAGTGTGAGATGCACATGGTGAGATATATTTTACAATTTACGCATGGCATCTGGGGGATGGTCCTGGTAATGTATTCAGGGGGTGGAAACACATCTGTCCCATCACAGAGCAGGGTTATGTTGGATACAGTGGGTAGGTTTGCACAGGCGTACTAAGGTTGGTGGATGCATGTTTTTGTTTGGTTTTTTTTTTTAATCACTGCAGGGTCTTGTTTTTTTTTTCATTTTATTTCATGAACTCCTCCTGTATGGGGAGAAATTTGTCTCAAAAATATTCACAAATATGTGCACAATTTTCACATGAAAAAAACCATGTGAAAATCTAAAAGAAAACGTGAAAATCTAAAAGAAAACGTGAAAATCTAAAAAACACATGTAAAAAATGTTAAAAACATGTATTTTATTATTTCATTTTTTTAAAAAAAAAAACACATGTTAAAATCTAAAAAACACATGTGAAAAGCAAAAAAAAAAAAAAACACGTGAAAAATCTGAAAAACACGTGAAAATCTATAAAATGCATGTGAAAATTGTGGATATGTTTGTTGATTTGAAAAAGCATGTGAAAATCTAAAAAATGCATGTGAAAATCTGAAATTCTAAGAAAACACGTGAAAATCTAATAAAACACGACAACATTTTAAAAATATATATACATGTGAAAATTGTGGGCATATTTGTGAATATGTTTTAGACAAATCAGAATCAGAACAGTTTTGTTTTTTTCTCTCCCTACACTCCTGGTAATGTATTGAATACCTGTCTAACAAACCACAAACCACCATGCCACGGTAACTAACAACCACCAATCGCTGCAATCCGCCCCTGCTGCACTCCTATTGGCTCATTCCACTGAGTGACACGTGTATCGGCCGCTCCCATTGGCTACACACTGTGAATCCTCTCCAGTAGTAAACGGCAGAGGCGGAGCTCTCCGTGGTGCTTAAAAAGGACCTGAGGCGCTGGAGGAACTCAAAGCGAGCTGTGCTCCACAGTCTGAGCGCCGGGTGCGCGCACAGAGCGTCCAGTGGAGGCTGTGAGAAGAAAAAGAAGAAGAAGAAGAAAGGAAGGAAAAGGCAAAACAGGAGAAAGGAAAGGAAAGGAAAGAAAGGAACGCAGGGGACTAACGGTGTAGCCCTCTGTTGTGATGATGGACCACAAGGATATTTAAAGCACTTGCCCCGGGGGCGCACAGGTACTGAAGAGTATATATGCTGCATTTTTAACGCAGCTATTGTTATGTTGCTGCTGTTTTTTATTTTTAATGTGGCTTTTTTTTTTTTTTTTTTTTTTTTGCACTGGTTTGTAGCTGTTTAGCATTCCACAGGAATGAATGATTGACTAATGGGGGGAATGGGAGCAGATGCCAGTGGATCAATGGTTTAGTCTTTTGGCTCTCAGCCTCTGTTGTGAAACGTGTGTGTGTGTGTGTGTGTGTGTGTGTGTGTGTGTGTGTGTGTGTGTGTGTGTGTGTGTGTGTGTGTGTGTGTGTGTGTGTGTGTAATTTTGACGCCGACTTTTTGTCTTCCTTCCCACACTGTCTCCCAGACACCGCAGTCCATGCCCCTGCCTTGCCGGGTCATTGATGGGAAACCAACTGGATCGGATCACCCACCTCAATTACAGCGAGCTGCCCACGGGGGATCCGTCCGGGCTGGAGAAGGACGAGCTTCGGGTCGGTGTCGCCTACTTCTTCTCTGACGAAGAGGAGGAGGTGGAGGACCGCACACCGTCCGACTGCGGCTACACCAAGGACCACAGCCCGGTCCAGGAGGAGGGGGAGGAGGAGGAGGAGGGGGGACCCTTCACGGTCAACGAGGTGGAATACTCAGCATTCTGCTCCCAGGAATGCATCTTCTCCAAGCTGAGGGACCACGAGGACCTGAATGTGTACTCGGTGAAAACTTTGGTGACGATGTGCAAACCGGGGGACCTGCTGGAGCTGGTGGCCGCCGCGCAGCCCCCGCACTGGGCCGTTTACGAGCAGGACGACCATGTTATCCATCTGCACAAGGGCCAAATCCGCAAGGACCGCCTCAGTGAGATCAGCAACGGCCGCCACGGGAGGATAGTGAACAACCGGTACCGGTACCGACCGCTGCCCCCGGACCTGGTGATGCAGAACGCAGCGGGACACCTGGGCCTGAGCACGGAGGACATCTGTTGGACCAACTCGGAAAGTTTCGCCGCGTGGTGCCGCTTCGGGAAACGGGAGTTCAAAGCCGGGGGGGAGGCGCACTCCTCCGCCCAGCAGCAGTACTTCCTCAAAGTGCACGTGTCCGGGAGCGGCGTGCACGCGCACACGCTGGTGTTCCGCAGCCTCGAGGACATGATCCGAGAGCGGAGGCTCGTGGACGCCAGTGGGATCCTCCGGGAGCTGTCGCTGGTCAACGGGGACAAGCCGTGATCAGGGATTCCCTTTGATCCTTTGATCATTCTGTCCAAACTACGCACAAGCGCGCGCGCACAGAGACGCGCGTTGTAAAAACCTCTTCATGGGTTTTTTTTTCTTCTTCTTCTTTTTTTTTTTTTTTTTCTGGACCTGGACTTTCAGGAGCAACAGCTAACTCACACACAGAGGAAATGTAGTCAAATAAAGAGACAAACGGGAGAGCGCAGCCATGTAAACAGACCACGCCCCTTCCTCACATTACACTGAATGCTGAGTGGGACGTTTCTAATTCAAAAGCAGAATAATCAAAGCCAGATCATCATCGTCACAGCATCCACACAGTGCTTTGGATCATTTGGCTCCTTCTCAGACGGTGAGACCAGTAGGGGATGGATGGGGGGTGGATGGATGTGGATGGATGCGGTGGGTGGGCAGATACCAGATACCTACAGGATTTTGGAAAAGTTCCCCTTCTATTTTTTTTACTGTTAGCTTTAAGAACAGGACAGAGCAGCACACACACACACACACACACAGATCAAAGCCACTCACTTTGTCCAAACAAAGCATTTTCTGGCTTGATCAAAAGCTCTTCTTCTTTCGCCATATCAGAGCAAGTATTTTCATTTTTTTATTTCCCACAATGCTGTCATCCTGCTCCACAGCACTGGATGTATCTGTAAAAAGTGTATTCATATAACGTTGATTTTTGATCTGAGTCATTTATTTTTGTATTTAAGTTTAGTGGAATTAATGATGATCTCATTCTTTTTCTTTGGTTTGAATAAATGAAGGTTGAAGTATGAAAATGAGAATTTTGGTCTGTCAGGTGTTTGGTTTACATCGCTCTCACAAACATATACAAACACAGCACATGCACATAGAGGATATATATGAATTATTGATGCTCCATCCGCCGCCTGCTGACCTGCCTCAAGCCAAATTGGCTTCATCTATCTCCACAGTATTTGGAGGCAGTAAAGCGGTCATCTGCATTAAAGATATAAAAGATTTATGACAAAATCCATAAGGAATCTGGGAACTACAGCAAGTAGGAAACTACACAGAGACAGTGGGAGGCTGTGTTGCTTTATTTTCATACATGTTGTATACATAATTTCTCCAGTTTGGCTTAGATCTAGACCAGAGGTGGGCAATTTCTATCACAGCGGGGTCCACAAAAATGCATTTGTTTGATCGAAGGGCCACATTATCAACATTCATGGCAGCATTTAGAATAATAACCAATCCGAGCATTAACACAGGAAAAAACAGAGTTTTAATAGTAATTTTAGGTGTTTTTCTGTCATTCTGTGTATATTGTTGTTGTCTTGCTTGTTATGATTGCATTTTGTGCATTTCTGTTGTCTTTTTGTGTATTTATCCCGTAAAATGTATGTTATTTGGAGTCATTTTGCTTTTTTTTTTTTTTTTTTTTTTGAGTAATTTTTGTGTATTTCTGTTGTTTTGCATGTTTGTTAGTACTGTGTGTAATTTTTTAGTTTTTCTTGTCTTTTTGCTTACTTTCGTTGTGATTGTCTGTAATTTTGTATAGTTTTTTTTTGTCATTTTGTGTTATTTGGAGTAATTTTGTGTGTTTTTCTTGTCTTTTACTGTATTTTTCTGCTATGTGGTAATTCTTTGTATTTTTTTTTAAAAATGTATTCTCACTTTTGTTTTGTGTATTTACTTTGGGGGCCACATAAAATTAGACTGAGGGCCACTGGGCCACCAGTTCCCCATGTCTGATCCAGACTGTGTGCTTTAAGAGTCACCTGTGTTGGATTTGTCCACTGAGTATTAATCTTTGCTTTGATGCCACGAGGGTCAAAGGAAAGCTTTGTTTTCATGGGAGTCTGATCCATGCTGTCAGTGAAACTGGGATCAATCACCCCGTCAGACTAAAGACATGCAGCCACCTGCCTTAATCCAGACTCTATTACATTTAAAGGACTGGAAAAGCATTGATGGGGGCTGTTGCTGTGTTGTGTGCCTTTGTACAGCCATTTGTTTGTTTCCCTTTACATCATAAAAGGGACACTTTCATCACAAAAATCTGAACGCCTGATCCTCGGGTCACACTATCAACATTCATTCAGTGTTTAGGATATTGACCAATCTGAGTATTAATACAGGAAAGTACAAAGGGTTTTGTTGGAAATTTTGTTCATGTTTGTTGGTGTTTTTATGTTTTTGGAGTCATTTTTGTCGTACTTTTCTTGTTGTTTTGCATATTATTTCCCATTTTTTGTTCTTTTGTGTGTGTTTCTCGTCATTTTATGCACGTTTGTTGATGTTTTTGAGTCATTTTGTCTATTTTGTTGCTATATTTTGTCTAATTTTGTTCTAATCTTGTGTATTTTTGCTGTTGTTTTGTATTTTTTTGTTATTGTTGCCATTTTAGGAGTTTTTGGAGTATGTTTTTTAATTTGTGTTGTCTGGTGCATTTTTGTTGTCATTTTGTGGATTTCTGGGATCATTTTGTCTATTTCTCTTCTATCTTTGTTTCTGTTTTTTATATTTTGGGAGTTTTTGGAGTGTTTTTGATTATTTTAGTGGTTTTTGGTGCATATTTGTTGTTGTAATTTTGTGGGTTTACATTCTGAGGACTACAAATTCATATATTAGGTGAAGAGATGGCGGACTAGGTGTCTGAACAAGGGTTGTAGTGGAATAAGTTGTTTGGAATTTGCTGTGGTTGTTTTGTTCTGCTAAAACAGATGCACCTCACATTCTTTTTCTCTGTGCATGTGTCTGTAGATGTTGCAGTCTAACGTCTCAGATGAAAAATACAGTAAATTCAAAGCTAATAATCTTTAGAGTTGTGTAAACATGCAATAAGAAGATTTTTCTGCAGTACTGACCCAAACACTCAATGCTGCAGAAAGCACATTGCTGTAGAATGTATTGACACATAATCCTATGTTTCCTCCCTGATGTTTGATTCCTTATTTTCTACTGAGTAAAAGCTCCCATTGTTTTCATGAAGAAAACCTAACAAGATGAATAGAAAATATGGATATTCATACATTCTGTCCTCAAGTTTTCAGTTGTTTTTCATTCTTTTTTTCATTAATATGACTTTTGCGGATGTTTAGTGTGATCTAAAGTGGCTGAGAATGAATATACCATTACTTCATGTGGGTATTATTTTCAGAGGTGAGAGTAATGGATTACAAGTACTCACGTTACTGTAATTGAGTTGCTTTTATGGGTACTTGTACTTTTTTGAGTATATTTCTATATCAGTATTTTTCTTGTACTGAAGCACATTTTAAATGAAGTAAAGTAATTGATTACATTCCTAATCCCAACCATTACTGAGTAAATTATTATTTTTTGTTTTAAAATGATCAACAAATGACCAGACAACAATCAAATGCGTCACATCATAGCCGACCAATCAGATTAAATGTATATGCATATAGAGTTCATATATACTATACTTTTTATTTTTAATTGAACAATCTTTTCATTTTATGTGGAAAATAAATAAAGTTCAAGATTTGGTCTTTTTCTTTTTAAGTTTATACAGTAACTTTTACTCTGATTACTAAATGAGCTACTTTTTACTTGTATTTGAGTATTTTATGTATAACTACTTGTACTTGTACTTGAGTACAATTTCAATCAAGTAACAGTACTTCTACTTGAGTAGGATGTATTAGTACTCTATATTCTTCTGGCGTGTGTGTGTGTGTGTGTGTGTGTGTGTGTGTGTGTGTCCGACTTTCCCATAAAGTTGTAAAATTAGGGTAGTGGAGCAGCTGGTCTGTTAGCCTGTGTGTGTGTGTAGCTGTGTGTCTCAAAGAAAGATTTCCATGAGTGTGTATGTATGGTAGGGCTGGGCGATATATCGATATTCAAGATTTAAATATATATATATTGCAAAATACTTGTTTTAGGAGTCGCTGCTTTCGCTACTTCTCAGAACTGCATTAAAAAACACAATTGTGCGTCCTAACCCAGACCTTCCCCTAAACAAGCCACACTACAGAACTCACTCACATGTGCTGTCTCTTAAAGCAGAAAAAGCCAAAAGTGGCACATATTGTGCAGCTGTTTGTTAATTTAAAAAAAAAAAAATGCCTGTGTGGCATTTTGTATCAGGTAATTGAACTCAGAATTATCTTTCTGGTCAGACTTTATTTGGATTAATATTATTAAGATTTATATCGTATATCACCATTTTGCGAAAAAAAAATATTGAGATATGAGTTTTGGTCCATATTAGAGTTGGGGTCAATTATAATTGTAATCGCATAATTGGAAAAATATATTTCTGTTGTAATCGTAATTGAATTGTAATTAAGTTTAGTTAATTGACTTTGTAATTGTAATTGGCATGGACATTCTACAAAAGCTGTCATTTATAATTGTATTAAACGCAAACATGAGGAACCATGTTACAGTTCTATGTCCTACACATACGTAGTCAACAATTATTAAAATATGTTTCACATCAAGTTTACCTGTCAGTTCTCTTGAAGATCATTTTACCACTTAAAAAAAGTTGAAATCGAGGGGTAAACTGACAGAAAAAATATTCATTCTAACATTTTCATTGATTAGTAAACCTAACAAGGTAACCAATAGATGAAGAACAAACTAGATGATTGATAATATTTTTTAGTGTATTTTACAGTTGATTCAAGACATGGGTGAAAACTGATCTGTTGCTAACAGAAAGCTAACACAAGAGGAAGGTTAGGTTTTATTAGTTTATTTATTAAAGGCTCAGTAATTGTGATTAATTGAATTTTAACCTTGAGAACGTAATTGTAAGTGATTTTCAGGGGCAAATAATAATTGAAGTAATCATGATTTAGTCGTAATTGAACATGTACAGTCTAACTGAAGACGTAATTGTAAATTTAAAACGCATTTGACCCAAACCCTGGTCCATATCGCCTAGGCTTAATGTATGGCCACTTTATTGTTAGAAAGGGTGTGTGTGTGTGTGTGTGTGTGTGTGTTGTCAGATGTGTGCCATAGCTAACAACCAAAGCTGTGAGTATCAGATTGTTTATGAGAGCGCAGGTGTGTGCGTGTCCGTGTCATCACATCTATCTACCATATGCTGTGAGACCCGCTTCTTTGTCCTCATCTGTGACTGTTGTTACGAGGGAAACTCCACACACTGTTGTCGTACTGTACTGTACGTCCACTGCACACATCTGTCTGTGTGACTCTGCAGCTCAAATCTGTCCAGGAGCCTGAGACAAAGAATCTATTCCCCCCCACCACCACCACCACCAACCCCCTTATTTTCTCCTGGCTGTTGTTTTCATGACATGCATGTGTTGAACACGCAGAGGTCTTTGTGTTCGGCGTGTGTATCCTTGGACAAAGCGGATCCCAGCTCGCCTCCTGAAAGCTAAATCAGAGCTCTCAGAGGGACACATGACAGAACATCCTGTCTGTTTGGTGCCTTTAAGAGGATGTTCCTCTAATCTAGGTACTGGACTGGACTCCCAGTAGACCTGAATATCCATTTTTTTTTATCCCTCATTGCTTTTCTTTACGATGTGAATACCTACGGTAACTACACATCTTGTAGTGTGTGTGTGGGGGAGGGGGAAGTGTAGTGTGGCTTATATTGTGAATAACAAAGAAATCCTTTAAATCACACCTATGCTGTGACATTTAAACACCTGCTTATCAGAGCCATTGAAATCCTCATGGAAGGCTTGTTACCTCGTGTTCCATTTGTTGACTATTTTCTCTCCGAGGTTGAACTATAGATCTTTACATGAACATGACACAAAGGTCTAGAGCTTGGAGATGAATCCAGAATTTATCTTTTAAGAACATGTGCAGATAAACGCTACGGCCAAGACAATCTAAGATCTAAAATAACATTTCCTTTAAACAGTAATAATTACGGGTAAACAAAGCTCATACAGTTTATTTCTAGACGTTCACCATTACTGTTAAACATATGATGTTAAAGAGAGTGACAAAACTAGTTAGATTTTTTATATTTATAATCTTAAAAAGAGGCTTATAGTATTATTTTGAGTCCTACTTTCAATTAAATTCAATAAACTTGATTTATATAGTTAAATTACAACAATAGTCATCTCAAAGCTATCATAGTATAAAATTCTTAAGAAAGAATGAACATGTGGGGAGAAAAATGTCCCTTTTAACAGAAAGCTATCAAAACAACAAAAAAAAAACGTATGATATCAACACTTACAAATTCACAGTTTATTCGTGACAAAGACAAATCTGCTAAAAAAAAAAGCATGTTCCAAAAATTCCTGTTGCCCTAAAACAAATGTCTTTGATATTTGCCTGTAATGATAATATGTATGTATGATTATTTGTTTAATATATTGCACATGATCGAATGGCAACATTTAAACCTTTTCAAATCTGACAATTTTTAAACTGTGACAAAAAAAATAAAACCCTCTTTCATCAAAAAGAAAGATCAATAAAAGAATAGATGGATCATTACAGACTGTGTTTGTGTACTTAGGGAAGGGACAAGAACAGGATCATTTAAAAAGTGATTCACACTGAAAACCTCCAAATATAGTCTTTATTCCCCAGGTTTGAACTCGTCTACAACTATCCAGCACACAGGACGTTACCTGTACACATTCAGGTCTCAACAGGTGAACTTAGTGACATGCAAATAAAAACGGTCTGTGTAAACATAGCATTGTTATGAAGCACCTGAGCTCTGTGGATTAAGTGCTGCACTCGGTCAAAGACGGTTTTTATTTAAATTCAGCAAAGCTGTTAAAACATGTTTGCACAAGAAGATCATTTTACCTTTTTATCCAATAGACAGTGGGGTGAAGGTACTTTTTTAAATCGACTTCAAAAACAGGCAGATAAATATGCATATTATCCATGTTTAGGTTATAGCAATAATGATACAAAGCACCAAAGATATCTCTGCTTTTTAACATGCTTTACTAATATTGTTATTATTGATGATATCATTAAGCAGGAGTTTGATTTTACTGTTGGTAAAGCTTCACTGAGCAGCCTTTGTAGTTATTACTGTATCTTTATTAATCATGACTTAACTACTGTATGTATCAAATGCAGAAATGGCTGATTGTTATCACTGCATTGTTTTTTTTTTCTTCTTTATTCTTTTCTTCTTTTTTCCTCTTGATTTGGGTTTAAAGCTGACAACGTTCACTCGACCCGCAGCGTTTGCTTATTATGCCAATGAAGATCTCAGTTTGAGTGGATACTCATATAAGGAATGACATGAAAGTCGTAGACTTTGAGTATTTTTGCATTTTAAGTTTGTTTAAGATGTATTTTCTTTTAAGGCAGGGGTGTCAAACTAATTTTGGTTCAGGGGCCAAATACAGAGCAGTTTGACCTTAGGTAGGACACACATTTTTTGTGGGCAAATAGAGTAAATTCAACATTAACGTGCCCTGATTTGCACTCCCATGCATAAATGGTGTATAAATGACAAAGTATGGAAGTATATCAGTCCCTGGGAGGATTTTCACATATACATTTCCCTGATTTTGGGAATTTGGGGAAATTTCATGGAATAATTTGAGGAAAATTTGCCAGATTTTGGAAAAATTAAGAGTTCTTTCAACAATTTGAGATAAAAAAAAAAAAAAAAAAGAGAAAGAAAAATACTGCTGTACTGTGATAAACTGAAAAACTGGGTTCTGCAAATTTTGTGGATCTTAATTGAATTTTTGGATTTGAAGGGGCTGAGATATCTACAACTGATTTACTTGTAATTTTGGTGTTTCATATTCTTTCTATAATTTTTACTCTCTTGAGCGAGCCAGATTTGATGAACAGTCGTGTAGAAACAGGGCCATCTATGAGGGGGACTAAAGGGGACAGTTAAAGTGTCAATATTGGAACAATTAGTACGAATAATTAGTTAAAAGTGGAAAATAATGGGCATGACAAATCGTGAATGTGGTTAAATTGGCAAAAAAAAAGCATGAAATATGGTGAAAAGAAATTAAAAGATACAATAATGGTTCAACATATGTGACATTAGGTGGGAAAATTGGTGAAAAAGGTTTATACGTGCTGAACATGTCTTGAAAGTGGCAGAAATGGGAGTAATGTTGTAAAAATGCATTAAAAGGATAAAAAAAATATGGCAAGAAAAAGTGATGAAAATAGGTTAAAATATAGTGCAGTTGCAGAAAAAGGGTCAAAAGAAGCAAAAATTTGCTCAAATTGTTCAAAAAATATTCTTATCTTCTTGAAGGCATCTGGCGACCCCTTCCAGTGTCTCGCAATGAGAAATGGGGTCACGACCCCAAGGTTGAGAACCCCCTGCTCTAAAGGGCCGGATTTGGCCCCCGGGCCTTGAGTTTGACACGTGTTTTAAAGCTAGATTACACCAGAATATGGATTTTCTTTGATTATTTCCCTTTTTTTTGAAGAGAGATCCCTGGTATTGTTTGTGTCTCAGACCCTGCTCCTATAAAAGCCTTGGAGTGGATTAGAGGTTCTGAAAAGCAGCGTTCTGCTACGTTCTTGAAGGTGAGAGGCAAAAAAAAAAAAAAAAACTTTTAGGTGACAAAAGCTACTGGTACCATTTTGAACAGTCCATTAATTTTCTATTCTGGGGGCAGCTGCTGTAACATTTGAATGCACTTGGCTGAGTTTAGGGAGTGAATGGCCTCAGGATGTGAGCGCTGCTGCTGCTGCTGCTGCTGCTGCTGCTGCACAAAGTGCCTCCATCGCTGTCAGGAGGCTGTCTGCACTAAATGTCACAAGAACATTGTCAACAGTCTCTTTGAATGTAGTAGAGTAGCTCATGTTTATTTGGTTGTACAGAGGACAAATAAAGTGCTTTTAGGTTCACAGTTTGACTCAAATATAAAGAAATTTGCTTGGTTGAGAATGTGAAACACAGATGGGAAGCTGGACACTTCCTGACCTTTTTTTCGTAAAGCTTAGTGGTTCTCGGGTATATTATTTGTCCTCCAGTGCAGAAATGTTAAAATAATGTTAAAGCCTCGAAAACATGTGTCAAACTCAAGGCCCAGGAGCCAAATCTGGCTCTTTCAAACAGTGGTTCTCAGTCTTTTCAGCCTGCGACCCCCAAAGTAAAGGTTCCAGAGACCGGGAACCCCCAAAGTACCTGAAGGTGGTTGAACACAGACATGAACGTTGAAGAACAGTCATGTGGAGACAGGGTCATCTATTAGGGGGAATAAAGGGGAGAGATTTTTGGGGTCCATCCATAAAGTCAGCAAAATGATGATCCATTGTTCTATGAATCTGTGACATTTATTTATTTATCTGAATAATATCTACAATTATCCAGGAAGTTCATTATTATTTTAAAGATGTAGATTCTTGTTTTAATCAGAAATAAAATGCATTAAACGTGACTAAAAATGGTGGAAAATGTGGTGAAATGGGATTTTAAAAATGACAGAAAATGGTTAAAAGTTGGAAGTGGGGAAATGCAATTAAAAAATTAGGAACAATTAGTTTAAACTGGCAAATATTGGGCATGACAAATCGTAAATGTGGTTAAATTGGCAAAAATAAGCATGACATAGGGTTAAAAGTGACAATAATGAGTCAAAAGTGGTGGAAAGGGTTTATAAGTGCTAAAAATGTCTTGAAAGTGGAAAGAATGTGCAGAAAAGGCATTGAAATTTGATGGAGAAGTGGCAGAAATGGGAGTAATGTAGCAAAAATGCTTTAAAAAGGAGCAGAAATATGTCAAGAAAAAGTGATGAAAATAGGTGAAAACAAGGCAAGTTTGGTGTAGTTGCAGAAAACTGTGTGAATTGTGTGAATTACCAAATAATTCAAATGTAGATTTCTCAGTCCCTTCAAATTCACAAAATTCAAATTAATTAAATTTCCCTGTGCATTTATTACACAACTGCAGTCATTTTTAATCACAATTATCAAACAAATGCTGCAGCCTTTTAAAATCGTGCAATGTCTTACAAAAGAAATCACACAAAAGTTGTTCACAAATGTATGGAATTTCCCAGAGAAGATCCAGCCCTAGTTTCCTCATCTGTGTGCATTACGATCAGATTGTGATTATTTTTGTCGTTATCTGGTAATTACGTGATAAAGAAGCTTATTTTCCCTTGAATCTGTCATTTTTTTTAAATCAATTACTGTTTGCAGTCAGATTATCCTAAACACATCCAAGCATAATAATGAGTCATTGAGAAGTGATAAAACATTCATGAGTTTTGTACAAAAACATTCTTATCCAGCGTGCACTGTTTGAATTTATGTAACTAATGATAATAACAGACTTTTTCTTCCCTGCAGAGGTCAGTAACCAGCAGGGATTCTACATTAGGCTAAACACCCACCACCTCTACTACAGGCCTTATGAAGGGCAGCACTTCTCTACTGATAACAGGAAATAACCCAGTTTCACCTATTATCAGTTTCCTGTTTTCTGCCACTTAAATCTCATAATTATGAGATAGAAAGTCATAATTATGAGATAGCTAGTCATAATTATGAGATAGAAAGTAATAATTATGAGATAGAAAGTCATAATTATGAGATAGAAAGTAATAATTATGAGATAGAAAGTCATAATTATGAGATAGAAAGTAATAATTATGAGATAGAAAGTCATAATTATGAGATAGAAAGTCACAATTATGAGATAGAAAGTCATAATTATGAGAAAGAAAATCATAATTATGAGAAAGATAGTCACAGTTATGAGATAGAAAGTCATACTTATGAGAAAGGCCTAATTATGAGGAAAAAAGTCATAATTATGATATATAAAGTCATAAGTATGATATGTAGTTATACTTATGAGAAAGGAAGGCCTAATTATGAGGAAAAAAATAATAGTTATGAGAAAAGAAGTCATAATTATGAGAAAGAAAGTCGTTGTTATGAGAAAGAAAGTCATAATTATGAGACAGAAAGTCATATTTATGATATATAAAGTCATAAATATGATATGTAAAGTCATAATTATGAGAAAAAATAATAGTTATGAGAAAGAAAGTTATAATTATGAGAAAGTCATTGTTATGTGAAATAAAGTCATAATTATGAGAAAGAAAGTCATTGTTATGAGATAGAAAGTCAGAATTATGAGAAAGAAAGTCATTGTTATGAGATAGAAAGTCAGAATTATGATATATAAAGTCAGAATTATGGTAAATAGACTAGATTTATATAGCGCCTTATAACCACACTGAAACAGTCTCAAAGCACTTTACACATCAGCTCATTCACCCAATCACTCTCACATTCACACACCAGTGGGACAGGACTGCCATGCAAGGCACTAGTCGACCACTGGGAGAAACTTAGGGTTCAGTGTCTTGCCCAAGGACACTTCGACACATAGTCAGGTACTGGGATCGAACCCCCAACCTCTCGATCAGAAGACGACCCATGAGAAAAATGTCATAGTTATGAGATAGAAAGTCATAATTATAAGAAATAAATTCATAAATATGAGATAGAAAGTTATAAGTATGAGAAAGAAAGTCATAATTTTGACGAAAAAAGTCATAATTACGATATATAAAGTCATAATTATGAAAAAATGTCATAGTTGTGAGATAGAAAGTCAATTATAAGAAAGAAAGACAGACAATGTGACAGAATCATTTTTGTAATAAAGACTTATTTATGTACCTCTACTATTTTCTACACTATGTATGTGATGAATTCTAAATAAACAGCCAAAATATGTGAAAGAATAGCAACAAATGCTCTGTTTGTATCTCATAATTATGACTTGCAGTGGTAGTTTTTAAGTGGTGAGCAAAGTTGTTGTGGCATCATTTGCTTATTTATTTCTTTTATTTATTTTAAACAAGTAAGAAAAGAAATTGCCCTGAAGCTGCTGCTGCTACAATCAAGGTTTGATTAATGTGAGACCTAACACAGCCCCGGCTTTTCCCCTGCGTGCTTTTAACCCTCTTAAAAAGTCACTGCTAAAGGTTACAGTAAATGTCATAAATTATGAACATTTCACAACCATCCTCAGCTAAATGTCATTCTTTTAACATTTCCTTGTGTCACACTCTCAAGTGTTTCCCTCTGAAAAGGTTTATACGTCCATACTCTTCTCTTATAATCTCATAATGATGCTTTTTACACTTTGAGTATTTATTTGGCAAAAAAAGCTGAATGTTGCCCTTGGGTGCTTGAATTTTCACTGTTGGAGATTGAACTTCTTTTTTGTTATTGTTGTTGTTTCTCACTGTAAAAGTTCATGTGAGGACTCCTTCACTTCCCTCATTCGCTTTTTTTATTGCTTTAAATGTGACGAGGGCAAAAATAAATCCCATGGCCACTCAGTGTGTGGTCCAAGGACACACACACACTGTGTCTTTGGAGTTATACAGTGTGTGGTGATTTAAAGTTTTAAGCAGTGCTCACTGTTTTTGATTTATTTCCAACAACTTTAGAAAAAGTGTGTAATGATGGAGAAGGTGTCTGAAAAGTTTGGGCTGATGCGTATTTTTAAAAATAGAACTACTTGTAACTACTGCTGTAAAAGACAAGGACGAGGACATAATGTGATTAATGGCGTGGATCTAAATAAGCAATGTATCATGGGTTGATCTTCTAAGGCACATGTGTCAAACTCGTGGCCCGGGGACCAAATCCGGTGCATCCATTCGAGCGGCAGAAGAAAGTAAAAATGACAGAGAAAACATGATTGACATTATTGTGTAAATTAAACTCAACAATATTTACAGGGACTCACAGTATTCCCAGTGTTTATATCACATGATTGCAGTCATTAAAGTCTTTAATGTTAAACAGTGGAAAAAAACTCCAAATTCCTACAAAATCCTTCAATTTTCCTCAAATTATGACATTACGTTTCCTTTCATTAAATAGAAATTGGTCTGAAAATCTAGGAAATTTAAATTGAATATCATGTTGGGACTGAAATCTCTAACTTATTGCTTGAATATGGTTGGTTTCTTACATATTTTGTATTTTATGTAGACGTAGAAGTACAAACTATGGCACAATAATGATGAAATTACTCATTTTCTTGCTTAAAATCTGTGGCCCACTCAAGGTAAAATTGCTCTGTATTTGGCCCCTGAACTAAAATGAGTTTGACACCCTTGATCTAAGGACAAAAATGGGAAAGTATGTATACTCTAAACATGTCACATCCTTCCTTTACCTTTCCATTCTAACCAGTAACAGAGTATAGACTACATAAACTAGATAAAAAGATATTAGTGTGAGGGACTTTGGGGATTTTTCACAGGCGATCTATTAAATAAATGTCGACAGCAGCAGTATGTTAATGTTGTTGCCTCAAAAAGCGCAGCTTCGTGTTAGCTGCTGTTGCCATGGTGAACGCAATCATAGGAGATCAGAAGTTGCTCCTGGATATTAGGCCACAAACCATCAGAGGGATGGAATGGCATAGATATATACACATAGATCACAATGACACGTTGTAGAAGTCTATCAATCCATCCATTAAGGTCATATCATCACCTCAACCAATAGGGTTCATACTCTTGTGGTCATTAATATTTTGTCAGTAAATTTGAAAAGGGGTTATTTACTGTATATATTCAACAAGTAAACAAAGTGCCTCACACAACTCATATTTTTGGACTAAAATCAGGGCTTTAACTTTGGCGGGTGACATTGTAGCGTCACTAGCCATTTGGGCTGGTGAACAATGAAACACCACTGCTGTCTGTTTAAATCGGCAGGCTACAGAAAGTCATTGTTGCCAGATTGGGCTCTTCTCCGGCAAGAAATTTGAAGATTTTTCTTTGTGTTTAGACTTTAAAACATAATGTGTATCTGGCAACACTGCTGGGTGCACTAATCCTGCATTTCCCACGAACACCATTACATCAGCGTGATTGGTTATCGGAGAAGACAAACAAAATGGCGCAAAACGAACAATAGGAGCTGAAATGAAGTTGTAAATTTTACTGGAAAAAACAAACAAACGTGGAGATATTTATCAGGTGTTGAAAAACACCTGATAAATAAGGAAGGTTGCTGTGGACACGCGGGAAAATGAAGATGAAAGAGGATCTGAAAAGAAGAAGAAATTGGATGTCGGGTCGTGAGTGGCTGGTATTCGACCATTTGTTCACCTTTAAAATGTGCAGTACACAGGTGTGGGGAGTGGGATCTGTTCACACTAAGCATGCATGCTAGTAATACATTTTTCTCTCTACAGTACATGTCATTCTTAGTAATGATTAGTGAATTCTTTCTAACTTCCAGGGATCCATATTTCATCTTAGTTATCAACTAAAATAAAAACTATTTAAAGAAACATGAACGCTTGCATCTATTCTGTGGCTCATAATGTCGTTTATTTACGCTGGAGAAAATGAGGCTGGTGGAAAATGTGGTTGGCAGGTAACTTTAAGAATCTACTAGCCATGCTAGCTGCTGATCTAAAAAGTTCATTTAAAGCCCTGACTAAAACGCAACTTAAGTTTAAGTCAAAGTTTAGTCATCCAGAGTATTTCAGTTATAGTCAAGTTTTAGTCAACTAAATGACATTAAGGATTTTAGTCGACTAAATCTGTTATAGATATAGTTGACTAAAATACAAAGCATAAAAAAATGATAATAATTAGCATTTATCAATCTTATTATGAATGGTGTTAATGTTTGTATAAACACAGATTTAAAGGTACAGTCCGTAACTAATTTGGTAAAGCTGTCACTATGTAAGGATAGCTTTACATCAAACAAGTAGTTTGTGTGGGGAAAAAAATAGGCTCATTGAGCTCCGCCCCCTGCTGCCTTTGGCAGAATGCCAGAATGCACCGCGACCGAGCAAAAAGAACCAATCAGAGCCAGGATTGTGTTCGATGGACTGTCTGACAGCCTTTGCCGGAGGGAGAGCGCCGTCTTTTTTACAGTGTATGGTCTGGAGGAGTAGAAGATGGAATTGGTGACTTTTCTGCTTGAAAGGTAATTAATGCTGCTTGATTTACATTATGTTTGATTTGTAATTGTTACTGTGTTGTTCATGTGCGCGCAGCAGCCTCCGTGTGGCTGCTGTAAGTGACACTATGTTGTTGCTGCTGCTGCTGCTGCTGAGGTGTGGCACATAGAGAGAGAGAAGCGCTGCAGTAATTTGCTTATAACAGAGCATGTTATAGTACTGTGATGTTGCTGTCGGACCAACGTTAGCTTGTTAGCTCCGCTGAGGGAGGGACTTTGGAAAGTTTGGAAGCAGGGCAAGAGAGCAGCGGTGAGGGAGGGGGAGAGAGAGATCTGAGAGTTGCGGACTGCACCTTTAATATGATCAATGTATACTATTGAATGACTTACCACTCAACTGAAGTACTCACAGTCTTACACACACTGGACATATTATACTCACAGATTAAGGTGAGTTTAAAATACATAAAACAGGAACACCAGAAGGAATTCCTGAGGGAAAAAACATGGAAACTGCTCAAAAACAGCTCTGCATGAGTGGATTCAAACCCCGTAAATAAGTGGCAGTATCACAAACCGCTGGAAAAGGAACTCATGATGGATTCATTGACCCTCAATCTGTAATGAATACTGAACACAAAACTTAAATGGTTGTGTTTAGCACTCAGTGCACATTATGTTATTGTATTAATGATTATTATACATTAGTTTGAATCCAACCCTGCAGCTCTGAGCTTGAAGGATTTGACCCTTGGTGTTATCCAACAAACTAAATAGAAGCATCAGTATCTGTTTGTGCCCCATAAAGGATCTTTCTTTTTATTTGAAATCTGTTTTTGTTAAAGAAAAATGACACTTCTTTGGTCGAACGGAGTAAAAACATCCACCAGTCCCTCAGTAACCCTCGTGATGTTTCTGTTCTCTCTCAGAATGGACCCAAAAAAAGCCCTCAGCTCTTTGACATCATCTCTTTGAATGTCCACATGCTTTTAAAGTGTATTTCTGCACAGAATGATCATGCACTATTTCTATTTGTATTGAGTATCTTTTAGTGCAGGCCAAACAACACGAGATCAACACATTTGCCGAATTAGTTTTAAAACTACCAGATGTTTTAGTCGATTATAACTGACTTTTGGCATTATATTTTTCTAAATGCTTATTGCAGCAATACTGCATAAAAATGGAGTGAATTTAGTATAAAAGTTTCTCTTCTGCCTACAAAATGCAAATCTCAAGATTTCCATTTCTGCCCCAAAAATAGCATTTAAGCATAAAGACGTATATTACCCTTGGTTCAGAATGTGAACTTTTGTACCTTTTTTCTGCATCACTATTTTTAACTCTTTTTACAAGTCTTTTCCTTATAACTTTGTATCTTATCATACTGATATGAATTCATTAGCTCTGCTTTCAGTCCAGTTGGCACCACTTCATACCCTTCCACGTACAAATAATAAATAAAATACACACTAAATGACACATATCAGTCCCGGCAAGATCTTCATAATTCCAGTAAGTTCATTTCCTTTTTTGAAATAATTTGTTACGGTTTCATGTATTCTGACAACTTTTTTAAGGAAATCTACTTTGAAATTTACTTTGATCTCGACATGTTTCGACTGCCAATTGTCAGTCTTCCTCAGAGGCGTCTACGGATTGCTTTCCTGTGTCCCTCTCTTCTCCAGAGACCATCGGGCGACAGGGGGTGTGACCAACCTGAGAGAACTCTCAATGGGGCCACGCCCAGAAAGAACTCACAAGGACACGTGGAATTGATCAGTAGATGCCTCTGAGGAAGACTGACAGTTGTAAGTCGAAACATGTCAGGAGATCAAAGTAATTGTCTGAATAAATGAAACGTTAACATATTAATGTCTCCATATTAAATTGATAACAGTTTATGGCCGATTTCTATTCAATTTAGGGAAATGTTGTAAATTGGGAATTCTTTTACCAATTTGAGACTAAGAATAACTGCCGTCACGTAATATAAGCGAAAAGAAACTGCACGCCCTGGAAAATATTGTGTATTTTCATTAAATGTGTGTATATTTTGAAGGAGCTGAGATACCTCCAACTGAATTATGGGTCATTTACGCCATGATTCATTCTTTCTCTGTCATTTTTAAGAAGTTTACTAAAAGTTGCTTCTTTACAGGTCCTAACTGATGTTTTTCTTCATGCACGTTGTCATGTGTCAACATTCACTATCCTTTCCAGTCTTGACTGTTTACACTGGAACTAAACGCTGGAGCGCTCACCCTCTGTGTCAGTGTGAGATTGACACCTGACATCTCAGGGAGTGAGAGTCCAACTGGATACTGAGGGAAGTTTCAACTTTCAGCTACAGCTCTCATTACTCCAGCAAACAGTGGAGCAGTCGGTCGGAGGTAGTTATCTGCTACTTATCAATAATTACACACAAAGCCAAAAAGGTAGATAATGTGTTAATGGGATTGATTGAGCCTCTGGTGAGATAAAGACGACATTGTAACTCCTTTCAATGGGACAATTACACTGACTTTAACATTTCAAAATCACTGATAATTACACATATTTAAAGAAAAAGATCTAAAAGTGCATGTTTCCTTTCAAAAAAAGTGCCTTTAAATTATCCATACAGGTAATTGGTTTCAAAATCGATTTTGAAAGCCATTCAGTGCTGGTTTAACGTCCGTCCTTTACTTTATAAGGTAACTAACAGCAAACCATTCAGCAACCACTGGTCCAGTGACAATAGTGCTTGGGATCATGAGCATTCACAATAAGTGTGTGTGCACAAGTGAATATGTGTGCAAGAGCTGAAAATGTGTTTGTGCATGAGATCTTCCATAAATGAGTGTATGTGCAAGATAGAGAGGAAAAGAAGACGAAAAAAAAGCATAATCTGTGGGTAATGGAACATGAACCCGAGCAGAAAATTGCAAAAAGCAATGACTCCCAAGGAGAGTGGCAGCTCTGATGAAACACAGCCCCTCATGTGTGGCTGAATAAAGGCGGATGGGCCAATCACACCTTTTTGTCTTATACACATTAAAACAGGGAAAACAAAAATCACACACACACACAAGCTAAATATTCATGAGTTACATGATAGGTGAAATTGAAAAGTCATTTTTTCGCCCTTGGGTGCTTACTAAAAGCTATCATTAGGTACGCTACGTTAAAACATTTAGTCTAATACATTTTAGAAGCTGATACTAAACATGTACGACCAGGTTTTATGGCGATATCAGGGTTTTAATTTGTCCTTCCGGGTTTCTGTGGGAAATATTAATGGATGTCAGAACTTGGTCAAACATTCAGCATTAGTGAGACAGTTAATAAAGCAACTGAACTCATGTAACAAACTTGGTTTCTGAACTTCTTGTGCCTGTAAGACAAGCAGAGCCTGGATTGGACTCCAGTCTGTTGCTAGGTTTATTCAGAATGAAATGGACCTATTTTTACCTTCACTAAGGAGGTAATTTTTATTAAATATTTGAAGCATGACATTAAACAAACAATTATTTCATATTATTCTTTTATTTTATTTTATTTTTGGACTGAATACAAAGGGAAATACAAAGAACCCCCCTCAGCACTGCTACCTGTTGGTATCCACCAAGCAGGTCTTCTTCCAAAATTAAGTAATTATAATTTTAATCTATTAAATAGGAGATTAAGGGATGCCAAACCTTCTCAAAGTCTCAAAGCTTGCCTTTAAGAACAAATCTTATTATTTCCAGTACATGAGAATAATCTTTTTACTGTAGCTATAAGAAGTCCATGAGACAGTAGATGTTTGTTAGCCAAGCTCAACCTCCTTTGCCTATCTGATATTCCCAGGATAATTGAATCAGTACCAAGTACCAAGGAGGTAATATTTGAGAAAATTTTAACCAAATTTGGACCTTATGCCTCGGAAAATTCCATTACATTTCGCAGGAGATCCGGATCAATATACAGATTCTGGATCAGTTTGAAAAATCAAAAATGAAAAAAAGTAGACAAGAGTTCGTAATTGACCGGCCTTTATGAAATTTGACTCAGTTATGTCGAGTTGGTTCCTCAATTACTGTAACGAGTTTCATCGAAATCAGACAAATAATAAAATGGTAAAGACGTGATTTAAATAGGGCTTTATAACCAACGAGGCAGAGCTGCCAATCAAGGCGCTAATAAACCATTGGGAGCAACTTAAGAGTTCAATGTCTTGCCCAAAGGCACTTCGACACATAGACAGGTATAGACTGGGATGGAAGCCCCAACCTGTAGATCAGGAGATGACCCCTCTACCACGTAAGCGACGATCGCCCATTCAGACGGACTAAAGTGTTATATTTATAAAACAATAGGGGTGTCCATCTATTTGGACCTACTGGTTGGTTATTAATGGGGATAGACATTTCTTCCAAGTTTTTAAAGTGTGAATTATCATGGTATTATGGTCAGGATCACTGATACAGATAACTGACTATATCTGAGGACATTTGACGCTTGGTGTCATATTTTGACAACAAATAAGATAAACTGGGTAAAATTTCAAAAGCCTTCACAAACATTTCAAACAAGAGCACTCAGAGAGCGCAAACCTCCACCAACTTTAGATCAGCTCACCAAATTTCACTTTAATCCATTCCTAACTTTTTTGAAATACCCTTGCTCACACCCTGCTGTGGATACTGTATCTACAGTACCATCCGGACCATCTCCACACTTTTTCTTCTATTGTCTATCAGATCACCAAATCCATTCAGAACGTTTTGAGATATCCTGCTAACAATCATACACATTAACAGAAGGATGGACCAACGCTGTTGAAAACAATCCATTGATCTTATTAATCGTATACATGCTGGTACTTGGTTGTTGTCAACTTGCATCAGTCTTGCAACAAAATGCTTGGTTATCATCATTAACTGGAATTTTAACACTTTGGTACCAACGTTGGACTGTTTTGAATATTGTTCAACCTGATTATGTTCCACCAGTCACAGTCTAAAGACCTAAATAAATAAATAAATAAAGTGTCTATGTGTACGGTTGCTGTACAGACAACCCCCGGTGGTACGGTTACCGAAGTACACAGCGTCTTAGGTTTAGGTTTAGGATTAGGATTAGATTTAGGGTTAGGGTTAGGTTATAACCCAATATCGCAACAATTTTTAGGGTTAGAGTTAGTGTAAGGTTTAGTCTTAGTCACATGACCTAAACTGGTCAAATGGGGGCGCTGCGTACAGATAGAATGTTGATACATTGATACGACAACCGTACGAATAGCCTCTGCCATTAATAAAGTACAAATGAAAGCTCTTCTTTTTTCACAGGTTGCTCTTTCTCGTCCAACAGTAGTTAAATAATCTATTTCTGTGTCTGCTTCATCCCTGGTACATTGCCTTATTATAGTGTTTTTAATAAGTGATTATGTCACACAGCAGGAGGTCTTTGCTCTCCTAACCTTCCCTGTTTATTTCTATCTGAGAGCTGTCATCAGTGCTGATAGGGAAGCCAGGCCTGGCTCGGCAGGAGTCGGGGTGTGATTGGGCTCTCCTGGTGGGGGAGAAGAACACAACTATATTCAGCGGTGATCATCGATCGTCTTGCCCTTGACTGAGGCTATACTGCAGTGCATTGGCTAAATGACCTTCTGTCAATGAGATTTGTTGCAATGATCCACTCCTCTGTGAGTAGTTGGAAATGGTGTTGGACTTTCCTGAGCAATGGTGAGTAAATATAGCCCAAGGGTTGTTTGCGACCATCTGGCAGGGGCAGTAATGTTTTTATTATTTTTATTTTTTTGTTTTGTTTTGGGTGTTTTTTGTGTGTTTTTTTTTTTACCATTGGGACTCATATCGTCCCTGTGGGATTCTGTCCAGCCAGCTAGTCCTTCAATAGTGTGTGGTGGAGCATAAATAAAACCTCATTGTGATGCCCAAGAATGAGACGCGTGTGTGTGCGTGTGTAGAGTAAAATATTAATAATAAACAAGGCGCAAAAGAGGGTGACTGTATTCCTAATAAAAGGCAAAAGATGCACATAACCATATGTACATTTAAAGCAGCATGTAGCAATCATGCTGATAGCAAAATCTATCTTTCTCTTTCATGCATGCACGTTTTAGCATGAAAACAATGATTCGGCAGAAAAAAAGAATCCCATTCGCTCTAAAACAGTCATTGGCCATCATCCAATTCCTCCCTCTGTAATATATTCAGTTTAGCTATTATTAAAGTACTTTCTTTCCCATTTTATTGTCTGCAGTGTAAGGTCAATTCCATGCAGTGCTGATCTGACAATACACAACAGAAACACAACAAAAGAGAAATGAGATGTGCTTTCAGCATCTGTCTATAGCCTAAACACATTCAAAGACGTACAACGAAACAGAGAAATCAAAGTAAATCACGTTACACCTTGTAAGTTTTTTTCTGCTGCAGTGTAATGTTATTTGAGACAAAAGGGAACATTTTGTCTTATAACTAAAAGATTATGTTCCGTAGATCAATAGTTCTCAAACTTTTCAGCCCGTGACCCCCAAAATAAAGGTGCCACAGACTGGGGACCCAAAGATGGTTGAACACAGACATGAACATTGAAGACATGTCATGTGGAGACAGGGCCATCTATAAGGGGGAATAAAGGGGAGAGATTTTTGGGGTCCATCCTTAAGGTCAGCCAAATTATGGTCCACTGCTCTATGAATCTGTGATAACCACATTTATTTATTTATCTGAATAATATCCACTGTTATCCAGGAAGTGTATTGTTATTTGTGCCATAGTATATAGTCATCTTAAAGATTTAAATCCTTGTTTTAATCAGAAATGAAATGGATTATAAGTGACTGAAAATGGTGAAAAAGGTGGTGAAATGGGATTTTACAAACCACAGAAATTGGTTAAAAGTTGCAAATTAGAGTGGCCAAAAACAGACACAAAAAGTGCTTAAAAGTGTTAATAATGGCTTAAAAGTGGCAAAAATGTATTAAAAGGAGCAAAAATTTGGTAAGTAAAAGTGACAAATATATTCTTAGTTTCTTGAAGGCATCTGTTGACCACCTCCCAGTGTCTCGCGGCCGCAAATGGGGTCCTGACCCCAACGTTGTGAACCCTTAGAGCGACGTTGAAGAAACTATTACATTTTACAAATGAATATCAAATGTAGCTAGTGACTCCAGAGTCGTGCTCTCTCTTTAGACACCATCCTTGCCTCACGCTTTGGCGTACTTTTTAAAAACGTAGCATTAAGCTATAAGTTACAGCCTAGCCAAGCAGCCTCCGCCAGTCGCTGTTAATTGCTCCTGCGAATGACATATTGGATGTGATTTTCCCCACAGTGGGATCTCAGTGGCAAGAGTGGATGACGGAAGAAGAGCAAGAGATAAAAACAAAAACATCAATGTGTCAGGGATTGTAATTAAGAGGTTGATTTACTCTGACTCTCTGTGTGTGTGTGTGTCTCTATGCATAAGGAAGCTTTTACCTCAGTGGGTCTGGCTTTGTGTTGGATTTCCATTGTATTTAAAGCTTAGGCTAAATGTTTAGGCTTTGATTTTTAAATAATTCAACTTTGCAAATAGAGATGTCACTGAATAAGTTAATTGAGTACTAAAAAAAAAAGACTAAAGAGTCATTCCTCGTTTAATGATGGCCAATTTTTCAACAAAATGATTAAAAATGTAACCATCCTTTGTAGAAGCAATGCTTCATGGGGGATTATTATAGCTTTCAGGCTGTGTTTGAGATGACACACTCCGTACTGTACACTACAAACTCAATGAGTATACACTGTCTACTATATACTATCAGTATGGTTAGGATGGATCGTTCCCACTGAAGTACACTTCCAAGTTTCCCAAGATGCATTTCAAAAATACAACGGCAAAAACCTGAAGCACACTGAGGCTAAATATCGTGACCAAGTAGAATATCAACATGTGCTCATTTGATCCATAAAACCCGCAGAGAGGTTTTGGAGATTTTCTGAGACCCTACATTGTGCAACTGACTAAACTTCTGGTTAACTCCAAAACAAGAGCCTTATTTACAAAAGTGTTAAAAATGAATGTAAGACAAGAAGAAATGCTTTTATTTAGAAACAAGGATGTTTGATTTTCAACTTGAAGCCGGTGTCATGAACTTTTGCTCGTTCCGCTGTGAGTTTTGCTACTTCCGCCGTGCTGAGATTGAAAATTCAGTCTCAAAGCTAATGTTATTTGACGAGTACTGAATGGTTCCTTTTCTTGGGGAATAATGTACAACTGCTCAATATACGAGGCAGGAGAGGTTCCAATGCCACAAAGAAAGGATAGACAGGTTAATCTTCTTCATGGTGAAGGATCATTTATTTTCCAAAAAAACATGATTATAATATACATTGCAATAAATAACAGTTAACCTAATGTAACTTTACAATAATAAGCTGTTGTATTCATATAAATCTGATCATGACAATCACATTTTGTTATCATTGGTTGATTTTTTTTATCGATGGTCGACTGATGTGTCAGCACAGTAACCTCTGTGCACGGCTAATCCAGCACGGGTACATCTCAGTACGTAGCAGTCACGTACTCACAATGTAGAGAGAGAATGACAGAATCTCAGTACGGAGGTAAACTCAGACCGTGACACCGGTTCCAGGACGATTTTACATTCCGATCATAATACATCATGGGGCGGTTGAGTATAACTAGTGTGCCCACCGTGCATACTGAAAATATGTCCCGATATAGTTTACATCTGGGTATTTTTGCATACTCAATCTTTTCATACTATCTAATGTGAACACACTACATACTCATTTAGACGTCAGACTTAGTATGAGTAGTACGTTAATATGACATTTCAAACACAGCCTCAGTCACAATTTAACAACTAAAGAACTTCAATTTCCCGGTAAACCACACCCCTTCACTGAACTTTACCTGGAAAACGCAACATTAAATATATATTTTTAACAGACTATTACAAACTGTGATAGCGAACAACAACATAAACAACGATTCCTCATGAAGACCACAATACAAGTTCAACTTAAGTCAGTTCTCGCCGCCACGTACTTGGATAAATAAAAGTAAAGTTGAATATTGTCGCGTAAGTCACAAAAGCAGCTGTCCTTCACCTACTTTGGCCAATTAATAATGTTTCACAAGAAGGAACAATGGAGAGACAAAATCAGTTACAATCTTATCTCCAGTTGTTCTTAGTTTTAATTATGCATGTTCAATGTGAAGTAAAAACTAGTTTAATGACGGTATGGAGGTCGTTAACATCGGTATTCAATCATTTTCAAAGAAACATAATTTCTGTATTTTCTGTTTCAAGCCTTTTGATTAAACTTTTGGATATAATCATGCACTTTTTGGAGGGCAATATTTCCTCTAAAATAGTGCAACTGAAACTCATGTTATCCTACATCACTTGGAATCATGCCTGAGATGAAATACAGACAAATTAAAAACATATTTGGCGGTTTCTCATGCAGAAATCCATCATACTTTACCCAGTTGTCGTATAGTGCAATCTCAGAAATCTGAGGTTCACAAGAGTAAAATATTTTAGTTTTGACACCGTGCACAGCTTCATTAAATACAAATTGACAGAATTTGTTTGTGTACATCACCAGGCTCAGACAGAAAACCACCAAAAAATACTAATTACTCCTCAACACACACACAAATAGACTTCAGGATGTGAATCTCATGCAAATTTAATTTTTTTTTTTTTTTTTGACCTTGAGTGTCTCTGATTTTTGACAACGTGAAGAATTTCAACTTCATGCTGGCTTGTTGAACACACACACACACACACAGGTGATAAATCCCAGACTAATATCAGGGGTGGTTACCTTAGCAACCTAGCACCTTTTGTGTCTTTTATATCACTGTGAGAAAATGTTGGAAACAGAGAGAAAATGAGAGACTCCTTGACAGACGGGCGGTAATGGCACACATGCAGACAGGTAGGCGAGACTTGTGCATATATATTCCAATTAGTGCACAAACCCTGTTTTCAGAAAACACCAAAAGTGAGAAAATGCAAAGGATCTGTTGTAAAACATGTGGACAGACGGAGAGAAATATTTACAGGAAGAGAGGATTGGGTCTGTGCAGTGGGTGCAAATTCACATTTCAGCACCCGAGTGTTAAAATAAATGTGTGAATCCTCTAAAATGATGGGGAACTTTTACAAATATACTGTACATGTAGATACACGTTTTGTAATATGACTCCAAATTTACCATCCAGGGAAATATGTTGTTTTTATCCCTTAATTAAAATGAATATTCAAACTATAATAGTGTAAAAGCAACGTGTTGTCCATGTTTTTTATCAGTAAAATAAAATGTGCTATTTATTCTATTCAATAATTAAATTACATACTGCCAACTGTCAGTCTTCCTCAGAGGCGTCTGATGATCGCTTTGATGTGTCCTTAGCAGTTTTTTCCTGTCGTGCGTTTCCTTTTCTTCAGTTCTGCCTTTTCTTGACAGAACCGTCAAGTTGACCACGCCCAGAAATAACGCCTCTGAGGAAGACTGACAGTTGGCAGTCGAAATGTGTCAGGAGATCAAAGTGAATTTTCTGAAAAAAAGTTGTCCGAATAAATCAAAACTTAACATTGTATTCAAAAAGAAGACAAAATGAACATGCTGGAATTATTATGCGGAAGTCAAAGACACCCCAAAGCGATCAGCAGACGCCTCTGAGGAAGACTGACAGTTGGCAGTTGAAACATGTCAGGAGATCAAAGTACATTTCCTGAAAAATGTGTCTGAATAAATGTAACCTCAACATATTAACGATAAACACTTGCTCTCCATCGCATTACGCCATATCTCCACATCCATCCATGGAAACCTTATATGCAGGAATAATGCATACCTAAGGCTAAAACTAATGATAAAATACTCCCTTACGTGTACACAACTTTTAAATAGTCTCATGTGAAACTTGTCCTTTGATGACAAAAACGGACCATAAGTAATTTAAGGGTGACTTTGTTAAAAATAATAGATGAACGTTGTTGTTCTCAGCCACGGCCTAATGTGATCTAAGGGAGAGTAAAAAAAAAAAAGAAAAGCAGAGCCTCATCCATCTATCTCACCTCAGTGCCGCCTCTGACATTATCTCACCACTAAACAACCTTTCTCTCACAATTACCCATCATTGTGTTGTTGTTGCCTGCACCATCCTATTATGTACAAACGGTGGAGAGGGTTTGACACTTTGTCAGGCTGGAGAAGATAAGCTGGCCATTTAGCAGGCGTTTGCTCTCCTATCATCTTTCTAGATTTAATTATACTGTTATACCTACTCTCCCAGGGAAGGCTTTGAAGACTATGTAAGGAGAGATCAGATACTGAACAAGATCTGTTTCAGCAACAAGCTCTACTGTTGGACCTTTTAGGGAATTTAACAGTAATGTTATCTTAAAAATATTAGGCATCTGTTACTATCAGACAGATCTGATCAGATATGTTTAATAGATTAAAAATGTATGGGGAGAGGTTTGTCTCAGAAATATTCACAAATATATCCACAATTTTCACGTGTTTTTTTCAGATTTTCACATGTGTTTTTCAGATCTACAAATACATCCACTATTTTCACATGAAAAACACGTGAAAATCTAAAAAAAAAACATGTGAAAATTTGTAAAACACATGAAAGTAAAAAAACAAATGATAATTTAAAAAAACATGTGAAGATCACATGAAAATCCAAGAAAAAAAAAAAAACACGTTAAAATCGAACAAAACACATGAAAATCTAAAAAAAAAAAATGTGAAAATCTGTAAAACACATGAAAGTAAAAAAAAAACACATGATAATCTAAAAAACATGTGAAGATCACATGAAAATCTAAAAAAAGACATGAAAATCTAAGAAAAAAACATGTGAAAATCTATAAAAACACATGAAAATCTAAGAAAAATGTGAAATTCTAAAAAAAACATTTAAAAATCTAAGAAAAAACATGAAAATCTGAAAACACGTTAAAATCTAACAAAACACATGAAAATCTAGAAAAGACATGAAAATCTAAGAAAAATATGTGGAATTTAGAATTCCACATGTAAAAAAAAAACAACCTGTAAAAATTTAAAAAGAAAACGTGAAATCTAAAAAACATGTGAAAATCTAAAAAAAAAGATGTGAAAATCTAACAAAAAAAAAAAAATCGTGGACATATTTATGAATATATTTGTAAACGTACTACACGAGCATCGTCTACACCAGATGAAGGTTAAAAAAAAAAAGAAAAGCAGAATACTGCAGCTCTCCCAGCGGAGCAGCACAGTGATGCAGTTACAGCCAGAGGCAAAGCAGGAGTGACCCTTATAAAATATAATGATATAATGTAGGCAGCAGGGAGTGAGTGTCATGAAATGAGAAGCAAAAGTATATTTCCAACCCAAGGGCCTGATACTACGGGTACATATCCAGCTCTACTAAAGAGTGTGTAAAAAAAAAAAAGAAGAAGAAGAAGAAAGAAGAAGAAGAAGAAGAAGCAGCTGAATCTAGTCACAAAACAGGAGCTGGTTGAGGGGATCAATACTCATCATTATGGTGGTAACCTCCATTTCAATCAGGAGTAAATGTGGATAAAGACTGTGTGTGTGTAACTTACACACTGATTACACACAATGAAATGAGATAAATGCATGCATTTGATAGATTATGAAATGAACTTGTTGTCTTTCCCATTCAAACACACTGTGTAGACTTTGGCTCTTATCAGTTTGTGGCTGTTCCCCTTTTTCTGTTTGCAACCTCTTCTCTTGTAACTGTTGTTTCATTAGCCCTGATCTATTGTTTAATTTGCTCTTTTGAGCCCAGCTCCTCTTTCTTTTCCTATCAGTTGTTTACCAGCTGGTGAGCCAGTGATTTATAGCAGTGTACCAAACACAGCCCTAACCAGGGTCTTCCTTCCACTGGGTACCAGTAAAGATGTGTTATATCTGCAGGTTAGGAGGACTTGTTTGTGTAATAGTTGCTTTTTCTGCAGCTGCAGTGACTAGTTACTTTGATATTATTTCTAAACATAAACAACTGTTACCTCAGCCAAGGAGGTCAGATTTACAGTAAACCTGTTTGTTTGTCTGTTAGCGGGATTACAGACTTCGGCAAAATGTTAATTAAAGATATACTTTACATGAAGGATTTCATTACATTTTGGAGACAATCTGGATCAATAAACTGATTCTGGGTTAGTTTAAAAAAACAAAACATTTTAAATCCAAGTCATTTAAATAGTCCTGAAAGTCGAAACTTGATCTTCTGACATGTTTTGATTGCCAACTGTCAGTCTTCTTCAGAGGCGTTTGTTGATCACTTTGATGTGTCATTGACTTCCACGTAATAATTCTAATCTTAGTCTTCTTTCTGAATAATATGTTAAGGTTTCATTTATTCAGACATATTTTTCAGGAAATGGACTTTGATCTCCTGGAGGTTCACTCCTTTGATCACGGCAGCTGGGGGTGTGGCCATCGTCCTTGAGCGGGCTGCTGTCAGTCCTGCTTCTGTTCCAGTTACTTCTGGCCTGGGATTCGGTCTCTGCTGGCTCTGGGCCGGTCTGAGATCTTGGGAGGGGGGCTCTCTGGACCCTCCCCTCAGGGGGTTGGGGAATGGGGTCTGTGGCGCGGTGCGCTGTGCAACCTCTGTGACCAGTGGGGTAGAGCCCCTCTATACACACACACACCTTAATTATTTAATTAATTACTAGAGTAATGATCCATAAATCTATTTTTTATTGTGTTTTCCTCCAGAAATGATCAGGTGATCGATTTCTTAGCACGTCTGCCGTGTAGAGACGAGCTTCAATAAGATAAGGATTTTCAAGCAAGAGAATGAACTGAAAAAAGGACAACAGGTGATGCAAAAGAGAGACAAACATGACCTAATCCACATGTGTCAAACTCAATTTGACAAAAACATAAAAAAAACAAAAATTATTGTACAAATTACAAAATAATTCAGTTGTAGATATTTTAGCCAAATTCAATACAACTACACAATATTTGGAGGATTGCATTTCAAATCTCAAATTGTATAAAATACCTCAATTATCCTCAAATTATTTCCGCATTATTTTGCCAAATTAAATAAAAAATGGTCACAAAATCAACGACATTTCAAAAGAGGACTGAAATCTGTCACTTATTGCCTGGATACTGACGTCGCATTACATACTTTATGTATCATTTATACATCAAAGTGCAAACTTAACAAAACTAATGTTGAAATCTGTGGCCCAATTAAGACCAAACTATTTCGTATTTGGCCCCTGAACACGTAGCACGACCCTCACCTTTACAAAGAAAACAGGGCACTGTTAACTCTTTGTTAGAGCCCATTTCACTGTGGCAGCATGGCCAAATGAAGAGAACAAAGGACTAAAAAAATTAATAAAGGTGAACAAAGCGTGTTGCGTGTAACTTTACTAAAAAAAACCCTCACAAAAAGTTCTGGGGTCCCTGACAGGAAATGTCAAGCAGCTTTTAAGGCACGAAGTCAAGCCATTAACAGTGTTGGCGTGACACAGCGTTTTAATATTCCATCTAGCGCGCTCCTTTGGAAATGTCATTTCAGCTTTTGAGCTTTGTGTGACGGAAAAGCCACCTGCTTGATTACAGTCATCATCTTTACAGCCCACCGAGACTCGAGAACACTTTCTCCCCCAGAAAAATACAACTATTATGAGATCTGCACACCGGAAGATGGAAAAAATACACATTCTGAAATCAACACGTGTGCGATGCGGAAAATATTTGCCCCTCCAGCAAAGGGAAAGATCCCATTAGCCCAGGGGTTACCAACCTTTCTGAAACTGTGAGCGACTTAATATGTTCTGTATAGTCCGAAGGGCTGCCTACGGTGGCTGGGAAGTGTCAGGTGAATGCATTTACAGAAACGAACACGAATGCAAACAGGTCACAACGGAAGTGTTTCCGACGGACCGGTATTACAGTCGGACGGGTATTATGACATGATAGCCTGATATGAAAAATATAAGAGTATCCTAATCAACTTTCACTTACTTTCATACACGTTTCGATGTCTTCTTCTTGTTCTTCTCTGTTCTGGTGGGTTAAAAACATCCGCCAGAAACGTGTCCGTCTCTAATACCGGTCCGTCGGAAACACTTCCGTTGTAGCCATTTTGCATTCGTGTTGTGACCTTTTTGCATTTGTGTTCATTTCTTTAAATGCATTCACCTGACACTTCCCTGCCACCGGGTTTCCGCAACGGAATTAGTTCATTCAAAGGAATGTCTTTAATGGTAGAATAGATATACAGTATATGTGTCCACCTTTGTGCATGTCTTCATGTCAGTTCAATGCACACATTCAGCTAAATTTAACATCGTTAGACGAACTCGTACACCACAGCAGTATTAAAATGACAGAAAATGACCACAGCAGTCACAGTGACACTGACAGGAGTCCCACTTGGACACTTAGAATGAACAGAACAGAGACTAGACGTGTCTAGTCAGCTGAGACGGACGAAGGAGGGAGAGAGAACTTAAGGTGGTCACAGTGACCCAGGCAATAGCTGGGTTTCAATTACTGGTTTTTGCAAAACAAAAGCGATATTTCTTGCTTTGAACGTGTTTGCATTGGCTGTGGTTTTAAGCGAGAACCTCCTAACTCCCATGAAATCTCATCCCAAGAGACTTTGCTGCAGGAAGACGAACGCCCAGAACCTCCTTATAACACTGAATTCCTTTGTTGTTTCACGTCTAATGTGGCAGTAATAATTTTCAAGTCTAATGCTAAGAAATATCTCGGCCTCTTCTTCTGTTTACACGTACCGCGTCATGTTTTTTTTTTGGAGAAAAGTGGTCACGTGACCAGGTACTGTATGTCATGTTCTGTGACGTGTATTTGCGGAAAAAGTGTTTCCACAGCACTTTTGCGACACATTTCAATATCAAAACATCTGAAAAAGCTCATGATGAAAGCGTAAAAAGTTTTTAGCGATATTTGAGTGTTCCATTACCAGTTTTTATTGTGCTGCTTAGATTTTGCACATTATCAAGAGTAATGGAAACACAGCTAATGAGTTACAGACAGAAGGAGAACAAGGACTTTGCCCAAAAGTGTAAGAGTAGTGAGGACGGATCAAAGAGACAACAGAATACTAGATAGGAGTGTAAAGCACTCGTAAATATAGATATTAATCGAATGACAAACTCGTAACATATTGTTTGACTCATAATGAAGAGTGAAAGTGAACCCGTGCTGTATAGGAATGATACGGTCAACAGGATTTAATGATCAAGATGAGCACAGGAGGGGGGAGATGACCGGAAATGATAAAAACTATAGAAATAAATCAATTCAAGAGGCACTAAATACTGCTTTATTCCAATTATTTACAATATGATTCTTTAAAATGTGCTTTATCACTGATTTCTTCCATCATGATGGAGCATTAGTTGAGCAAAATGTTGTAGTCGGACAAAGGAGGTACCTGGATTCAGAAATAAGATAAAGGGGGTACTTGAGCCAAAAACGTTCAAGAACCACTGTTTTATTGTATTTAACAATCAATCATTTTCATAGCACTACTCTACTTCTGTTGTTGGTTAAAAATAAATCATAAAACAGAAACTGCTGCTGTGGCAACAGTGAACGTGTCATTATGAGGTGAGCAAAGGTACAACATAAATTAGTTTTCATGTTGAAATACAAACATACCAATAAAAATATTTCTTTCATTTGAATTTTTTATTAGATAACTTGTTTTTTAGGTTAATTAAACTTGACTTTGGCTTATATTTATTTTCAGTCATGTGCAGTCAAGGTAGGCAGTGCCTACCCAAGGGTGAATTGATATTTTGATTATTTGTTTTAATTATAATACAATTATAAATTATTTATTTTTCCATTTCCAATAGCCTACAGTACCTATAAGTTTGAAAGTGTCCGCATTTTATGCGTTTCACAGCCCAAATGACTAAACAGCCCTATTTCCTGGAACGGCTGCTGTCTCACTCCGCTGTAAAGCAGGAGGAGGCCACGCCCCCTCCCAAAAGCACACGGCTGCTCTGCCTCTGTTCCCATAGCGTGCTTTTATGTGTTTGCGCATGCGCAGTGAGTTCCCCAAGATGACAACCATTTACGTCCAAAGGCAGCTCTCTACGCTATGCTAAATGCTATACGTAAGTTCACAGTACATGTGACCGCTGCTGCTACGTTCTCTCTCGCTCTACCTAGTGGGCAGGATAACACTACAGGCAGGATGACAGGGCTAGAGACGAAAGAGAAACTTTTTTTTTGAGGAAAAACGACAGCTTTTAAAAGATGGGAGACCAACACCTGAGTTACCGGACCTTCAGCAAAGGTAAGGTGAGAAAATGTTTCATACTTTCTTCAGTGAATGGAACAAAAGGAAGGATTGGTTTTGTGGATGCTCCTCACTGAGGCTGTTCTGAGTTGTTGTTGTTGTCATTTTCTCCGTGTTTCTGTGTTTCCAACACAAACAACAGATGTGCTGTCGTGTCATGAGATATATTTTTTTGGGAGAGTATGGAGGCTATATTAAATAACTGTTTATGTTTCATTAATGGTAATTACGATGTTGATTTTGTTAGATGGTTAAATACTTGTTCAGGTGGATCTTGTTGGGTTTTTTCTTTCTTATTATGAATTTTATATTTTGATAGGGCATTGAGATGACTGTTGGAAATTGCTTTATATAAATAAAGTTGATTTGAATTGAATTAACACTTGCCAGCAGAAACATATGAAATTGTCATTGGTGGTCTCGATTTGCAATGTGCCTACCCAACCCTAGTGGTCACGTCACGTCACTGTTTATTTTTTTTTTTACATTGACTTGTTTCACATCAGTGAGACTGAATTACATTACAAACTCAAAGAAAAACAGCTACAAGATACATATGACAAACATACGAGGACAACAAACCTAGGGGAAGTGTCATGTGTCTCACTAGCTGCGTTTCCATTACCCTTGGAAATGTGCAAAATCTAATTAGCGCAATAAAAACCGGTAATAGAAACACCTGAATAAAAAATTTAAAAAAACACCCAAATATCACTAAAACGTTAATACGCTTTCATCAGGAGGTTTTTCAGATGTTTCGATATTGAAATGTGTCGCAAAAGCACTATGGAGACACTTTTTCCGCAAATACAAATCGCAGAGCGTGGCGTACTCCGTCACATGACGTGAGGTACCAGGTCACATGACCACTTCTCTGAGAGAAAACTTGGCGCGGTACAGAAGAGACCGGGACAGTTCTTAGCGTTATACTTAAAAAGGATTACTGCCACATTAGATGTGCAACAACAAAGGAATACAGAGTGTTATAAGGAGGTTTGGAGCGTCCGTCTTTCTGCAGCGAATTCTCAAGGGATGAGATTTCACAAGAGTTACGAGGCTCCTGCCCAAAACAATGTTCAATAGAAACACGCTCAAAGCGCATTTATACTCTGTCGAACTATAGCTTTTATTTTGAAAAAATATGTAACAAAAACCCAGCTAGTGACCCTTTATCATAAAAAAGGTCCAACGCTGCGTGTTTGGTCGTTGCCAGACCATGTGAATAAGATGGGTCAGATCTGGCAACGTTTCCAGGCTAACTGCAGCAAAGTAGTTATACCCTAATTAATCCTTGAAAGTAAATGCCTATGTTCTTTCACTGTGAGTGTTTTTCAGGTTTGTTTACCTGTGTTCACAGCTGTAAACAGAAAGAAATACCAACTGAATCTGAGACACACACACGCATACGAGTCCTCGCTTCTTAATTAGCCTTAAATCCAAATGTCTGGCACTACTGCCAGAACTTTCCTTAGTTACTATTTCCACTCAACATCCTCCACTGCTCTTCTTTCTTCCTCTTATCCTTTTCCTAGCTTATATTTCACCTGCACTTTTACACACACACACACACACTCTACGGTGTCATTTACTCTCACATGTAACTTTTTTTTTTTTTTTTACTCCATCCTGGATTTAATTAATCCATTCCTCTCGTCTTCCTCTGAAATGAATCATCCACCCACTCTGCTTTTTACGAGCAGTTATCTCATCAATCTTTTTTCGCGTCTTGTCCCTCCACTAATTTACCCACTTTTCTTTATTTCCTTATTTTACTCATCCCAGAGTTTCTATCCAGCGCTATAATCCCATGATTACTGTTTTCCTCCAGTTGCCTCTTCCTCCCTTACAGTCATATACACCTTTAACCTTTGGAGAGTCACAGAATTGTTCACCGGAGCGTGCATGATGACATCCATCCAAGTGGTGCTTTCTGCTTGCTGTGTGACGCATTAACAGACCCCAGAGGTTGCGACAATCCTTCTAAAGTGCATTTGTTCGACACAGCAGCTGTTTTTCAGCCCAACATGCACAAAGACAGCTCTATCAATGGACATGCAGAGGTGTAAAGAACACTGATCCTACTCAAGTACAAGTACAAGTAAGTCATACATAAAATACTCAAGTACAAGAAAAAAGTAGCTCAATTAAATAGTGCTTAAAGTAAAATTTACTGGTTACTTTCACCCCCCGTGTTTATTTTTGGTAATAAATCTTGCCACGGTTCCCTTGCATTCAGTAAACATCTCATGTATAAACTTAAAAAGGAAGAGACCAAATATTGCACAATTGGAACTTAATTTTTTTGCCACAAAGGCATCAAAATAAAGTGTTTGTCAAAATGTACAATTCTTAAAATAAATAAATAACAACAATGAATTTAATTAAAATCAATGTAATAATAATAATTATTTACTCAGTAACGGTTGGGTGTGGAAATGTAACAAAATACTTATTTTAAAACGTACAAATACTGATTTACCCATAAAAGCAACTCAAGTACAGTAATCTGAGTGCTTGTACTCCGTTACTTTCACCTCTGTATACATGTATGTTTTCTTTAACAAATGCTCATCCTGCACAGGGAAGAAAGCCTATATGTCAAAAGGTTGCTATGGATACAGCTATTTTTTGCTACTCGTTACAAGTCTGGTCAGACCTTTACATGCACAGGTAGCCAAGGTCAATGATCAACGGGTGAGGTTGTAGATACGTCTGAACAATGACAGATTGCAAAAGGATATTTTAGAAGAAAAGTAATTATTCCATTAAAGGTTTGTTTTTTTGTTTTTTAAGAAAATGATCAGTCAGCAAAAAATGACTGGCCTGGATTATCCAATTGTCAGAATCTCTTCACAGTAATTTATTTACCCCATGCAGAAGCCCTGTTCGTCATCAAAAGCCTGGAAGTAACGCTCTCCAAACACAACTGCTCTTCCCACCCCCACCCGTGTCCTCTTCCTCTATCTCCATGGTAACTGATTGCCTCATTCTCCTCTAGCTCAAATCCCTCTGAAGCACTAACACCTGTTGTTTGCACTGTAAAAAAAAAAGTGATTTGTGCATCATTATTCTAGACTGTAAAACTTTCCATTTGTAACAAAGCATCTGTGAGAAATGTCGAAACTAAGGTCATGTTATTTTTCTTTGTGTGTTCTGCCTCCAGTCCCGGAAACAGTGATGTTGTATGAGCAGGGATGGACTGGGACAAAAATTCCACTCTGGCATTTTCTGTCCAGACAAACCCACTACATTATCAGCAACACCATGTAAAAGCTGCTATCAGTATCAGAAGTACTTTATTTATCCTAGGGAGAAATGACTTGTGTTATAGCTGCTGAAGAATATTACAAATGAAAAGAATTAACACTAAACAAAGAAAGACCTGTTTCCATTACATACCAACTGGTTCCTCTTTATTTGTCTATTTTTTTAACACTCTTGACTGATTTTGGTCCATTTTAGTAACTTCTCATTCTTTTCTTCCCATGTTTTTGTCACTTTTGAACCAGTTTTAGTCACATGTTACCATGTCTGCCTCCACTCGCTCTTCAAAGAAAACGTAGCAGACTGGACCGGCCCACCGGGACAATGCCCGGTATGCCAGATGGCCAGTCCACCTCTGTGTATGAGTCTTGTTGCCGTAGTAAATAAGTATGTTGTAGTGGTTGTTTGCCTTGGATTGTTGGATAAGTGATTGCCCAGTAACCATGTAAGCACCCTGTGTGCAAACCTGAACATTTACAGTATAAAACTTGCTCATCCAGAGAAGGGTTATAGGGCGTGAAAGACCTTCTGCTGAGTTGGGCCAACAACAAGGTCAGAAGAGACATGGGAACGTGGCGTACCAGGGTTTAAAGCCATGGCCTTATCACTCTGAGCAAAGAAAATCACCTACACAACTCAACTGTTGTCATAAAAACACGGAATGCTTTAAGAATATTTATTACCTCAGCATTGAAAGTAATGAAATAAAACACGCACAGTAGGTGGCAATTTGCACCTATTGAAGTTGGTTGCAACATGCCAATGCAAGGAAGAATAAGCAGAATAATTTTTCCCAAGTGCAGAGCAGTGATGTCATTACCTCATGTTTATCCTGTTTTATCATATAAAGTTTTTAAAATGCAGAGTACTTTTCATTTTCTTCATAGTCCCCATATTGGCACTTAAACAGGCAGCACAACACTGACTCTGAAGAACCATTGCGATCACAGTGAAGCTACTGATCTATTATTAAGTGCTGTTTGGGTCTTCACTTCCATTCAAATCATTGCATTAGTTTAGTTTTATAGCACTGTTTATTTCTAATAAACTATACAATGCGTAACCTCACCATTTTCACACATCTGACATAAGGAAAATGTCTACTTGTTCTTTAAAATGTGTGAAAAAATCTTTTGACACAACCGTGTTGTTTTAAATCAAACTTAATGTTTCAATGTTTATATCTTCTAATGGTTGTTTCTCAGCTCATGGTGGCTCTGATCTGCTGTTATTCCTCTGCCACTGAGCTAGCACCTTGTCCACTTCCATGGAGAACATCCTGTTTACTCTCCTGGTTTCAGCCTCTTTGGTGTCCCATGGACAGAGCTGTATTTGTTTGACATTTTAAGTGCCTTAACAATGAAAAGCTTATTGTAGTTTTTAGGTGCCACAGCATTACTAACTGGCTGATTTGGTGTTGTCTTAATCGTGGCCTCTAACCATCTCTTCCATGCAGGATACTGGTTCTTATGTACAATTTTCATCTTCCGTTCCAACATCTGTAGGTAGTTTATTGTTGCTGTACTGTGGATCAGCTTGTTGGGATCTGTCAGGATGATATTTAGGGCAGCATTCACATCTTCTAAATCGAGAAAATCTTCTGATGGCACTTGACAGCTCAGCATTGGTAATTTCCAAGGGTGCCAGCCAGGATTCCTTTGTTCTTGCGCTCTCTCTTCTTAGGTCATCAGCTCTTTCTTTGAGGCAGTTTGTATCTAGAGCTTTGTATGCATTCTCTTTTGTCGTTGACCTTGCATCCTGGCTTACCCTTGCCGTAGCATTGTTGTTGTACTTCATTGATCTTTAGGTGTGATAGTACCTACTAGATTCTTAGGTTCCTCCGTTTGTGGGTTTTGAGGTTTCCAAAGTCCCACATTCTCTACATATATCCTCTCTCTGGAATGTTAGCATTCCATCAGTTCCATACAGCATGTCTAGTTCCATAGTCCATTTGCCACAAGGTTTTCCCGATTCCCAACACCTGACACTGACCTTCTTAACTGGGTTGATGTCTGAACCGATATCACTCATATCAGCCAGGATTCAAACCCATCGGTCAAAAGATAGTTTGTCAAATGTGTGCAAGAATAAAATATAGCTTAGGATTCAAACACAGCCTTCTGGAGTGAATGATTTTCCAGAGTAGTGGCAATAAGGAAAGCCAGGGAAAGATTTTGTCAAACACAAACACTTGTTTATAGTCATTCTCGACCTTCTTTTTGGTTTCCTCTTCCTCCAATTCACTCACTCTAGTCTACAGACTCCACATACAAGTTCTTAACATAAATTAAATGTTTAAAAAAAACTCACCTCAGCAACTGGGAGCACTTAGATCATGTCTCATTCAGCTTCCTTGGGGGGAGTTACAAACTCATCCCTCCCTTCCCCCTCACCTTCTGGATGGATGGATGTGATGGCTCATACTGCCAGCACTGAAAGCTTTGTCTGGCAGATTTAAGAAAAGAAAACTTGACAGGTTGTGACACTGTGTTTAGGAAACCCGAGCAGCAGGGGAGATAAACCTTAACATTTCCCAGTGATGCTAGCAGTCAATCTGTAATTGTGTTACAAACAGTCCAACAGTAACGCTCGCTCCCTTTGGAAAGAACTTAAGAAATTATCTGCAGCTGTTCGAAGGCAAGGTGAAAACTAAGGTGTAAATCATACTGTCATGTTTAATGGAAATCTGCTATGGGTTGAGTCGAGTAACACACATTAAACACCTGCGAGTGAATCATTAACATCCTCAGCATTAATAGTGTATGTTGAGCAATGTTTAAAAATGGAACCAACCTGAATGGATACCTTGAGAGTCTTGGTTGCCCAGTTATCCTCTGCTTGCTTTAAAATTGTAGCAGACTGATAAGTGTACACGCGGTGGTTAGCAAATGATTTCTGTCTGTTAGTCCTGTGAAAGAGGCTTTATTTAACGGTCAATTACAATCATTAGATTGTTATACAATGAAGTGTCAGTGCAGGGATGTGGGCGAGTAGGCATACAAAGAAATGCAACAATAGAATAAGATTCATTTTGGTCCATAAATCTTGGCTGTAAGAAGAGTAAAGGGAAAGCATTTATTTTTCTTCGAAACATTTTATTTTGAAAGCAGAACATGCAACAGCAGGGGTTACCAACATGGTTCCCAATAGGTCCGTTCTAACAGGAGCGCTAGTCATCAATGAACACCGTCTGAAATCTGATTTACTCACCAAGTTACATAAAGATGACAGATATAGGCTGTGCCTTTGTACTGTTAAATACTGCTGCACTTGTTTAAATGTTTGTTTTCACTGATGTGTAGTGTGAAGTGTCACAGATTTGGTGTAACATACAAAGTGATTTTTTTGTAAAATATTACATTATTCTTCAACTTTACAAATGTTACATGTTTTATGGTAAGTTAAAAGTTGTGAGCCAGTGGCTAGTAAGATCGGATGGGTGCACGCTGGTGTAGTCCAGCGGTTCCCAAACTTTTTCACAATCCCGTACCCCTTCAGGCATTTAACCTGAAACTGTATCCCCTACTGCTGCACACTTAAAAAAAACATAATAATGTAATGTCATAGGCAATGTACCCTGACTCAGAATTTTACCTACAGTATCCTATTGAGGAATAATACATAATTAGAAAAAAAAAAAAGAATAATCTCTAAGCACACAAATAAACATCTTGTTCAGAATTATCAGATGTATTTAATGATTTAGCCTACTGGCATTTTTAGTGAGAAACCTTCTCTTATTTTGTAAAAAAAAAAAAAATCTACCAAATCTACCAAACAGAGATTGTCTAAAGGATAGTCTTATAGAGGCCAATGTGTAATTTGTGGCAATGCATGGAGGCTCCTGCCTTCTAGTTTATTTATATTCTAGTTTCCAATGCTGTTGTGCTGTTTGTGATTTTTTCTTTTCACATACCGCCTTAAACAATTGGCGTACCACACTTTGTGAACCTATAGTGATCTGCCTTAGAGCACGAAGGTCCTGGGTTTAAGACCTGGGGTGGACACTCAGGTCTTTTCTGTGTGGTGTTTGCATGTTCTCCCCGTGTTTGCATGGGTTTTTGTCCGGATACGGCAGCTTCTTAATAAGGAGTCATATTAAGATAAAACCTACTTCACATTTGATCGGTTGGAATTACAAACACACTGATTAAATCCCCTTTGGTGAGGAAGGATGATACGTGGTCAGTAAGCTAATTGGTTTTGTAGAGCATAAAATAGAAGAAAGAAAAAAGGCATAAATTCTTCTCTTGCAGCTGAACAAAACACAAGTGCTGAGGTTATTTAGTGTGTTGCAGTTTGTGTGTGAGCAAAGAACAAAAATTAGGACTCACCCAAGCAGTTAGTGGGTTAGGTCTTTGTATCAAACAATGTTAGAGAAAGCACTGCAGCATTAATCCACCTGCTACTTTCCTTCTGTGAGTTTGTTGTATTTTTTTTTTATTTTTTTGCCCATGTGGTTTCCAGAGTTGATATATAAATACCTGGCTTTAAAACTACCTGCAAAAATGCTGTTTTCCTCACATTTGTGAAGAGTAACCAGTCAATTACAACAAATCGTCTTTGTGTTAAAAGCCAAAAGTCGTTCTGTTACTGGTGTGGATTTGATCAGCGGCATTATTGAGGCAGTTAACACTCCTGAGTGATTACAACTGAGCTTCATTTAACCTTGTTAGCTGAAAGCTTGGGAACTGTGTAGCTTAAAGGTAAGATCTGATCTCGGTCAATTACTGTCAGACATGGGCAACTGGCGGCCTGGAGGCCACATGCAGCCCTCGGCCTAATTTTAGGCAAAACAAAAGCAAGACTACATTAAAAAAACAACAAAGCATTAGAACATGGCAGAAAAATACAGTTAAAGATAAGAAAAAACCTCCAAAAACACACAAAACTACTACAAAAATGAACAAAGTGACAAAAATAATACACAAGACTCAAAAAAAAAAATATACAAAATTACAAAAAATAACAACAACAGTACGCAAAAAGACAAGAATAACACAAAAGATGACTCTGCAAACCCACAGTACTAACAAACAAGCAAAATGACAACATAAATACACAGTATGACTCCAATAAAACATACATTTTACAGGAAAAATACATGAAAGGACAAGAAATGCACAAAATGGAATCATAACAAGCAAGACAACAACAAACATACACAGAATGACAGAAAAACCCACAGAATGACCATAATATATCTTTGTTCTTTCCTGTGTTAATGCTCAGATTAGTCATAATTCTAAATGCTGACATGAATGTTGATAATGTGGCCCTTCGATCAAACAAACACATTTTTGTGGCCCCCGTTGTGATAGAAGTCGCCCACCCGTGGTCTAGATCAATTGATATCATTGGGCTGGATTGACAGGACTCACAGAAGAACACACAGTGCAGATGTCATTATAAAGCCTGGTTATTTCCGCAGCCTTCGGTCTGTGAACAAGCAGTTACTGCAAATATAAACGCTGTGAGACAAAAGCATTAATCTCCTGTATTAGCTCTTCTTATGGAATAATGGTGACATTTCCTGGATGTTGCATGGCAGGGCGGAGGAACCCCATCAGATGCTACTGAAGCTCTTTGTATTTTCACATGACCTGGAATTGACACACGGATAGTCTCATTTCCCTCCATCCCCTCACAGGTGGGAGATTTATTACTCTCTTGTTTGATCTATAGACAAACCTTCCTTTTTCTTATGAATGCCTCTGAAATACAGCAGTAATGCTGTCAGGGTAAATACCAATGAGCCACAGGGACAAAAAGCTGCTTCACTTCTGTAGCTGCTTAAACTGTTTCCCTAAAAACGGAGTTTATATTCATATCAAGTGTGGTTATAAATGTACTACTAATCTGTTAGAGCTAAAAATCTCACTGACGGATAGAATAATAACAATTTCAAACAAAAACCTAAAGTTTAAAGGCACCAAACTTTAGGAACTACATAAGAATCTTTTCAGCCCGCGACCCCCATAATAAAGGTTCCAGCGACTAGGACCCCCACTGTACCTGAAGGTGGTTGAACACAGACATGAACATTGAAGAACAGTCATGTAGAGACAGGGTCATCTATAAGGGGGAATAAAAGGGAGAGATTTTTGGGGTCCATCCATAAAGTTAGCAAAATGATGGTCCATTATTCTATGAATCTGATTATCTGAATAATATCCACTGTTATCCAGGAAGTTAACTATTAATTGTGACATGGTATATAGTCATCTTAAAGATGTAAATCCTTGTTTTAATCATCAGAAATAAAACTGATTAAAAGTGACCAAAAATGGGTGAAAAATTGTAAAAAAAAGGGTTCAAAGTGTCAATATTGGCTTAAAAGTCAAAACAATTAGGTTAAACTGGCAAATAATGGGCATGATGAATTGTTAACGTGGTTAAATTGGCAAAAGCATAAGCATGAAATATGGTGAAAAGATGTTAAAAAGTGACAATAATGAGTCAACATACTGTATCTGAAATTAGGCGGGAAAATGTACAGAAAAAGCATTGAAATTTGATGAAGTGGCAGAAATGGGAATAATATAGCAAAAAATACATTAAAAGGAGCAAAAATATGGCAAGAAAAAGTGATGAAAATAGGTGAAAATATAACATGTTTGGTGCAGTTGCAGAAAAATGGTTAAAAATAAGCAAAAATGGGGTCCCGACCCTAAGGTTGAGAATCCCTGCTCTAAAGGACTGCAGGTGTGGCCTTTTACAGAATGAATATATTCAAATATGATTTTAAGATCGTGAAACATGTTTTCAATCCTAATTTCAGACACTTGTTTGTTTGTGAGACACGTTCAGTTTTACTACTTTTTGTTCATTGAGCTCAAAACTAAAAACAATTCATGCAAAAACCAAATGTAAAAACGTATCAAGGTTAAAGGTTCTTTATTTATCAACCAATGGTTAAATGAGAGTTTATGGCAAATGAATGCGCAAAAAAGGCTAAACACCCAAAAACCAACCATAATAAAAATCCATCATTTGGTGGAATGGATGAAAAATAGAAGACTGTGTGGTTAAATATTGCAAAGCAATGCAACTGTTCTTTTCTTCAGCATTAAAATGTCCTCCATCATGTGGAAAGGCTAAAAAAATAAAACAGATTTATAGACAAAATGCTGTGTTTTTAATAAGTCAATATAAAACAGAGAATATGACATCATCATTTATCTTCCTAATCATTACTTTCTATACTCTGGCAGTGAAAGAAGTCGTCTTAATTCAACATGGAAAGTTTTTTTTCTTTTAATGCACATAAACAAGCCGGCTGCTCAATGGACTTGAAGGGTTCATAATTGTGTTTTCTCTCTTTTTTTTTTGTTTTTTTTTTTCACGGCGAAGTCTCAAAGAGAGACGTATTTAATGCTCTCAGATACAAGATGGATGTTATGATTGCTACAACAGAAATAAAAAAAAATAAATTAAAAAAAACTCTGTAAAGCTGCTTCCAAGTCACGATGAAAAATGGTTCGAACTTTTCTGACGGATGAAAATTTGTAAAAACTGAAAGAAAAAAGCCTTTAGAGAACAAAGAAAGAAAAAACAAAGGTGCATTTAAGAAGTGAGATGATGACATGCTGAGGCACAATGCTGTGATTCCACTAAAAAACAATGTTTAGATTGTGCTAATATCTAATATATGATTGCAGACCTTTGCAAAACCCACGAATTACAGGAAAAAAACAAAGAAGCGAGTGATTAACACGTTTGAGTTTAACAAAAGCTTCTGTAAGAAATGAACTCATTTTGTTGCATCTTTGCCTACGACTGATCGTAGAATCTGTAGATTTACAACGAAAAATATCTTAAGAATAACATGCAACAAAAATAGCAGCTTTTTGGAGTGAGGTTCACTCAGCTCTCTGAGAAATTTTGGAATATGCCAATGTGAGATCCTTTATCGTCACGTACCTTTGACCAGGGTTGGGGTCAATTACATTTTTCGTTACAATTAAGTCTTTAATTATCCATGTTCAATTACAACTCAATTCTGTGACCAGCATTTATTCCAGTAACACTTAAATTAAAAATTTAAAAAAAATCTGCTGACAGTCAATTACAATTAATGAGCCTGAAACAAACAACCCCATAGAACGTAACCTTCCTCTTGTGTTAGCTTTCTGTTAGCGTCTTTTATGCTAATGTATTGGTTTTGACCAATGTTTTAAATCAGCTGCAAAATACACTAAAAAAAAACCAATATCATCTAATTTGTTTTTCATCTTTGGTTTTGGTTGTTAGGCTCCCTTATCATGAAAATATTGGTATTAATATTTTTAGAGTGGGCGTCTCAGCCTTTTTTATGTAAGTATACCCCTCGCTTTCAATTGTTAATAAATAAATAACTAAATGGTGAAATGATACCCAAGAGAACTGACAGGTAGTGGGAAAAGTTAATATTAAACATATTTCAATAATTGTTAACCACCTATGCGTAAACCATAGAGGTGTAACGTGGTTCCTCACGTGTGAATTAGTTTTTATAGGGTTTCCATGACAATTACAATTACAAAGTCAAATTATCTGAACTCAATTACAAGTATAATGACATGTGATTACAATTATACTTGGCCCCAACCCAGAGTTGAATTATTTGCTTTATTTCATGTTTTTTTTTGTGGGAAAAAAAGTGTACTGACTAAACAAAATAAAAAATGTAAGAAAAAAATATAGAGATATTTTAAGAACAGAGTCGGGAAACAAAAACAATGTAAACTTCATTTAATTACACTCTTTTTTATTGATTTATTTCTGATTTGAAATACATAACCCAGCAATAGTTCACCTTGTTTGAATTTAGTAACACAATCCATGCTGATTGCTGAGCTACGTGCATAAACTAACTATAATGTGTTTATTATGAGCTCTCCACGACTCCATCAGGGTTTGTCTTGCGTTCTGTGTTTGTGTTTCCGCACACGCGGCGCGGGGCAGCTGCTGGGCTAATTTGTTTAGAGAGAATTAATTAGAAAATATTAGGGAGGGGGGGACAATAGTGTAGATGCAGGGTGTGGAACAATGAGGCGTTAAAGAGGGGAAAAAACCTGTCATGGAACAATAGGTTGATATCCACCCAAACAGCACGTCCCTGCTACTGCTCAATTATTCCATCACACACACACACACACACACACGTGCACATACACACCTTTAAGGCTTGGTGATTATCCTTCAATCATAATATTCAATCATGTCTGACACAAACAAAGGGACAAAGGTGTGTGTGTGTGTGTGTGGGGACAGAGAACACGCCCTAAAAGAAGAGAATCCTTTATATTTCTACTTCCTTCCAGAACTTTCTCACCTTCCTTCCCTACTGCGCACTTTTCTCACACCTTCATCTTCCTCTTCCTCTCACAGCCATTTCCTTAGCACAGCCAAAGCAGAGTTGAAGGTGAACTGGGCCTGGTGAGTCCCACGGTGAGCCAGCAACAGGGAGCCGGCCTCTGCTTCATGGCCCGCCGCCATCAGCTCTCCAGCACTTTTCTCCACATCCCAACCTCCGTCCTGCTGCTGGGCCAGCATGTGGGAGCTGAGCAGGGGGTAGAGGGTGGAGGACACACAGCCCACCAGCAGCCCAGCATCAAGGAGCAAAGAAAGGAGCTCCGCGTCACAAGATGAAGCCGTCTCCTAAAGGGAAGGTGGGGGGAAAGATGACAAAGTTTAAACAGGTGGTGATGGAGTCAGGAAAAAAACAACTAAAAACAAGCTTCACTTTCAAGCAGGATTTCCTCTTTTTCTCTCTGTGTACAACTTGTGCCAAACACAACACACGCCGACATTTGGAAAGCCCGCAGACAGCCTCTCTGCCAGGTAACAAGATATCACTCTGCAGATCATTTTAACTCCCAACAGTCACCGGTGGGTAAACAGTGTGAGTGGCTGGCAAAAAGTTGGGTTTTTACAAGCCACAAAAAGGCTGAATGAACAACAGCAGCACAGAGCTGTGTTTATAGACGCTCAAACACACGTGATCACGTCACAGAGTCGGGACACATGCTGTGTACAGTCATTAGTCAGCATCCAGGAATCAGGTTTCATTACATTTTTAAAGAAACCTTCTCAGCTTTTAATGGTGAGCACCAGGGTTAGGGTCAATTCTAATTACGCCTGAATGAATCATTGCATTTGCGATAGTATCGCAATATCATAAAATGCGATTTTCTAATTGCGAATCGTTTTTTTTTTTTTTCTCGTCCTGTCCTGTTAAGTTCAGAGAGTGTTTAAGAAGTGCAGTCCACGTGTTTACATGTTTTATGACACGTGAAGTTAGATTGTAACACGTTGAAGAGGTAAAGCCACAGATTTGTTTGCTTTATTGTTGTAATCTGTGCTTTAAAATTTATATTTTATATTTATTTAAAGTTTAAATAAATCTGAAATTGTTTATTATGAAAAAGATTGATTTATTGCTTGAAAAATACATGACAAGACTCCCTTGAAAAAATTTTAAATCTCAATCGCAATGTTGAGGAAAAAAATCGCAATTAGATTATTTTACAAAATTGTTCAGCCCTAATTCTAATTCTAATTGTGTAATTGATAATTAATTACAATTATGACATGATTACAAACATTCTAGCTGTTGTAATCATAATTGAATCGTAACCAAGTTCAGATAATGGACTTTATAATTGTAATTGTCATGGAAATTCAATAGAAAATATCATTTACGGTACAATTTAATTAAACAGTTCTATGATTTACACATACATAGTTAATTATTAAAATGTGTTTGATATCAACTTTTCCCCACTACCTGTCTGTTCTCCTGAGGATCATTTTACCATTAATACACTTTTTTTTGTTTTTAATTGAGGTCTATACTGACAAAAAAAAGGCTCAGATGCTTTACACCAAAAATATTATATATATAGTTGAAATTTAAATACATTCAGATTTACAGAAAAGGAGGCTGTTAGGTAAGGTTTAAGATGCTGAGTCAGCAAAAGCTGAACTATTCAATTAGAAAGAAGAGACTTACCAGACTATCACATCAACTAAGTCAACAATGACGGAGCAAACGAAGAAATGAAAAACAAATTGGATGATGGAAAATATGTTTTAGTGTATTTTAAGCCGTGTCAAAACTGACCCATTATCATAAGAGATGCTAACAGAAAGCTAACACAAGAGGATGGATATGTTTTATTGGGTTATTTATTTCGAATGAGGCTAAGTTTTTCACTATTTTTTTTATAGTACATAAATTGCCTAGAACACATTTTTAGACATGTTTTTTAGAGAAAGTAAAGTGCATTAAAGGGGAGGTATGATTAAAAAAAATCACTTTATAATGGTTTTACTACAGTGATATACTGTACATTTCTTTAGCCTCATTCAGAGGGACAAAGTGGAAAAAGTTCTGTTTCCTCCTCCCTTGTTATTCCACATTTTGTAAAAAGTCAGCTCCAGACGGGACAGTTGGAATTTGTCCACGTTGGCAGGTGACATCACCTAACACGCCTCCTAGAATGTGAGCTCCTCCCTCTCCAACTATCTAACAGCTAAAACAACACTGCGGTTTAATATAGAATATATATTATACTTTATTGCCATATATGTAAATACAAACTGCACTACTGGACGCCCAAACTGCACTAGTTTTTCTGCTGCCAATCGTGTTGGGAGTCACTGCTTGGAGCCATAGACCCATTGTTTACACACATCAGCTGTTAGCACTCTGTGGTAATGCTACACCAGCCTATGTAGTGAGATCCGGTGTAGTGTGAGGAGGAAACCATAGGGATGTTTACGGATTCGTAGCTCACAGCGCTAACAACGGACTTGGTTTTGGAATTGGACGGTTTCCAAAGGAGAGAGTCTGGCTGTGTTTGTGTGCAGAAAGGAGGAGCTGCTGCTGCTGCTGCTCTGGTTCTTCAGCAACGCGCACACTTTTCCGACTCAAAATCACTGCACGTTGTTTGATTGCATCACACGAATATATTCTGTGGCCGAATATTCGGTGCATCCCTAATTTCAGGCTCAATAATTGTGATTAATTGTAATTGAACTTTAGTATTTGAGAACGTACTTGTAATTGACTTTCAGGAGAAAAATATTAATTGTAATTTTAACTTTAATTGGAAAAAATGCTGGTCAATGTAATTATAATTGAATATGGATAATTGAAGAAAGTAATTATTATTGAAAAATGTAAGTGACCCCAACTCTGGTGAGCATATGTATTTGGAATAATAAACATTACATTGTAAACGGTCATTGATCTGCACAGTTCCACATGTACAGCATCTGCGCACGCACGCACGCACGCACGCACGCACGCACACACACACACACACACACACACACACACACACACACACACACACACACACACACACACACACACACACACACACACAACACACACACACACACACACACACACACACACACACACACACACACACACACACACACACACACACACACACACACACACACACACACACACACACTGTCCACCAGTCCTTACCAAAGTATTTTTGGAGCTGTGCTGGATGGATCTATTATAAATGTAGAGCCTGCATCTTCCTCACAGGACTGAAGGAGGTGAGTTGAAGCAGATAAACTTCTCTCTTTCACCCGCCTCTCAAATCTTTCATGTCTGTGCCGGCCTCCCTCCTTTATTCTGCCTTTTAAAAAAAATAAAAATAAAAGTACAAAAAGCCTCTAAAAGAAATCCCTTCACTTGGAAAAAACCAACTGAGTCCCACATGAGAGATGGGAGACATTTAATTTCCGTCATTGACAGTGACGCTGACGGTTTGATTTTTATCTGAATATAACATCAGTCCTTTAGCTTAAAACGCTTCTCTTCATTGAAACAAATGAAATCCTTCCAGAGAGTCGACATGCGTGTTTTATAGAGGATACACACCCCGTCTATGGAAATGTAAGATCCATTCCTAAGCTCAGATAAAATATTACAAGCAGGTGAAGAACAAGTGATACAGGTCAAAGTGAAGGTGATTCAGGTGGAAATATAATTAATAGGAGAAATATAAGTGCACAAATCATAAAAGTCAGTGTGGGAATGAGGAAGTGACAAAGGTGACAAATGTGTCCAACAGCTTAATTTTAGAATTCCTTTAGTGAAACACAGGATCTCAATAAGCTACATGTTATTCATTTATCTGGGCTAGAGTAGTGATGCCCAAACGTTAAGGGTCAAGTAAGCTTTCTCTTATTTCTGAATCCAAGTCCCCCCTTTGTCTGACTGCAACATTCTGCTCAGAATACTATGAAAAAACAACTATGGAGCATCATGATGGAATGAATGAGTGATAACACACATTTTAAAGAATCTCATTTTGTAAATAAGTGGAATGAAACAGAATTTAGTGCCTCCTGAATAGAATTATTTCTATAGCTTTAAACATTTAATGACGCTGAGCTTGTAACCGGAGGGTTGCCGGGGATCTTGAGGAAGTGCCTTAACTCGCAACTGCTCCCCGGGTGTGTGACCGAGGCTGCCCACTGCTCCTCAGGGATGGGTCAAATGCAGAGAACAAATTTCATGTATGTACCCGTATGTATATGAGTTAGAGTAAATTAAATAAAATAAATTATTACTAATCAATATCATCATTATGATGATGGTAAAATATAGAAAACCCCATATTTGTAATGCTTTAATTTGATAATTTTCTCCATTTGAGAAACACTGATCTAGAGCAGCAATTCTCAACCAGGGGTACAGAAGCACATTGCAGAGGGTCCTCGAAAACATTTATCAATTAATTAAAAGAAATAATAATAGGAAAACATTAATAATTCCTTTTCAGGATAGATTTACTTTGACAAATTTACCACAGACTAACAATAATATTGCTCAATAAAATACGGTATTTACCTGTAATTTCTTGAAACAGGATGCATTTTTGCTGTAGAGGCCATTTAATCACACTTCAGACAATAAGAGACAAATAGTTAGCAATATTTTACAAACTATTTAATGAGGTAATCGCATTAAAGTTGCATCGTTGTTGTATTTTTTAACTTAGTATAAACCATGTTGGAGACACAGGAAGGAGCTCACTGATACACAAACCAAACAACATATGAAATTATGAAGGGGGTACTTATGATATGATAATTGCAAAGGTGGTACACGGGACCGATAAGGTTGGGAACCATTGATCTAGAGCAGGGGTTCTCAACCTTGGGGTCAAAAGAAATGCCTTTAAGAAACTAAGATTATTTTTAAACAATTTCAGCCCATTTTTGCTTGTTTTTTTTTACCCTTTTTCTGCAACTACACCAAAGTTGCCACATTTTAATCTATTTTCATCACTTTCTCTTGCCATATTTTGCTCCTTTTAATGCATTTTTGCTACATTACGCCCATTTCTACCACTTGTGCATCACATTTTATACTTTTAACCCAATTTATTTCTGGTTAAAACAAGGATTTAGATCTTTCAAATGACTATATACTATGGAACAAGTATCCACCTGATTGTTCTTGATCGTTCAACCACCTTCAGGTATAGTGGGGGTCCCCGGTCTCTGGGAACTTTATTTTGAGGGTCGCAGGCTGAAAAGGTTGAGAACCACTGATCTAGAGGAGGACTAATCTCTCTGATGACCCACTTTTTTTTAGCAAATGTTTGTTGCTTCTTCCTTACCTTCTTGATATCTCTCTATACTTCCAAATCTCTTTCTCACCATGCCGCAGTGCTGCGGCTACACTGAGATATGACACATGCTCATGCATGACTGTGCACAGCTGTCAGATATTGTTTAGAAATAACAAGAAATATATATTGGGTTTTCTGTTTATCGAGCTTAGATCTGAGTGTAATATCATATTCACATTTAGGTATAAGAGAAATACTGGGTGATTTACAGAATACGAGGCTGTTAATGACTCACATGTGAGTGATATTGGCAGCATGGAACGAGTAGGGATTGTCTGCAAACATACTTACTCATAACAAAATACTTCTTTAAATTCATCCAATGGCAAACACTGGCTGGTGATAAAAGAATAAAATTGGACATAATTTGAGCACGGTCCTAGTGCAACGTGACGCATACTCACACAAACACACCCCCTAGGCTATTACTGTTTGATAGTGTCAGGAGAGACAGTATATTTGGTCTTAGAGTCAGCCGGATTGACAGTTGAGCTGAAAATAGATGTGAAAAAGCAGCAAAGGGATGAAGGGATGGAGTGGATTCTCAAAATCAGTGGTGGACGGATAACTTTGTGTCCTTTTTCTACAGCCTGAGTAGCTCTGTTACATACAGTATAAGGGAGTGCAGTCAGTCCAATGTTAACACAAACTACGGCCATTCAGAGGAGAACAATTTCGTTTTTTTCATTGGTGTTTGTTTATTTATTTGTTTGTCTGTTAGCAAGATTAAGTCAAAACTACTCAAAAGATTTTGAACCCAAAAGAGACCTTATGCCAAGTGTGTCAAGATCATTTTAGTTTAGGGGCCAAATACAGACCAGTTTGAGTTTAAGTGGGCCACAGAAATTAGGTAGGAAAAAAAGCTAATTCAACATTAATGTGCCCTGGTTTGCACTTCTACGTATAAATGATATCTAAACAATAATGTGTGTACATACAGTATGTCAGTCCCTGCAGGATCGTCACTTAAATTACCCTGATTTTGTGGGATTTGTGGATATTTTGTGGAATAATTTGAGGAAGATTTGGAAAACAAAATGACTGCTGTCATATGATATAAGAACTGGAAAAATGAGCTCTACAACACACCTCAACGTGCACCACGTCCCGACATGCGCCCGTTCAACGCTGCTTGCAGCTTTAATTATTTATTATATCTTGGTTCATAATTGACCAATCTTTATTAAATTTGGCTCAGTTATGACGAGTTGGTTCCTAAATTACCCCAGAGAGTTTCATCCTGATTGGATCAGGATTGCCCATTTCATCGTGAAAAAAATGGGGGTCCCCATACAGTTGGGCCTACTGTATGGTTATTAATGGGGAAATAACTGTGAATATCAGACAAAGAAAAACAGGATATTTGACACTTGGCGGAGGTCTGCGCACCCTGAATGATGTACTTTATATGAAGCTTCATAATGTAAACATCTGTACATGCTCCCTTATTTCTGATTCCTTCTGAAGTCCATCCACACCCAGAGTTCCCAAGAGAACATTACAAATGCAGATGTCACACATTAAACCAGGGGTCACCAACACGGTGCCGGCGGGCCCCAGGTAGCCCTCATGGACCATGTGAGGTGCCCTCAGGAGCTCTAGTCACCAATGAGCTCCATCTAAAATCTAAAACTTTCCAGGATTCAAGCTCACAAAGATAAATACATATGGCAGATGCAGTTGGTACTTGGTAGAGGTAAATATTGCCGCACGTGATAAACTTTTAGTATTAAATTAACCATTTTTAAAAGTTTATTTTCACGGAAACATTGTGACAAATGTATTTAAATGCTGCAAATTTGGTTTATGGGTTGTGGTATGTTATGATAATATGATATGAATAAATAAAAAATGTAAAAACGCAAAGTGGAGTTCACAAAATTGACATGTTTTATGATTAGTTAAAAGCTGTGTGTGTGCAGCTTGTAAAACAGCAACTATTGAATAAATTAGGAGAAATTGATAATGAAATTGAAACCGTGAAAATGTAGTATTTAAGGAGCACTTTTCTAATTGGGATGATGCAGTAGCTAGGAAGTAGCTCACAGTTCCAGAAAGGTGGATGATCCCTGCATTAAAGAACATCAAACCTGTCCAGACATGCAACTGTGCTTGTAAATGTGAAAGGTCAAGGGTTTCCTCTGATTCCTCTCTAAAGATTTCAAAAACAGCCGAGCCGCCTTTTCAACAAGAGAAATCTTATGTCACGATTGAGTTTGTGTTCACACTCACTGGGGGGTGCATGCTGTGAGTGAGTGAACAAACACTCAGCGTGACAACAGAAGTGAAACATCAAATAGTAACAATAAAATGTCCAACCCCCCCTCGCCAATGTTGTCTCTCACACCAGTATCTGTTTCCTGTTACATTCGGTGACATTTTCACATTCTTTTATTTATTTATTTTTATATACTTGCTTTACAAAGTTCTTATTTCCTCTGACCAACTATTTTAGTCCTCTAGCTCAGCTCAACCTTTTAAGGACATATTTTGAATCACTGTACACGTACAATACTTAACACCTAATGCACGGCGAAGCTTCTTTTATCCTAGAGGACAAAAATCTTCTTTGAATGCCAGACAGACTCCTTACTCTTATAGTTTCTCCTTTTTTGATGGGTACAGATTGTTTTTCCAGGTGTAGTAAACTCATTCAGAACACACTCATTCACACCCTTGCACTGGGTACATTTAGAACTCAGGATCTTTCACTTTTTCAGGTACAATTATAGTCTATGCACACTTTTTTACTTGCAAAAAACATATTTTTTTAGAAAATATTCTGTGGTTTTGACTGGATTTTGACCTGTCCAGTTTTTTTATGCAAACGTTATCATAGCCATAATTGTCTTTTTTTCTTCTTCTTCTTCTTCTTGTTTTTTTTTTTTTTTTTTCAAATCAAGGTATGAATAAATCTACCTGACCAGGCAAACACGACTATAATCTATCAATTGCATTCACAGTTTGGCTTCACTGGGGCAAAACAATCATACAAGTGTTAAACTCACTGACCAGTTCCAGCCACTAATGAATCAAACAATGTGTTTATTAGTTTAGTGGTTGTCATATTGTTTAACGCATTGTTTCTCGATCAGGAATGCTAAAAAATGTATCCAGGAAGCACTAAATATAGTTTCATTCCACTTATTTACAAAGTTCAATTCTTTAAAATGTGTGTTATCACTCATTCATTCTAAAATCATGCTCTATAGTTGTTGTTTTTAATAGTATTCTGAACAAAATGTTGTATCTGGACAAAGGGGGTACTTGGATTAAGAAATACTTGAGCCAAAAAAAGTTTGAGAACCACTGGTTTAGTGCATTGTTTATATGCCACGGACTATTTTTATACCGGCCAAATAGTCCAACGGCACTCATCCCAGTCGAGTAGTTTTATGCATCAAGCCCATCTCAAATGGATCGACAGTGACATGAAAAAATAACAAAATCACCAGAACTATAAACATCCAAGTTTGGTTTTTTTTTTGGTTTTTATTAACCATTTTTCTTTGAAGAAAACCAACTAACCGGAAAGTAAAACAATATAACAATGTTTCCAAACCCACATCTCAACAAATTCCATTGTTTTCTTTTACAAATGGAAAAAATGAGATGTACTATGTAGGATTGGGGTCAATTATAAATGTAATTGCGTAATTGGTAATTAATTACAATTATGGCATCATTATAATTATAATTGCAATTTAAAGAAAGTGTTGATGTCATAATCATAATTAAATTGTAATTGAGTTTAGATTATTTACTTTGTAATTGTAATTGCCATGAAATATTATACAAAATGGTCAATTAGAATTTAACGCAAAACTGGGGAACCATGTTACAGTTCTATGTACAGTTCTACACACATATGTAGTTAACAATTATTAAAATGTGTTTCATATCAAGTTTCCCACATTTTACCATTTTAAAAACATTGAAATCGAGAGGTGACAAAAAAAGGCTTAGACGCCCACACCAAAAATATTAAAACCTATATTTTCATTGATTAGGAAGCCTATCAAGGTAACCAATAGATAGGAAATAAATTAGATAATAGATAAATGTTGTATTTACGTTCATTAGATTCTTTATTTCCGGCTCGTTAATTGTAATTTAACTTTAGTAATTGACTGTCTGAGGATAAAAACTAGTGTAATATGAAACAAAGAACAAAAAAACAAACAAATGAAGAGAAAAGCAATAGTAACAATAATTATAATAATTTAAAAAGTAATAAAGATAAATATGTACAAAGTAGAAAAGATAGAAAAGTCAAATATAAAGTGCATTGTGCATTATGCATAGTGAATTACAAACAGTTATAATAATGCTGGTCACTGTAATCTTAAATGAATTGTAATTGAACATGGGTAATTGTAACTGAGAAATGTAACTGACCCCAACCCTGGTGCTAGGGCTTAGAAACCAATTTTTAAAACCATTACAGAGGGCAGGAAATGTGCCATTATTACCACCTGATCCATGCATAACAGCTTAAAAAAATAAATAAAAGCAGGAATAAAGGCAGAAAAAGGCCAAATATAATGTGAACTCACAATATGCAACAATTTGTAAGCATTCCCATTTCTAAGCTAAATGGGAACCACATGTTGAGATGTTAATTACCGTATTTTAACTAGATGAATTTCTTTTCATCTATTTGTTCACATTTTTGTTTGAAAGATCTCTACCAGTTCTCTTTATGTGCTCACAGGCTGTTTGTTTGAAAGCAGGGATCAGACAGTTCTGATCAACATCATTCTCTTGGTCTACTTTAACCGTCCTCTTCCAGCCTCTATATCCTCTCTACCAAGGAACAACAATGACACAAAGAAAACAGAAAACACTGCAGGCATTTAAGCCTCCTTACAAAGAGACACAGACATAAACTGTGTTTTTATAGAATCGTGTTTCTTTTTTTATTACCTTTTCTACGTCCTTTTCATCCTTTTAAACCATTTCCACAACCTCTATTTCCTTCCTCCTTTTTATTTCTCTTATGCCCCCTGTGGTCTCCTCCAACAGAGCCTTTACCCCCAAACTAACAATCACACACGCTAAACATAAAGCTAATTAAACACATATTGCAGAACAGAAAAATAAAAATGCAGTTTTTTTACAACATCATTTTAATTAAAAACTCAATTTCTGAGGTTATAATCTCAAAGGGATCCTTTCCAGGAGAAAGAATGGAAAATATGTTGGTGGCAGGTAAACAATATGAAGAATAACTTCTGACATTTTACTTTAGAGCTTGGGAAAAACACGCCAGGAGAATAAAGGCCGACCAATCACGTAGAGCGCGATGCGACTTTCATGTGCTTAATCAAAAGTAATGTGTTGATTAATTAATGGTGCAAGGTGGCCAAGATTGGCTGTGAAGCTTATTGCTATTGCAATAAATAAAAAGTGGCATTTAAAAAACCTTTGGCACTGTAAGTGTAGTTGACGGGATGGAAGAAAACTAACTGTGACAAAAGTTTAAACCTTAATTTAACGCTTTATTAAACTGAAGAGTGGCTACAGTTAACAGGTAGAAATGACGAGATGACTTTCTGATGGATTAAACTGAACCGCAATCCATTTATTATGCTTATCTTCAATTTATTATCTGTTAATGGAGTCTTTTCATTGTTGATCTGATACTAGGGGTGTGCATTGACAATACAATACAATTCACAATTTATATGTCACGATTCGATACATTCTCATACTAAACAATACAATATACATCACGGTATCAATTATTACAAATTTCACCTTTACAAGTAAAAATGGCATAAAATACAATTTATTTATTTAATTTATTTTTTTCAAACTTGTGAGAACAAATAAATTATAACTAAGTGTAATTCAAGTACAAATATCAAAAACAAGTAGTATGTTTGTTAAACTGTACTTTAAAAAAAAAAAAAAGGTTAACTTTTGCTTCTGATTCAGTTAAAAAAATAATAAAAAGTAATGACATACACATATAAAAATGCCCAGTATGTTTTATGAAAATAAAGTGCAATCAACTTCCACGCTAAAATGCATTGAGGTGTGAGGTAGTTTAACAAGGTCTAATGTGGTTCACTGACACCTAGTGACGAGGAGTTTACGTGTTATGCATATGTTAGCGCAATTAAATCGATTTGGACTTTTTTTTTTTTTTGGATCGATACAATAATCGTGCGGTGAAATATCGCAACATATTGCAAAAATCGTTTTTTTTCCCTACACCCTTATCCGATACCATGTTTTAGTCACAAAAAAGTTGAATAAAAAATGTAAGGTTGGGGTCAATTACATTATTCAATTACAATTCTGAATCATTGTTTGAATGAAACCCAACAATATTTGCCGGGCTCACAGCTGTGTTCATATCACATGATGGCAGTCGTTTTAATTGTTAAACTGTTAAAAGAAAATCTAAATTCTTACAAAATCCTTCAATTTTCCTGAAATTATTCCATAACATTTCCCTTAATTTAATACAAATTGGTCACAAAGAAACACAAACTAGGGCACAACAATGTTGAAATTGCACATAATATCTGTGGCCCTCTTGAGATCAAACTGCTCTGTATTTGGCCCCTGAACTAAAATGAGTTTGACATCCCTGATTTAAGTGACAGTTTTGGTTTTTCAACAAAAAAACAATTCCTTGTATAAAAACTAGGGGTGTAGCGATCCAATATTTATATCGGATATCTGTCCGATATCAGCCAGAAAACGAATATTGAATTTTATCGGACTGCATCTAAGATCTCCGATATAATATATATTGTTTTTTTTTTATTATTTATTTTTTCAATATCTTCTATTTAATTTATTTATTCATTTGATTCAATCATAGAATATTCTTATTTTAAAAGGTTTATAATAAATGGGTCTGTTTTTATTTATTTTTTAATAATCAAGCCTTTTCAAACATTAAACACTATAAAACAAGTAATAAAAGTATGTATGATTCGTGCTGATATCGCATCGGATCAATATCGGTATCGACCAATACTCAAGGCTGCAATATCGGTATTGTATCAGAAGTGAAAAAGTTGTAGCGGGACATCCCTAATAAAAACAATGCTTATATATGAAATATGTTGTTAAATCTCCAATTAAAACTAAATTTGGGACCCCAGTTTGAAACCCCTTTCTATGTAGTCTACTCTGCAAAAGAATATTCAAAAACTTCTAAGAATTATTTACTTTCGAAAAATCTCTTGTTTTTGGGCAGTACGTTGGTTTTAATGTATGTTGTTATAGTGTTTGCATGTCAAATCCTAAAGAAATTAACATTACCAAACAACATTCCTACTAATCTACATTTTAACCAATGTTCCAACAAAAAATAAACCTTATCAAATGTTGGGAAAGATATTGTCTTTGTTTTACTGAAAGTACCATATGGCAATAAAATAGGAAGCGTTGGAAACAAACTGCTGCCAGGATGAGACTGTCCTTGTATGGAAATCCTAGCTTAGTTTTTCTAGGCTTTCCTAATTACTCTTCATCACTCAAAACAAAACAAAACAAAAGAAAAAAACCAACTAAATCAAACAGTGGAACAAGCTGGAGTACACAAAGCTCACACTCTCACAGAAAGCCACACAGGTAGACAAAGACAAAGCAGCACATTATCAGATGTATTGGATGTAAGAAGATTTCTTTCTCTCCCTCTACAGATGTTATCTTTAGAGGAACACGGATCTGAACATGCCCCGTTCGTTCGGCACCATCATTTCTCAAAGCATTGTGACACTGCCTGTCTTACTCCATTCATACGCTTTCCTCTCCAACTCTCCCCGATTTATCTTTTCTGACTTTCTCTCCCATACAATCTACACTCAGACTACAAATCCTGCTTCAGGCTCCCTACTTTAGTCTTTCCACCTTTACATTTTGACACAATGTGTTCTGTAATTTCCATCCCATTTCGCTCTCTCTCTCAACACCCATTTCGTTTCCATTTGATTTTCTCTTCCCACATATCATTCCTATCTTAACACTTCCAACACCCCTCCAGCTCCCTCAGTTCTCTCCTTGCTTTTAAAATTGTGGAATAAGACTACGTGCAACAGCATAGAAGCTTGATCGTGACATACAGTATAATACAGGTTCTGTTACTTACTAATGACGCTTTGTTTCATGGGTTTTACTTACAAAAATGTGTTTAAGCTTATCTGATGTGGGAAACAGTAGAAAGTAGCCAATAGAGGTTTGAGTATTATTCCTTGACCTTGTGGATGCTGAAAATAGGTATAAACTTTAAACCTATGATAAGAGTGTTTTCTTTAGCCTCTTCTTATAAAGGCAAGGACTAGTGATGCACAATATTATAAGCATATTATCGATATCGGCCGAAATCTATAACGTGCTATAATGTGTTTATAGCAGAAAACCACTTTTTTCTGCTATAAACAAATGTATTTGAGTATTAAGTAGTGCTGTTGATTAATCCTGGTCCAACTCAACTAAGCTGGCAAGATCCAGATTGATGTGTAGCCCCTCCCTCTAACTGGAGTTCTCCACATCGATCTGTGTCTGGCGAATTCTTTCGGAACCAGGCAGGGACATGAACAGAATGCTTGAAGCTAATAGGGCGAAGCACCTGTTCACCATAATTTGTTTTAGCCAATCACACGATAACAAATGATGTCGTCGTCATCGGCATGCGCCGCAGAGACACTGCTACAACAACAAGGCTCCGCTTGGCCGTCTTTACCGTCCAATAAATGCACAAAGCGCCTCTCGCTGCTGTTCTTTCAAAAATGAAATGCTGGATTCTTCTAAAACTGAGTTTATAACAGCTTCCACACGTTCATCCTCCTGCGTCAACATCTTTCTATTTTGATTAGGAGCTATGCTAATACAGGTAGCCCAGCTAGTTTCTCTCCCCGCAACTGCGCATGCGCCAGTTTTGCTTCAGCGCTTCTGCCTTCGTCACACCCGGATATCCCGCCCTAAATCACAACATTGCCTCATGATTGGTTCTAACCGTTTCGGTTTGGATTTGAAAGGCAAAGGCTGGAACAGTATAAGATGGATTCTGGTCTTCATAAACACCAGAATCCATCTCGCAGGAAAGGTTTTACATTTTTTTGTGAAATGTAAATACTTTTTACACACTCATAATGTGTTCTTATGAGTTCCTTTTGGGCGTGGCCAGCCTGATAGTCTCTGGACACGTGAGTCCCAGGTGTGGGTAAAGTAAATCAAAGCATACCACAAATTAATCAGTAGATGCCACTGAGGAAGACTGACAGTTGGTGGTTGAAACATGCCAGGAGATCAAAGTACATTTCAAAGTAAATTTCCTGAAAAAAGTTGTCTGAATAAATGAAACCTTAACATGATTATTTGGTTTTGAGACAAAATGAAACAGCACGTTAATTTCCCACTGGGATTAATAAAGGAATTCTGATTCTGAACTTAAAAATAAACATATTGCTATGGTAATACTTGATTAAAAGCAGAGCATCAAATGTGTTTGGGAACTAAATGAGCGATTAAAATACTTGAACTACCAAATATTCAGTGCCCCTTTCAGTTCCATATTTGCCTCTCTTCTCCATTTGTATATTACAGAAATAAATGCATCTACCTTTTAACAGATGGTTGGAAAGCAAAAATATGGCTTGCAGCTCAAGCAGAAGCTGTGCAGCAACTCCCGAATGAGCTTGCAAAAATGTTTCAAAAATGAAATTTCTGCATTCAATTTGTGGATTTCCACTTAGGCCTGGACGATGCATACAGGTAAAGCCACACTTACGACACTCATGCTGTTAATCTGCTCCAGAGCGAGCTGCAGGAGTTCCTCGTCGCCACTTTCGGACATCAGTTTGAGTGCAGCCTGCAGGAGGCTGGGCTGGTTTTGGAGCAGCAGGGTAGTGATGTGTTTGATGCACTGGAGAGGGCAGAAAAAAAGAGAAGAGTGTGAGGAAAATATAGTACGTTGGGAACGGATGAATGCGTTAATGTGGGGGGATGAAAGCTTGGAAGATAGTGAATGATTTAAAAAAAAGGAGACCAAAAATGAGATGAGAATAAGGAAAGGGAATCAGACGACACTTAAAAAGAAAAAAGGAGAGGAAGTGAAACAGGGGGAACAGCATGCATATAGTGTAAGAAATGACAGCGGCATATAATACTTTTTAAAGGTTACACACACACACACGCACACGCACACACACACAGACACGCACACGCACACGCACACAGGCCTATAATGCTATACAGTAATGCATTGATATCACAATGTAATTTGACTCCCTCCTGCTCTGCTGGTTTCATTCCTGCAGATTCAAATTAAAGCTGTTCAGAACAGAGCAAAAAGCCCCCCACCACCCTTTCTGCACCTCCCCTTACTCACTAATATTAGACAGCCAAGCAGACACCAGCCTATTCACACCCAATAGCATAATCACTAAACTAATATCACAGTCAGCTGGCCATAGGCATACAGAATGGCATTTGGCTTACAACTCGCATGGTGCTCAGCAGGGCAAGAATAGCATTAAACGCTGTCGGATATCAAAGCAGGGTGGGTGGATAAAGTACATAGTGTAAAGCACTGAGCTGATGCTAACATGTTGTTGGGGGTTACATGCTTAATAGGCTTTAGGTTCCAGTATTAGGATACAGTCTGCAGAGAGTGAGCTGACGACCATTTCCCACTGACAGCAAAAAAAAAACCATCAGAAGAATAAAGACGAATGAAAATGTGTGGAAGTCGGAATCACTGTTATTAAACATCAATCGTCATATATTTGATAAATTTGAAAGGGATCCTCCACTGTTTTTATAAATGTGGTCTAAAATCTTTGAAATGTCCTTTTTAGAAGACCTATGCCTAACAAAAGGCATTATTTTGCACCATATATATACGTTTTATTACACGTGAAATACTTAATTAACATTTATCAAATCAACAAACTTCAAATTGCTCAATTCGTACATGGTTCATTAAATAAAACACTCTGATCATTTTTTAACAATTATTTTACAGCCAATAATCAAATGCGTGATTATCCTACATGAACAGGTCTCAAACTTCGCCCTCCCAGAGGTCCCAAAATATAGAATTCACTTCCTCTTATCAAACTTTCCCCGTGCTCATTTAAAAATTCTGTCAAAAATAATAAATAACCAAACAACGGTTTGATTTTTGCTTGACTTTTGATTTTGATGTTATTGTTTTTATTTTCCCCCGTTTTCTGCTCCGTTTCAATTGTTTTGCTGTCTTGACGTTCCTTTTTTTTGTCTCAACTTTATCTTATTAGTATTTATTTTTTTCTCTTTAATTCAAGTTTAAATGTTATATCTGGAGCCCTGTTCTTCAAGCCCCATGAGGGTTTTTTGGGTTTTCCCTGACATACCTCTAAAATGTATTGATTTCCGTTAATGTTGATACTATTATGTTTCGTTGTATTTTAAACTGTGTCAAATAAAAATGAGAAAAATAACTTTTATAAATGAGACTACTTTCATCTTTATCCTCCAAAGAGGTTTGCATCGACATCTTTAGCTTTTCCTGGTATTTTAGAGCAACCAAAAGCTGCACAAATTGTCATTCTGACCAAAAAAGCTGCTAAATGATCTAAAAAGCAGGCTGAATGCTTCATTCCAATAGAAAACAAAAGGATGTTTACAGGCAAATGGGGCCGTGTGACATCATCAATCATGTGATTTCAAGATGGCGGGATACAGGCTTTAAAATGGGTAAAGTAGCTCCATTTTTTAAAGTTATTAAAACAAATATGGTGCAAAATAATGCGTTTTAGCCCACAATTATAAAAACAGTGGAGGAGCCCTTTAAGGTGGTTACATAACTGATGTTCAATATTCTACTGTTTATATCTGTAATATTTCATTTTAATGAGCAGAACATCTAAAAATGAAGTCTAATCCAATCAAATGTAATCTAATCAAATCTATTATAAATATGATGTCACTGGAGTGATTGAGTGAGACGAGCCTGCACAAAATTTATCACCGTCCTTTTTTTTTTTTGCACTGTGCTTGAAATTCACTGGAAATTAATCCCGATTTGCATTAACATTATGCAAACATGAGTCATAAATATGATCAAGGTGGCAGCAAACGGCTGCCGTTAAATTCAAGGTCAACATCAGGGCACAGAATGAAATGCTTGACACTCTTCTTATGTTGAATATTCAGATACAGTATGTTGGTGGAGCCTATAGGCTGCTGTTTCTTTTTTAATTCTGGTAAATGCAAATATTTTGAGAATATTTAAAAAAAATACATGGTCATTACAAACTGCTTACATTAAAGCACGTGTCAAAATGAAGGCCCGGGGGCCAAATACGGCCCTTTCGAGCATCCAATGTGGCCCACAGGGGAAAGTAAACATAACTTGTGTAAATTACAAAATAATTCAGTTGTAGATATCTCAGTCCCACTAAATACAAAAAAAATCAATGAAACTCCACAATATTTGCAGGGCGCACAGTTTCTCTATTTTAATATAACATGATGGCACAGTTTTCTTAGGGGTGTCCCGATCCGATATCAATATGGGATATCGGTCCGATAATAGTCTGAAAACAAATATCAGATAACAGATTCAAATTTCTGGTATTTTCTATTTATTTTTTATTCATTTTATTCGATTGTAGAATACTGTAGATATTAGGTTAATAACAAATGGGTCAGTTTTTCTCAAACTTACTGTTGCTGACTATTGCTCTCTGTTAGAGTGACATCACTTGATCAAGCCTTTTCTAACATTCCACACTACAAAATAACTCATTACTGTATTAATTTTTTTTATTAAAGAAAAGAGAGAGAGAGAAAAAAAAAAAGTATGTATGATTCATGTTGATATCGAATCAATATCGGTATCAGTCGATACGCAAGGCTGCAATATCGGTATCATATCGGAAATGAGAAAGATGTATCGAGACATCCGTTGAAAAAAACTCAAAACATTTTCAAACTCAAAGTATTCCACAAAATATCCTCAAAATAAATATAAGAAATAGTCACAAAATAAAAAAAATTTAAGTGTAAATCCTGCAGGGACTGATGTCTGTCATTTATTGCTTGGAGATTGTCTTTGACTTACATATTTTATATATCATTTAAACGTGGAAGTGTAAACTAGGGCACATTAATGTTAAAAGTGCTTGTGTTCCCACCTACTGTAAAACCCTCGGCCCACTTGCTCCGTATTTGGCCCCTGAACTAAAATGAGTTTGACAGCTCTGTCTTACAACCATATTGTTTGTAATGGAGTCAGAAACAATCTTGTGAAATAATTTCGATTTATTGATATATGAGGCTTACACTAGAAGCCTTTGTAACCAAGCAGGGTAGGCGGGTACGTATTAAAGATGGCTGTATGGAGGTTTCACTTGTTAATTTACATTTACCTAACGCCGTGTCTTGCATTTGAATATTGCTTCAGAGTTGTGACTTTGAAAAGTAAAAGGTCAGACACATTTTTCATTTTCACTTTGACACGGCCACACACCACCCACATGCCTGTGTGAAATGAAAATGCTAATTAAATCTAACATTCGCTCTTCACTTTACCTCTAAAAAAAAAAAAAGACCATTTCCTCACCAAGTCTCCCTTAATAATTTCATGCGGTTTACTGTAGGATCGTATGAAGAATAATTATGTAAAGAAGTAAGATAATCCAACATTAAAACTAAAAATACCGAACTTAAATATCTAATAGAAAATCAGCAATTTACTGATTTAAAATATTAGATTACTCTATTAATAGTGTAATATGTGCATGCATGGGTTTTACGTGGAAAAGTGTAAAAAACGAGTCACGTTATATATCAATTTAAAAAAAATCTATATGAAAAAAGAAGCAATGTAAGCACGTATTGGTAGTATTAATAATAGTTGTTTATCTTCAATTAAATCTCATTTAAAGACACATTTTATTTTTATTCTATTTATTTTTCATCCATTTTTGGCAGTGTCACAGGCAGGACTTTTAGTGCTCTTAGTTCTTACAGTATCATTTTATCTATCTTTATAGCCTGATGGTTTTATTTAATATTCTATATTTATTATCATATGTTTTGTTTTCCTCACATTTCATGTTTTTAATTTATTGCTTTTATTTCCTCATTCATTGTCTTTTTTTAATTGTTTTTACTGTCTGTAACCCTGTTTTTGAAAAGAGCTACTGTATATAAATAAAGATTATTATCATGATGTTTGACAATGAATTATTAATATTCACGAGCATTGGCTGTTCACAGATCACACTTTCAATCAATTACAATCTGTAAAATCTATGGTGGTGAAAAGCCTATAACATACATGGGCAACTGGCGGTCCTTGGTCTTTACTTTGTGCACCCCCTAAAGTAGACTGCAAAAATACACAAATTGGCAGAAAAACAAACTAAACCATGGCAAACATACACAAAATAATAGCACAAATACACAAAATAACATCAAAATGACACCAAAAAACACACAAGATGACCACCAAAAAAAACATTAATACACAAGATGACAAAACAAATGCTCAAAAATTACCAATAACACACGAAACACCAACCAAAAGATACAGAATGGCAGAAAAATCTATTAAAAAACAACATAAATACGCAAAATGATTCCATAAACACACAAAATGACACCAGAAAGACACAAAATGACTAAAAACACAGAAAATTACAACAGAAAGATAAAAAATGACTCTAAAAACACAGAAAATGACATCAGAAAGATACAAAATGACTCTAAAAACACACAGAAAATTACAACAGAAAGATAAAAAATGACTCTAAAAACACAGAAAGTGACAACAAATATACACAAAATGACTAAAAACACACAAAATGACAACAGAAAGACGCAAAATGACAATTATTTCTAGTATTAATGCAAAGATTTTTTCTAAATGCTGACATGAATGTCGATAATGACGACACATTTGTGTGACCCCTGCTGTGATGAAGTTGCCTATAAGGAATAAAATGTTAGATTGGAAATAATTCTTCAAAGAGAAAAAACCATGTAGATACCTGTGCAGGAAGCTTGAGCTTTGTGCTGTAAAGGGATCTCACCATGGCGACAACCTGCTGACCCAGGTCTAATTTGACCTCTGACCCCGGGCAGCGTCTCAGAAGAGCCGAGGTCAACGACACCCAGGGGTTCTGCTCCGACTCTGCCCTGGAGACACACAGCCCGACACATGCCTTTGACTATAATGAGCATGTTTGCATGCAGCCCAACATTTGTCCAGGATGAACATAAAACATACATGAATATGGGACGCAGTCTGTGCAGCAGTAAAAATCAAACAAACAATGAAATAGGAACACGGCGTTTTCAAAGCAGTACTTGAAAATGTAAAAACCCCTGGAATTTTATTCAGCTATTACTTTGCCGTCTCATTTCGCCGGACAACGATTCAGCAAAAAAGGAGAAACACCACACTGCGTAAAAAATAAATAATGATAAATAATCCAACAGCCACATAAGAACACTAGCATCACTTTTGGTGCTATTCTGTGATCATTTAGGCCCATATTTATTCTGTTTTTCTTTTAAATGCTTGTTTTTTTTTTATCTTCAGATACTTTTAAAAAGTCACATAAATGCTGATATTAATATTTTCCTTTGCCAGGAAACTAATCTAATCATTATAAAGATAGATACATTTTGTTTTTAAATATAGCTTAATAATCCTTCTCATGACAATTCAATGACAACAAACATCACTTCATTTCTTCAGAGGTTCTTCAAGGCTGAGCATTAAGCAATTTGCTCCCATCAAAGATATTCATTAATCCAAATGAAACAGAAGAAGAAAAAGGGGGAAAGAAAAAAAAATCACAGAGCCGCTTATCTGTTAATTAAAGCTCGCTGGATGTTGATCTGGTAGAAGTTAATGATTTTCTCACTGTTATCATTAGCTCAGCAGAAAGACAAATTAAAGCCTCTGCTGGATTATCAATGAATAAATTACTGATTTAACGAGTGGAAGTTACAGTAACTAAAGTATAACCAACACCAGTAAACACATGATGGCAGGGTAGGGGTCAATTACAATTACTTTTTCAATTACCCATGTTTTTCAATTACAATTCAAATACGACTACAGTGACCAGCATTTTTTCCAATTACAATTAAAGTACATTTCTTTTTTTATCCTCAGAAAGTATGTTCTCAATTACAAAATTTCAATTACAATTAATGAGCCTGAAATAAATAACCTAATAAAAGTGAACCTTCCTCCTGTGTTAGCTTTCTGTTAGCATCTGTTATGATAACGGCTCATAAATCAAATGTAAAATACACTAAAAAACTAATATCTATTATCTTAATTTATTTCCTAACTATTGGTTACATTGTTAGGCTTCCTAATCAATAGTTTTTGTTTTTTTTTAAATGGTGAAATATTGGAAAACACATATTTCACAGATTTCAATTATTGTACATATGTGTAGAACTGTCACATGGTTTCACCGTTTTGTGTTTGACATTTTCTATAGAATTATCATGGCAATTACAATTTAATTACATTACCACAGCAAAAAAAAATGTTAATTAAAAATGTGCCATAATTGCAATTAATTATTAAATACACTATTACATTGATAATTGACCCCAACCCTGAATGATGGTTACAAGGTGGCAAACAGTGGATACTGACTGGGAAAGGATGGAAAAAGAGAAAATGGAAGATTAGAGGAGGGAGTTTGATGTGAAAATTCCCTCGGTGAGCGTTTTCAAATGATAATAGGCAGATGGCAACACGCTGATAAATCTTTGGTTGGATGAGAAATAGAACATTTGAAAGTGGATGATGCCTGATGTCAGCTTAGGCTGCTGGAGTGCTTCTTAAGTGAGCATGTTAGAAGTGCGCTATGTGCTGAGCCCTCGTGCAAGTCGACAAAAAAAAAGGGAACGAGAGAAATAAAAGCTAGAGTATGATAAGAGGACGAGGAGCACAGTCGGAATCCTTTGTGCGAGTCTGCCAGAAGAAAAAAAGGCGGGTGGCTCTCTATCCAAGTCCACGGATATCTTGCTTCACCTTTGGATGGTGCAGCCATGGGAACAGACAGTGTCCACTTGAGCTGCTGGAACACTTGCTGCTATAGGGACAGCGAGGTGCAGCCGCATGCTATTACGAGCATCAGCGGACTTGCCAAATCTATCACAAGGTGCCGTGTGAGTCAAAGCGAGCCATCTTTTTTTTAAGGCTTTGAATCATGACTCAGTTAAAGCAAACAGATGGAAGGATAAGCCTTTTAATGCAATACTTATTATAGCTTCTAAATATCAGTCAAAAACACACACAGGAAACATGTTGGTTCTCAAATGGAGTAAATAATGCCTTAGACTAGACAAGGGGTTCTCAACCTTGGGGTCGCGAGACACTGGGAAGGAAGGTGTCGCCAGATGCCTTTAAGAAACTACTAATATTTCTTGGCATATTTTTGGTCCTTTTACTGCATTCCTGCTACATTACTCCCATTTCTGCCACTTCTCCATCAATTTCCAATGCCTTTTCTGCACATTTCGTCCCCTTTCACAACATTTTTGGCAATTATAAACCTTTTGCACCATTTTTCCCACCTAACGTCACATATGTCAGTGATTCTCAACTGGTGGGTCGGGACCCAAAAGTGGGTCGTGGACCTGTACTGGGTGGGTTGCGGACAGCTGGTCAAAATTAAATAAATGGTTAATGTCTGTCATGTCGTATTTTATTTTGAAAGAAACTTTTCTTTTGATAGGGATGCTGTGAAATGCATGTTATACAGGAAAATATGTATATTTATTTTGGAAAAAATATTATATATGTGTTTTCAACAGCTATTACATTTTGTTGGTTGAATTATAAAAAAAAAAAAAGTGGGTCGCGATTTAATGTCCGTGGCAAAATGTGGGTCCCAGGGTGGGACCAGTTGAGAACCACTGACATATGTTGACCTATTATTGTCACGTTTAATCTCATTTTTACCATATTCATGCTTAAGTTTGCCAATTTAACTGCATTCACAATTTGTCATGGCCATTATTGCCAGTTTTAACTAATTGTTCCTACTACTTTCTGCCACTTTTAAGCCAATATTGACATTTTCAACCCTTTTTTTACCACTTTTCCTGTCCATTTTTATTTTGAACCAATTTCTGTGGATTTTGAAATCCCATTTCACCACCTTTTCCACCATTTTGGGCCACTTTTAAATCATTTTATTTCTGATCAAAACAAGGATTTACATCTATAAGATGACTATATGCTATGGCACAAATAATAATAAACTTTCTGAATAACAGTAGATGATATTCAGATAAATAAATAAATGTGGTTATCACAGATTCATAGAACAATGGACCATCATTTTGCTGACTTTATGGATGGACCCCAAAAATCTGTCCCCTTTATTCCCCCTTATAGATGGCCCTGTCTCCACATGACTGTTCTTCAATGTTTTTGTCTGTGTTCAACTCCGGTCCCTGGCACCTTTATTTTGGGGGTGGCAGGCTGAAATCACTTTTTATTGGGTGCTGTTTAAGAATCAGACTAAAAATGTAAAAGTTTCTGAATTTGTCCATCAAATAAGCAGAATCTGCAGTCAGTTTTAAACTAAAACCATAATCAACATTCTAGCTTGTTTACAGCATTCGTCTGCATTTAAATGTTCCACTCTGTCAGACACTATCTTTATTTGCTTGGAGATGAGCTCACAGTCTTCTTCATTACAATGTGACCACATTGAAAACCACAAATCGTATGTTTTGGAAGCAGTTCGTCTCTCATTTTGGCACATCATCTCCCACACTAAAAGTGGCCGTCTGGTGAATAAGATAGAATCATGCCCTGGTGAGAGGTTCCCAAACTGTCGGACAATAAGAGGTGAACACAGAAATTGGTGTCAAATGGGATATTAAAACTCTTCTCCTCGGTAGCAGCAGAAAAATAGTTCCACATCTGAGAGCCTATTTTCAGCTGTAGCAAAGGCTGAGACACAGTTTTAGAAGATTTACCTGCATTTAAAAGGAGTCACATCCTAAACAGCCCCAACATATCCTGGGTTTCTCTCAGCATTACGAGGGAAGCAAATATAGAATTTCTAGCAGTGACACTTGGTTTAGCTGCTGTATTATATTGGCAAAAAAAGAGGATACAAATATAAACCTTCAGATTATGTGTATTACATTATTACCAAAAGAACTAACACTTTTACATAAGTTTGTCATTTTAAGGCAGAGGTGGGCAACTTCCACACAGTGGGGGCCACAAAAATGTGTTTGTTTGATGGAAGTTCCACATTATCAACATTCATGTCAGCAATTAGAATAATGACCAATCTGAACAATAACACAGGAAAGAACAAAGAGTTTTTATTGTAATTTTGTGTGCTTTTTGTGCATTTCTGTTGTCCTTTTGTGTATTTTTCCATAAAATATAGGATTTTGGAGTCATATCATGTAATTGTGTTGTCATTTTGCATTTTTTAGAGTAATGTTTGTGTATTTCTGTTGTCATTTTGCTTGTTTGTTTGTACTGCGGTTTTGCAGAGTAATTTTTTGTGTTTTTCTTGTCTTTTTGTCTACTTTTCATTTTCTGTAATTTGGTACATTATTTTGAGTCATTTTCTGTATTTTTGTTGTTGTTTTGTGTTGTTTGGCGTAATTTTGTGTATTACTGTTGTCGTTTTGTTAATTTTTGTAGTTTTTGTAGTATTTTTTTACGTTTATCTTGTTTTTTACTGTATTTTCGCACAATGTTGTAATTCTTTGTATTTTTTATGTATTCTTGCTTTTATTTTAAGTATTTTTACTGTCAATTTGTATGTTTACTTTGTGGGCCGCATAAAATTAGACCGAGGGCCATATGAGGCCCCTGGGCCACTCGCTGCCTTTGTCTGTTTTAAGGGAACACCATCCATTTTAAGCATGTTAGGAACCTTGTAAATATTTAAAACATTGCTTCAGTTATTAGATACAATGCTCTTGATGATTTGGAGCTTATCACATACTATAACATAAACCCACTACTCAATGAGGAAACCACAGGAGTGACATTTCATCATCATTTTCCTTATCACCTGCTAACATTTCTAATTTAGTAATTTTAGGAAATATAAGAGTTAAGATCAATTACTTTCAATCAATCCTCACCATAGAAAACAGTGAAGTGTGTTACTGTAATCACACTATAATAAGCATATTTTGGGTGCATCAAACCCCACATATTTTTTTTAATTTTTAACATCTTTCTTCCCCCAATCTAAATTTGTTCCAATACCACAAAAAAAGATAATCATGCAAAACATTAGCCAACCCCTTCAAAATCTACGTTTTGCAAATTTGGTTTGTGTATTATTCTTAGCAGCGACTCTTTTCTTTGTTGAATCTTTCATAAAGATAATGCTTGGAATGGAATTCAGCAATGTTGTGAATGTTAAGATTTATAATATTATTGGGGAAATGTTTGGAGAGAATGATTGTTTTCCTTCAGTTGCAGCCGCCAGATATTTGTATCAACCAGCAGAGGGCGCTGGTAACCCAGTGTTCGGTTGGGATGCAGCTATTCTAGCAGTGAAGAAGAGATGCTATGCTAGCAGACAGAGCTAATAAAAAAAACCTGACTTTTACAGATATTCACAAAATATTACAGATATTATTTTGGTGCTAAAAGGGTATGAAATCATTTATGAACATGTTTAATAGTAGAAGGCGGCCAGAAAAAGAGTAGTAGGCAATCTGGACATCCTTGTAAATTAAATTTCAACCTTGAAGTGGACCCCATGAAGATAAATAGATTTACCAAATATTTTGCAGGGATTCTTATTTTGGTCATTGGAACATAATTAGACTAGGGACAGATTGATTTTAAAATATTGCAGGGTTTGACGCCCCCTAATATTTATGAGTTCATCAAAAATATACTTTAGATGTGACATTTTATTCTTTTATTCCTATATCTACAGGTATTGATGTTATTGGTTTATGTATGTTTATGAAATTCGTTTTTTTTTTTTCTTGTACAATGGATGACCTTTTTTTGTGCATGAAACTACAAAAGTCTAAATCAAATTGACTGATACAAATATGTACAAGAATCACCAGCATAAGTGCTAAATACAAATCATAGTGAGAATTTTCAAATGTCAAAGAGCTCAAAATAGAAAAATATTAAAACTTCTGCTACGATGGATTTAAAGAGAAAAACTCCAGATTGCATGAAAAATGGCAGAATCTTGTGCTGCTGTGCTTGTCCTCAGACGGCCTTTTAAGTGAAAAGAGTTGAGCATGAGAAAAGCGATCCCATTATTAGTTATATCGATATTACACACAACACTTTCAAGGACATCAGCTGATGCAGGAAGCAGAGCGTCTAAAGCCTAGTGATTTCCACCTTTAGGATTCCACACAGCACATGCTGCTGAGTGATGAAAGACACAATCCTCAATTCCCAATCTAAGTGGTGTGGGAACACACGGTGCATAGAAAATGTCCATTAAAATTTCAATGGCTTCATTCTTCACTGATTCTCAAAACAAACACGCGACCAAACAGCCCCTAATCCAAGTGTTCTGTGCCGACTTTGCAGCAGCAACATATCATTAGTCACACTTAAATTCAAGAAAAAAAGACGAACACGATCCCGAAATGTTGAAGGGGGGCACCGAAAGCGGCATTTACTCAAGTCTTTGACAGGCTGGAGAGTTTAAGTGGCGCTAAATAGGACAAAAACATCATCACTGTGAATAAAAAAAATAAAAGAAAGATGCAAAATAAAACAGCAATAGTAACAACTCAAATCAGTACCTCTTTTCAAAATAAAACATGTGCCCAGAGGCTCCCATGAGACTGGAATTAAATGATGCATTGATTCAGAAAATTGGCCAATGTGGACAACTTATTAAATTGAATTAATGACTCAATATTTTCAGAGACAATAAGAGGCAAAATGTAAGGGGAAAAAAAGGAAATGAGTGGTAATAATTGGAAATATAGAATAAAATAGGGAATGGAACCATCACTCAAGTGTCAACAAAAATGAACACTAGTACAAGCAGCATTAAAATGTTTGATATTATACAACTAGATGGAGATAGGAACCTTAAAAAAAAGCTAGCCTGGTATGGTAACGTCTCCATTTCTGCTCACTTCCTCAGTTCAAAAGAAACCCAGCCAATCAGAGCCAGAGAGAAAGACGAAGACGTTCGGAATTGAGCTCTTCTCTATTTTTAAAAACCTGGATATCGTTGAAATCCACAACAAGAAGAGGCTTTAAAACCCAAAGTGTGCACCGTACTACACGCTTCATTTAGGGAGAAACAGATACGCTTGTCGCGCTACTGTCGTCACGTCTGCTCTTTGTTTGATTGGTTCCACTGAGTGTCTGTCCTGCCACGCTCAGCCCCCAGAACTCAAATGCCTTGTAAGCATTTCCAGACTAATCGCCTGTATTAAACATTGAATAATACAGTTAGGAGTTAGGATGGATTCCAGGCTAGATAAAAGCAACAAGCAGGTCAGAAAATGCTTGATATTATACACCTATAACGATGAAAGTCATTGGAATGCCTGAATTTGGCCAAATAGAGAATGTTCAACTCAACTCTGCTAAAGCAGGTCGTATTAGTTGTGCAATATTTATGGAAAACAATGTGAAAATGAACAAAATACAACAAAAGCGAGCTTAGTAAAAAATAAATAAATAAATAAAAATACGCTGACGTGTTTTCATGAAGCACGCTGAACAAAAGAAGGTCTTACACGTCTACTTTCATCATCGGTGGCCATGCTTGTAGAAGAAGTATGAGTTGCTGAAAGTCCTCCCAGTTCTGCGCCGATTCCAACAGCTCCTGGAAAATGCCATATCGTTTATCTTCACTCTCCACATCCTCTATCTGAACCTGAGGAAAAACAAAAGCAAGAGAGGAAGCCAAATTCATTTCAGAGCACAGGAAATAACTATAAAACACCTTGAATGAAAGCTTTAACGAGGGCAGCGAACAGAGACACTTCTTTAACCTCAGAGCATCTTTGTGACCAAAAGTGACATTCTGGGTGTTTTTATTTGTTTGCCTCTCATTAATCCGGTCATTTTTTAGGCTACTTGCATGAAATTTTGCTACTATTATGTTTTCATTTTCTATTTGCTTAATTCTAAAGTCCTGTGTATTGGAAGTGTATAAAAAAAGGTGATATGCATCATACTGACACGTAGTAACCTCATGACTTCATTTGACTCCCAATGTAACCACATATTTTTAATATGCTCTAATCATAACATAGCATAATGCTTTTTCTATAATACCTAATGGATCAAAGCCTCTACCTTCAAAAGAAATGGAAAATACATGTTTTAAGTGTAATGACCCCCCTACCAACCAGAGCCCACTGCATACAATTTTAGGGAATTTTAAGTGAGGGCCTGGATTTCTTATCTTGCAAAATATACAAGTGTAATTGTTTTTTCTTTAAAACTGTCCCTGTACCAAAAATAATAACGCAGTAAATTAAATTCTGCTATCAATCAATGACACGGTCAAGGTTGTAAAATTTACATCAAATATATTTCGCTTTGGCGTGCCTGCTACACGGGATGACAACAGCAGCCGCGGCACAGTTAGCCTAGCACGTCCCTCATTTTTGGAAATACTGTACTGCATATTTAGTATGTTTTCCTGCTGAACTAATTAGACGTTCTCGTGATAAAAAGTCCATACAAACATAAAATAGGTTTGAAAATTATAGTACATTTTATATCTATGGATAGGTCTGAAGTAGTTGAAAAGATCTGATGTGGTGGAAGTAAAAAAATAATTAATGGAGTACATTTTTATTGCACTTTTGTGTACACAAAGTGTAAACGGTGCACAAGTGTTAAACCTGACAGTAATGTAAAAGCATTCATCCAATGAGAAATTTCTGAGTTGTTGGCTTTTCGACACAAACATAACATTAGCAAATGAGCAGCTGTTCATTATTTTTAATTCAAGCCTACCCTCGAAAATCTTGACAACATAATGATCACATTAGAGGTTGTGGGCAAAATGTTCCTGTCAATACATACATCAAATGAACAGCCCACTGACACACATAATCTCGACCTCCATCATACCCGTCAAAGCTTCAAGTAAAGCACTTGACTTGTTGGGAAAAAAAGAGCTGTATGTGCAGAGGCATTTTTCAGAGCTTAACTGCTGAAAGAAAGAAAGAAAGAAAGAAAGAAAGAAAGAAAGAAAGAAAAGACAATTCACCTGTGGCGAAAGTTACTTTGCAAACGAGGGGAAACTTTGAGAAAAGATAATGGAAGTGATGACAGAGGGTTAATGTGAGGGAAAAAACTGACACAAGGCAGGAATAAAAAGGAATGCAATTAATTTCTCCTTTAAGGTTGACTTCTGGTGTGATTTAACAGTCCAGAGAGCGGCTGATGTCTGAGGGGACAACTAGAACATGTCAAACGCCTGACTGCTGGAACGACACACACACACACTCCCACACACACCTCTTAGCTTCTCTGGTGTAAAGTATTTATTAAATATCATTGTATTTCATTTGGACCAGTGACGAATACAATGAATGTGTATATCAGACATAGGCAGCTGGCGGCCCGGGGGTCACATGTGGGGTAATTTTGTGTGGCCCCCAAAAGTAAATTGTAATTCAAGAAGTTGGAAGTTATACAAAGAACTACATAATACACAAAACTCCAGAAACACAGAAAACAACGGCAAAATGCACAAAATGTCAAGAAAAGTAACAAAAAAAACACAAAAAGATTGAAAATACAAAAACTATTTATAAAACACACAACATGACAACAAAGACACACTAAATGACCACTTAAAGACACAAATGACCACAAAAATAGCAACATACACAAAATGACAGAAAAATACGCAAAATGACAACAAGGAAAAATATAACAAAAACACACACAATCACTTGAAAAACACAAAAAGAAACAAAAATGTCCCATATTGATGGGAAAATCTACAAAATGAATTTAAAAACACACAAAATGTGTTTTCGAGCTTGTATTAATTCTCAGATGGGTCATTATTCTAATCTAAATGCTGACATGAATGTTGATAATGTGGCCCTCAGATCAAACAGTCACATTTTTGTGGCCCCCGCTGTGATAGAAGTTGCCCATCTCTGGTGTATAGGTTTTTCTACAGACCATCCATGCACAAAAAGTGTAGTTTTAACTTAGGGCCATAAGCAACACAAATGCAAAAACAATCATCAAAAGTTTTTCAAAATAAAACCGAGGACGTAAAATTTTCCCTGGCATTTATTTATTTGTGTCATTGACCGTTAACAGGATTACATAAAAAAAAAAAACTAAACTACTTGCTAATGTGTGGCAAAGAGGAAGTTGGTCCCTCTTTTGTTTCATAATTCACTTTGGTTAAGATTAAATCATAACTGGGTTAAACAGACAGCATTTCAACATTAACAAATGCCAATTTCTTTGCTTGTCTGTCCTTTTGATCATGGGATATACAGTAAATGGATATTTGCCTAAATAATTTTTTACTGACAGGTTTAAAAAAAAAAGAGAAAAAGACAAAACAAGCAACACCATCGCCTGAACTCAGCCATAATACATTTACGTACTTCTATCTCTTGCACTTGGTATCACAGTTTAAATCAAGGAGAAAACAAAGGCATTGTAGATCTTATCTTACATTGTGATAAATCATTATGAAGATTTAGATTCACATCATGAGCAGGAAGTTTAGAGGTCACATGTCACAATTGTTTAAGCAATGCAACTTAGGGTTGAAGTTCAAAGCATGGCTTTATCTAGACCAGTGGTCACCAACACGGTGCCCGCGGGCCATGTGAGGGGCCCTCAGGCGCTACTCACCAATGAGCTCCATCAAAAATCTGATTTACCTTCCAGGATTCAAAGTCACATACATATGACAGATATAGTTGGTACTTAGTAGAGTTAAATACTGCTAAAACATAATAAAATAATAACATTTTATGTTAAATTAACCATCTTTAAATGTTTATTTTAACTGAAACATTGTGATCAATGTTTTAAGTGCTGCAGATTTTGTGTATGGGTTGTGGTATGTTAAATATAATGATATGATATATATAATATTTATATATTCTTAAAAACGCAAGGTGGATTTTTGTAAAATATGATATTTGATTTTACAATTGTTATATGTTATACAATTAGTTAAAAGTTGTAGCTAGTAAAATAGGAAGATGATCATTTTCTATGAAATGTAATGAAAACAAGACAATTGCAAAAAATGAGGATTTCCTACTTTTTTAAGTCACTGCTAGTTATTCTTATTATCTTAGCCTCGAATTAAAGTGAAGACGTGAAAATGTAGTATTTAAGATGTGTTTTTCTAACTGGTAGCCCTTCGGAATATACAGTACCTATTAGGGTTGAGCAGACGAGTCGACTCGTCAACTTTAGTGTTGTCTCGCGACTACCCAAGATGGCGGTGCAACACAGCAAATGAGGGTCCTAGTCCCCCTGCACGGCAAGGCAGCACAACATCAAGCGTTTCTCACTCCTTCCTTTTTTGTGCTCAAACTGCAGCTGGTAGGCAGATTCTACGGCTAATATACATGCTAACGTTAGCTGTAGTGGTGACATGTCTGTGTATTAAGCAGATCTGGAAAACATCAGCAGCGCAGAACAGAGGCTCCGTTAGCGGGGGAAGAAATCTGCCAAAATCTGTGACACGAAGAAATCTGTGAATTCTCTACCACTGCGACTTCTCGGCGGTAGACAAAAAGAGTGCTACGTCAACTGCGTAAACCTCTTTGTAGCTATCAAGGAGCTATTTATCCCCCCTTAAACATGACGTTCCGGTAGGTGAAGTAAATGCAGACTGAAGAAGAATTACAAACATGTTTAAGGGGGGGTAAATGTCCGCTGAAAAGCCTCAGGGGTTTTCAAGTCACAGATTTTGGCACAACACGACTCGTTCAACCCCTAGTACCTATGAAGTTGCTCACAGTTTCAGAAAGGTTGGTGACCCCTGACCTCGACCCTTGCTGTCGATTCAGTTCATTATTTGATAGAAGTAAGATGCACAAAAAGTGATTGACAAACAATCTAACGACACTTTTAATTATCTTTCTACTGCGATCCAATCTATTACGCTACACTCATCAGAGCAGATGTCTTCATCTCTTCTGGAGACCGTGTGGTTTGTGATGAACCTTTAATTTATGCTCAAAGCCACGAACCAAATAGCTGGCAGCACAACCGAATCACGTCAAGAGTTGCAGTCAATTGCCTTATGATAGAGGATGGAGATATAAATGAGTAAAGCTTTAAGCATGGGACCCCTCAGCAAATGGAGGTCATTTAGGAAACAGAAATGGAATCTTAACTACCTGTAAAAAAAAAAAAAAAAAAGTCACAACCGCAATCTGAAGCTCTCAAATCCATCACTGAACGTAAACTGCAACCCAGAGCCTGTTCATCATTGTAACTGCCTTACTGCTTTATGAATACTGAACACTTTTAACTACTCAAGCATTTCGTACATTTTACTGCTATATTTAGTTCTTCCTTTTAAAAGGCAAAGTTACACCAAAGCCTGGGAACGTTAGATTAGCATTAGTGACTTTCTCATAGCACAGACAACGACTGACTCCATCCATCCAACAATGAACGTATCCCAACGTAGACACAATCTGGTGCACACCCTGGACAGGTCACCAGATCATTGCAGCCATATTTAAGATTTATCCCATATCCGAGATTTTTAAAGTTAACATTAAATCGTCAGCACACTGGTTGTTTCACGTCTCATATCAGGCGGTGTCTTAAAAGTGTCAAGACCATTTTAAAATATGTACACTGTTAAATCGAACACACTGGTTCTACGAGTGAAAGGGCTGCCTTAAGATTTTATGCTAAATGAAAAAAAAAATAATAATAATTTGTTCTGTTGCCATAACTTCATGTTGACTTGAATAAAAATATCTTCTCATTTTCACGCCCATCTTAGTTCTGTTAAATTGAATGTGCTTGTTTTGCCAAGTAAATAGTAGTATAAAGCAGTGTTTCTCAAATGGGGGTACACGTACCACTATGGCACTTGACAGAGACAGAGAAGGGAAAATAAACAAATGAAAGCATTAAAAATATGGGGTTTTATAATCTTTATTTTTAGTTAAAAAGTATAATAATACTAAAAATGACAATTATTACCGCAATTACCATTATTAACAGAGAAAATTATACGGAATTATAAAAAAAACATACAAAATATGACACCAAAAACACATGCACTAAGAGAGAAAAGTACTTAGAATTACCAGCGACACACAAAACAACAACAAAGACACACTAAATAAGAGAAAACAACAAAAAATACTCAAAAATAACAAAAAAATACAAAACGATAAAGGAAACAACCAAACGACACCAAAAACACACACACTTTAAGATAATAATTTAAATAATACCAACAACACACAAAATGGCACCAAAAACACACAAAATGACACCAAAAACACACAAAATGACACAAGTGAACATAAACTGAAAATACAAGGATCAGTCTTGGTCCCACATCAGAGTACCGTACATGAAAGAAACTATAAAATAATTCTATTCAGGAGGCATTAAATACTGTTTCATTCACTTATTTACAAAGTGAGATTCTTTAAAATGTGTGTTATCACTCATTTATTCCAGCATTATTATCTATAGTTATTGTTTCATAGTATTCTGAGCAAAATATTGTAGTCTGACAAAGGGGGTACTTGGATTCAAAAGTAAGAGAAAGGGGGTACTTGAGCCTAAAAGAAAGAGAAACACTGGTAAAAAGCTAACAAAGGTAATACTTTCCTAATACAGCCACTATAAAGACAATTGCCTGTCATTATTTCATTTTTAACACGTTATTTACTTAACTGCATAAAATACTATCAACCTTTGCCTGTTCTTATTCCCTGACCAGTCCATACACAGCTCCACACTGACATACGGAGGTTCAGGTCGCGTTGGCTTTTTTACGCCGAATTCGAACCCTGTATTTACTGAAAGGATTGGGTGTTTATGTATGTTTAGTCACCTACGGTTCAGCACAAATTAAATCACAGCTAATTACTATGTGGCTGCAAGGCTTTTTATTTTCCTGAAAGAGGAAAATTAATTGTAGCTAGTGATTAAAATCAACATTTCCTCTTCGGTGTGGAACAAAGGGCAGAGCACAAAAGGGCAAAAAGAGACTTCTAAGCTAATAAGTTAACATTTATCAGGGGAAGCTTGGACAAATTGTTTTGGACACATCAGCAGCCGTACTGGATATATAAATAAAGCCGACAGTTGGTTGTAAAAACAACAATAAATGAATGAATGTGTTTAAAAGCCAATACAAAAGACAAAAAAAACAGCAGATTGTGGGTAAAACAAGCATTTTCTAGTGCAAAAGTAATCAAACAGCCAAGTGATTATTACACAATAATGTTGGAGTTTGTTACTTTTCCTTTAAAGATTAAACTCAAACTAAATAAATTATCTCACAATAAATTGCTTTACTTTATAGTTGTTGAGTTGGTACTACTTTCCACACACTTGAAAGCAGTGACACTCAACTTGAAGAAAACATAGAGGATAATTTTAGAAGCACAGCAGGTGACTAAAAAAAAATGCCCTGCCATACTCTAATTATTCACAGGTAAAACATTGTGTGTGCGCATCCAATTATTCAAGCCTCTAACCACTGCTCTAAGATATTTTTATTTTGACTGCATAGATGTGGTCGCAGATGTAAGAAAAATCTGTGTGCGTTGACCTCACTCCCCTGGATATTTGGACTATTTTTAAAAAGTACAGAAACTTCAAACTAAGTGACACTCTGATTCTACCAAAAGTTTAGAGGTATATAATTTTGTAGCATCAGGGGGACAGAGAAGAACCGTTTCTTATATTTAATGGGATAGGAATCTTAGACGTAACAACTGGACATTTTGAAATTAGTACCAAGACAGTGATGTACAAGTAGCTACTTTCTCCTGACATGTAGCAGATGTGCTATTAACATACTGCAAACACATCCAACGTACTGTAAACAATAAACATACTCACAATATTCCGTTGATATAACTACGAAAGGACTATACACCCAAAATCGTACACAAAATATGCAGCAAACATGTTCCAATCATGCTAAATACATAACCAGCTGACTAAAATCATACCTGAAACACAAGGCTAACTAAACTATGATAGTCATGCTACTAAAATGCTAATGTATCGCAAAAAGACACCTCAAACATAAAGCTTGGCTTTTACTAACACCCAGCAAACATGGTTGTACAATGTTTGCACTGTAATAATAATAATAATAATAAAAATTTTTGGGACTCAAAGCTGCTTTACAGAATACAGAAAAATAAAACAATTGAAAAAATAACAATAGAAATAAAAGTAAGGTTAAGGAAAAGTTCTGCACTTGTTGCATTTGCAGCAACACCTGGATCACATTGACATGGTCACTTTATGAATAAATCACTTAAAATACATATTAAAGTTGGGACAATAATGAAAGTACGTGTGTGTGTGTGTGTGTGTGTGTGTGTGTGTGTGTGTGTGTGTGTGTGTGTGTGTGTGTGTGTGTGAGTGTGGTGGGTTTTAACTGGTTTTTAATGCTTACAGTATATATTGTATTTGTATAATTGTGTTGGCAATGGATGGCACTTTTAAATCTTGTTGTACCTGTTGCAATAACAATAAAAATATATTCTATTCTATTCTATATATACCTGCAACAAGATATTGTGATTTTAAATCGTCATAAAATGTACCGTCATAGTAGGTGTCGTATTGCAAGGGGGATTGTTAAGGTTTGTTTTTATTTTATTTTCTCCTATTGAGTTGAAAAGGTCATACCCTGAATACGTATTAGGTTAAAATCAAATTAAAATTAAAAAGCATGTTTTTTTCCCCCAACTGCCTTTTTTTTTTTTTTTTTTTTTTTTTTGGTGCTTTTTCTTCTCCAGAAATATTGTGTCATATCGTTATCGCCCATTATCGTCTTTCTTATTGAACCGTGCACTCAGTATATTATCCCACCCCAAATATATAAATATACAATATTGTGTTAATCTGGAATATCATACACAAATATATCATTGTAATCATTTGTAATGGTTAACACTTTATATTAAGGTACACCTATTCACCACTAATTAGTTTCTTATTGATATGCAATTGGTAACATATTGGCTCTTGATTAGTCCTTATTAAGTACTTATTAATGCCTTATCCTGCATGACCTTATTATGCAACCAGTAAGCCATTAACTAAGAGTTTTCCCTCAATAACCTCAGAATTATTGGTTATTAGTAGTAAGTAAGAAAGTTGTTGTGTATGAATTATGATCTCAATAATGGTTAATAGGTGTACCTTAATATAAAATGTTACCTTTGTAATAATTATTATAATATTAAGAAGACAACGAGGGTAATGGTAAAATGTGGTATGGATAAAAATACTGTATGTTTGATATTTAATAAATCTTTAAAAAATGTAAGTATGTAATTATACCATTTTTATTAATTTTTTAATCTATAATCACACATTGACACAGTTGATACACTATACACAGTCCATTATATTGTGCAAACGGAGCTCCTGGTAGGTTTATTAACAACAGTTATTATCGCCAATCACACACACACGCGGGCGCACACGGAGAGCATATGTCACGGCTTCACATCTGACAGCAGCTGACCCTGTGACTGATTGTTAAAGTATGAGGTGAGCAAATCACCGTCACTGTGTGTGACACTGTGGAAGACAGGTTAATGATTAGTTCTATCGTAGCTATGCGTCCTGACAGCTCTGCGCTTCACATTCATCCTGTCCTACCACTGCTGCCAATCATTGGCAGAGCAGGGACCCCCCACCCACACACCCACACACACACCTTTTTTGGCCTTTCCATGCAATGACAAGCACAATGAAACGGTCGCACTTTATTAAATACTGTTGGCAAGAGATGAAGCTTCACACTTTAATGATGCCAAGTTGTTAATAAAAAATGGCCCATTACCTAACTCGTTCTTTAAAGGACCCGTTGTAAAGGGGGGCATTTACTGAAAAATAGATTGACTTCTTGCAGAAAGAACACACTAGTATTGATCATTTTCAATGAGGTCATAGACTTAAAAGTGGATAGCTGTCTTTCTTCTCTACACACGTGCCAACAAAGAGACAGACTACTCAGTGTTTCTCTAAGGTGTTCAATTCACATCATCCACTTAACTTGGATGATGGTGTGATTGTCTCAATTTATTTTCTTCTGAGGCTCAATAGCTCACCACCTGAAATCATGATTCATTATTAAATGAACGAGTTTATTATGCATAAACAAATCTGGTTTTTTTGCGCAATTCAGTCAAAGTGTCTGTGGATGCTGAGTGTAGAGGAAGAGCAGGACCAGTTCTTGATAAGGGCGCCCAGGTGAAGAAGTAGAACTCGAAGAAGTAGAACTCGAAGAAGTAGAACTCGAACTAGAAGAAGTAGAACTCGAACTAGAAGAAGTAGAACTCGAACTAGAAGAAGTAGAACTCGAACTAGAAGAAGTAGAACTCGAACTAGAAGAAGAAGAAGAAGAAGAAGAAGAAGAAGAAGAAGAAGAAGAAGAAGAAGAAGAAGAAGAAGAAGAAGAAGAAGAAGAAGAAGAAGAAGAAGAAGAAGAAGAAGAAGAAGAAGAAGAAGAAGAAGAAGAAGAATTCATTGAAGAAGAACTCGTTGAAGAAAAAGAAGAACTCGTCGAAGAAAAAGAAGAACTCGAAGAAGTTGAACTCGAAGAAGAACAAGTAGAAGACAACAACAGATAAAGGTATGCAGGTGTCAAGTGACTGAAACTAATTATGCATGCAATGATGACATGAATAGCCTCATGTTAATTAGCATGTTTATTAGTCTCTTGCTATGTTGCCACTTACTTAGCCAATACCGAAGAGGGCAGTACCGGTATTTGGTTTTTGAAGTTAAGACTGCCACTTTAATGCTTGATTTTTGTCCATTTTATGTAAGGGGCAAAAATTGGACAAACTACGACTTCAAGCAGGATTTTGGTCAAACCATTTATGTTGGTGTGTGGTGCAACAGTGTTTCAATTTGAATTGAGTTCAATTACTTTATATACATTTCTATCTGCTTCTTTAGTTGAAATAATCCGTTGTAGCTTGGTTTGTTTTACTCAATTATATTTGTATTTCTTATTTATTTATAAATACAGTAATTTTGTTATACGACAGTAACGACAAAACTAACAACTCATTCGCTGAATGAGTCACTACTGCCAACAGGAATTTTTAAGTTGTCAGTGCAGGTGTTGTTGGCAATTCAAACACTTGCTCATCTGTTCACATCCATATTTGGCATACAATGTTGTTTTAAGTTTTTCAATGAGAAAGTCTCTATTTTAATCTAATTATTTGATCTGTAATGATTTGTGGCATCCGCTTGTGCCCTTTTACTGATCTTTAAAAAAATCTTTAGCATGTAGAAAACAGGCTTTAATTTGTAAGCTGATGATCTCTTCTATTATATCAGAATTTGAGGTCTAATGCAGCCAAGGGGAAAGATATAATTACTTTAATGGGTGATTGATGTCACTATTTAATTGCACCAGTTACAACATTTAAAAATGAGTTAAGAGAGTGATTCATTATAAATACATATCCATTATACTTCACCTGCCAACCCAATAAGGGCATTGTGACAGCTTTCAACATTTAATTCTAATCCAATATTCAGGTTTCATTCTGAATCTGAATGAGCGTGGTTAATAAAACACAAGTGAACTTTTGCCCCTGTCAACAAAACCGCCTGATAATCTTCTCTGTGACTTAGCAATTATCTCAGTCCTTGACCTGTGCGAGGCGGAGGAGAGGGAGCGGAGAAAGAGACGTGGAGAACACAGGATGTGGGCATGTCGCTGGATTGGCCTGAGAGCTCCAGTGGAGCCGTGGGATGCGGAGATCTGTGTGTCTGGCCTTAACTGAGTGCACTCTGAATGAGCTCATCAATATTCATTGGCCAGCTTCTAGCTAATCTCCCCAGTGACGGGTGGAATAAAGTTGCAGAGGTCGCACACTTCACAGGGCGAAAGCGATGCAGGTAGGAGCGAGGGGAGGAAATGAGAAATGCCGAGGAAGTGAGCGGGGATGATAAGAGACTGCAGGTTTCAGGCAAAAAAAAAAGTGAGCAAAGAGAAGCGAACACTGAAAGGGCAAAGCCTCGGGGCCGGCAGGGGGTTGGGAAGTTTGTGAAAACTTGAAAGTAAAACACACATGGGAAAACAAACGTGAGAGTATTTCTCCTGAGAATAAACATGCGCACATTACCGGTATGTGTGTGGAAGAAAATACAAATTGTCACTTTGTTCACTCTACTATAACTATATTGCTATAGTAGGAGTAGTCTGGGTTGCAGAGGTGTAACGATTACAGATACAGTATATTGTACTCAAGTAGAAGTACTGTTACTTGATTGATATCATAACCAATTTCCTCATAGAAATGATGTTGATTTGGTTGAGGAAGAGAAAAATGTCTTGCTGCAGTTTTTAAAGGAATAAACAACAAACCAAAGTCTGAAGCATAAACTATTAGTCAAAAGGCAGTCAAACAAATCAGATGAATGATCCATTTAATAACATATTGATTTTTTCTCATTCAAAAAGTTTCTACAAGCAACATTGTCATTGGTTGATTGAATTGTTTTAGCTAATATAGATTTCTCATGAGACATTGGGAAAAAATGTATTTTTTTGACACTTAGGATTCATTCATTCATTTTTTTTTAATAGCACTTCATACATTCACTAAACACACACATTCACTCCCTGCTCCCTTTCCCCTCCCCCTCCCCCTAGGTGTAACACTGCTCTCCCTTTTTATATCCTCCCTATAATGAAAGATTTCTTACCCTTCCTTAGGGAGGGCTGGTGATGGTCACAATTAAGCAATAAAATAAATCAATTTATTTTATTGCAATAACAAAACATGCATTGCTGATTCATTCAAAGGTGTAAAGAGTACTGATATAATGCATCCTACTCAAGTAGAAGTACTGTGACTTGATTGAAATTGTACTCAAGTACCAGTATAGGTAAGTCATACATAAAATACTCAAGTACGAGTAAAAAGTAGCTCAATTAAATAGTACTCAAAGTAGAAGTTACTAGTTACTTTCACCCCCGACAGTTATTTTTGGTAATACATCTTGCCACAATTCCCTTGCATACAGTAAACATCTCATGTATAAACTTAAAAAGGAAGAGACCAAATCTTATTCTGTATAAAATAAAAGGTTTGTCAAAATTATTTTTTTAAAATGAATTAACACCAATGAATGAATGTGGATGTAAATTAAGCTTTAAGTATTGCTAAATTAATGAACTCAATGGTGTTTTGGTGCCGTCCATTACGTTTAATCTGATTGTTTCCCAACCAGGGGTATGCGTACCCCTAGGGCTACGTGAGCACATTGAAGGGGGTACGTGGAAAAAATTAAGAATTTATTTCCAAGATAATAAATAATATTCTCAGTCATTTCATAAGTCCGTTAATAAATTGGTATGTGTGTGCAATGACTTGTTTTTAAAATTTGAATGCATGTTTAAAGGGGACGTATTCAAAGAAGCTCCTTTTGTGGTAAATGTCATAAAAGTTATATGTAACACAGGCAGGTTAATTATTTGTTTTATTTATTATATTACTTAATCATTTTATTTCTTCCTATTTCAACTATTATTTTTCTTTAATGACAATATAATCATAATAGATTAGTATTAATTATACAAATGTTTACTATAATATAATTTCTTAAATTTATCATTTGTATTGCCTTGAATTCAACATATTTTAATGTTTAATTTGAGTTAAATAAGAAGATAATGCCTGAATGTTAATTGTTCAATTTATGAAGATGAAATAAAATGACTTGGGTTGAATATTCAGTTGTGTTATGTTCTACTTTTGGAGAATCATGAACACGTATGAGTGAGGGGGTACTCATGGTATGACAAAAAGGCTCAAGGGGTACACAAAACAAGAAAGGTTGGGAACCACTGCGTGAGAATGTAATGCATTTGATTGTTGTCTGGTCATTCCATTTTCGTAGTTTTACAATGTCCTATGATCATTTTAAAACCGAAAAAAAAAAAAAACTCAGTAACGGTTGGGTGTAGAAATGTAACAAATTACTTTTACTTCTTTTAAAATTTACTTAAGTACAACTAAAATTACTAATTTAGAAATATACTTTAAAAAAAAGTACAACTATCCATACCCAGCAACTCAATTACAGTAAAATTAATACTTGTAATCTGTTACTTTCACCTCTGCTGGGATGTATGTACACTATGATATGATGCCTGAGCACACTTAGAGGAAGAAGACAAAGAAAAGTGGCTGGGGAGATGGAAGACGGAGGGGGAGTGGTGGGGAAGCTGGAGTAGATCAATGTTCAGAGGAGAACAAGAACAAGCTTGTTGCTCAAAACCATCTTGACACACTCCTCCTTGACATGATGCCACAAAGACACCCATTAATATCAAGCACAGACTATCAGCTGCCTCTGCTCTATATTCTAATATGAAACCTACTCGTGCCAACACTCAGACTTTCCTTTAATCATGCATGCATCTATGCATTTGTATGCTGATAAATATTCAAGGTATGAGGGAGGCGGAGGCATGCATTTAAATATAGAGTGTAAAATACACATTGGAATTACAGTGTAAGTGTTTGGACACACTGCTTTACTCACAGGCTAAATCTTACAGTGAAATCGCTGCCTGCTGCCACCAATGGTGATAACAGCTTATGATGACTGCACCAACTTATTTCAGATTGTTGTGTCTTCCTCTGTCTGTTTTATCTGGCATTGTGCTGCCCACTCCTATCACTTCAGCTGTCCTCAGGCTCTTTTCTTTCTCTTGCCTTTCTTGTCTGTCTCCCTTCATGCATCCTTTGCTGTTCCATTGAATTGCCCCATCTCTGGCGTTTCTTTTTCACTAAATTATTAGCGATCCCACCAATATGACAAAAGTCTTAATATGTCAAGGTTTCATTTATTCAGACAATTTACTTTGAAAAATACTTTGATCTTCTGACATGTTTCGACTGCCAACTGTCTTCCTCAGAGGCATCTACTAATAGATTTGATGTATCCCTCCGGGATGAGGGAACATTTTGAGTTTTCCACACCTGGGACTCTCTTCTCCACAGACCATCAGGCGACAAGGACTCGTAGGGACACATCAAAGCAATCACTAAATGCATTGATGCTTTCTTCATGAAATAACTTGTAGGGACACATCAAAGCAATCAGTAGATGCTTTGATGATTTCCTTATGAAAAAAACTCATGGGGCACATCAAAGCAAACTTTGCTTTGATGCTTTCCTTTTGAAAGAACTCGTAAGCATACATCAAACCAAGCAGTAGATGCTTTCTTCATGAAAGAACTTGTAGCGACACTTCAAAGCAATCAGTAGATGCTTCGATGCTCTTATAAAATTAACGTAAGGGACATATCAAAGCAATCAGTAGATGCTTTGATGCTTTCCTTATGAAAGAACTTGTAGCAACACTTCAAAGCAATCAGTAGATGCTTTGATGCTCTTATAAAATAACTTGTCCGAACACATCAAAGCAATCAGTAAATGCTTTGATGCTTTCCTTTTGAAAAAAATCGAAGGCATACATCAAAGCAATCAGTAGATGCTTTCCTTATGAAAGAACTTGTAGCGACACTTCAAAGCAATCAGTACATGCTTTGATGGTCTTATAAAAGAACTTGTAGGGACACATCACAGCAATCACTAAATGCGTTGATGCTTTCTTCACAAAATAACTTGTAGGGACACATCAAAGTAATCAGTAGATGCTTTAATGCTTTCCTTATGAAATAACTCATGGGGCACATCAAACCAAGCAGTAGATGCTTTCCTAATGAAAGAACTTGTAGCGACACTTCAAAGCAATCAGTAGATGCTTTGATGCTCTTATAAAATAATGTAGGAACACATCAAAGCAATCAGTAGATGCTTTGATGCTTTCCTTATGAAATAACTTGTAGCAACACTTCAAAGCAATCAGTAGATGCTTTGATGCTCTTATAAAATAACTTGTCGGGACACATCAAAACAATCAGTAGATGCTTTGGTGCTTTCCTCATGAAAGAACTTTTAGCGACACTTCAAAGCAATCAGTAGATGTTTTGATGCTCTGATAAAAGAATTTGTCGGTACACATCAAAGCAATCAGTAGATGCTTTGATGCTTTCCTTATGAAAAACTTGTAGGAGACTGACAACTGGCAGTCAAAACATATCAGGAGATCAAAGTAAATTTCAAAGTAAATTTCCTGAAAAAAGCTTGTCTGAATAAATGAAACCAAAACATATTTCAAAAAAGAAGACAAAATGACCTTTCTGGAATTATTATGACAAAAGTCTTGTGTTTTCTTATTCACAGCTTTGATTTTAATAAATGTTGCATCGATATGGTCAATATTTTTACAAAAAAGGGGTTTGGTGCAACAGCTCACTGAACAAATGGAGTTTAAGCTATTCTGATCTGAGGCTGTTAAAAAAACCCCTCTCAACCACACCACATTTATTTTTCATATACTTGGAAATAAATACTGCACTCTGTTACTGTTTAATCCACAGCCTTCTTTCCAACCTCAATCGTGTTCTTCCAACAAACTGTTAGCTCCTTTTTTTTTTTTTTGCACCATATACCAAGTGTCCTTGAGAAGGCGTCTAACTTTTTAGCACTGAATTACAGGTCAACACTTATAATTGGAGAATGCAGGGTAAGTGTTTTTGTGTGTAAGTGCATGCACATGGCAGGGATCTACTGCCAATGAGCATGTATGCTAATGCCAGCAGAGAACATCGTTTTCTTACTCATCCCTCTTGTGTCATATTCGTACTTGTGTGTGTAAACCAGAGCTGCAACCAAATACATCTGTCTAGGCTTTGTTGAATTTGTGTTGTGTTACTTGTCATGTCTGGAGTGTGTGTGTTGTGTATTTCAATGATCTTAATATTTAAACACGTTGCACTTGGAAAGGGTTGTTGTGCAATAGGGCGGAATGGGAAATGCATGGAGGCATGAACAATAACGGGTTTGCTTACACTTATATTCCAAAATGCATGCACACACTTGAAAACATATGATGGAGGAATTCAGAAAAGGTAAAAGGTTTGAAAGTGACACTTTGAAAAGCAATCTAGCCATTTCAACAAGTACTTTTGTCTGAGCTTTCATAGCTGAGGACCAGAGAATGTTTGAACAAATGTTAAACACCCTCCATTGTAACGTAACTAAAACCTAACCCATGCCTAATTAAAAAACTTTACGTACTTTACACACAAGTGCACATTTTCAGGCTACATAACCATTACCACTCCTTGTTAAGCAAAAAAGAAAAACCATGTGTCTTCCTCAGCTAATAATTAAATGTTTCTGAAACACTAAAAGTGATTAAAAACTTTTAAAATGATAATTGCCTCATCTCAAGCAGGACTCTACCTTACAATGAACACTGTAATGTTGTAATATTTCAAACTCAAGGCCCAGGGGCCAAATTGGCCCTTTAGACCATCCAAAAGTAAAAAAGACAGAAAAAACATAAATTGTCTGAATTACCAAATAATTTAGTTGTAATAATGTTGGAATAAATTCAATGAAACTCAACAATATTTGGAGGATAGCAATTTCAAATTGTTTAAAGAACTACATTTTCCTGAAAATATTTCCCATAATTTCCCCAAATGAAATAAAAATTGGTCACAAAATCAATTAAATGTAAAAGTGAGAATCTCGCAGGGACTGATGTCTGCCTGCGCCTTACATACTTTATGTATCATTTATACATCCTGTAAAGTGCAAACTTGGGGATATTAATGTTGAAATTGCTCGTTTTCCCGCCTAAAATATGTGGCTCACTTAGAATCAAACTACTTCGTATGTGGCCCCCAAACTAAAATGAGTTTGACACCCCTGCTGTAAGCATTGCAGCATTGTGATGTCTGTGAAAATTAACTATTCTTCTAAAAATAAAAAATAAATATTTTTGTTAAAAACAAAAATATCCTACCAACCTAAATCAAAGTTGGCGGAATACTGCTATAAAAAAAAAAAAAAAAAAAGAAGGAAAATCTTCCAACAAAAATATGCGGGCGAATGAATATTTGTGCACATAAGGACACCCTGAAAACAAAACGCATTCTGCCAGAACTGCCAACGTTGTGCAAATGTAAAAAGGACATGACATTTTGAAAGGTGAAGTTGGAAAAAAAAGAGGGGAAAAAAAAAAAAAAAAAAACATGCATGCAGACGTGCCTTAGGAAAAGTCAAATAAGGGCTAGGTTGGGTGAAGTGGATGCTACTGGCAAGCTACAGCTCCAGAACTCGCTCTGTTCTGCTTTAGTTCAGTAATTCATATTAGATGGACAACGTGCTGCAAGGCCAAACAGCACAGCACCAAAACAGTGTGTCACAGCAAATGATCCATGACATTGACAGGGGAGGAGACGAGCTCCTAACATGAATCAGTGATCGCTGCTGTGGACTTTAGAAGGGCATCTTTTATACACAGACCCCCGCGCACAGTTACTCTTCACTGATGCTGTGCAACATTCAGGTGTGAAGACCTTGAAACACTAACCCAGCTCAGCTTCTTCTTCTTCTTCTCCTCCTTAACTATGCATGGTGTGTGTGTGGAGCTCTTTCGTCGATTCTATTGCTAGCAATGCTACGGGATTAAGCTCCGTCATTAGCATCTTCACGGTATAAACTCAAGGCCACGGCTTGGATGTTATGTTACTACACTATAACAATCACACAAAGCACACAACCAGGCCATGTACAAATACATACACAGACTCATATTTACAGGGTTGGGGTCAATTATAATTGTAATTGTGTAATTGACAATTAATTACAACTAGGACATAATCATAATTATAGTTGGAAATAAATGTTGCTAACCCTAATTCAATTGTAACTGTAATTGTAAAAAATGTACAGTTTAATGAAACACAAACCTGTGGAACCATGATACAGTTTTATGGCTCACACAAATGTATAGTTAATAATCATTAAAATATGTTTCAGATTAACTTTTATCACTACCTGTCAGTTCTCTTGAGGAATAATTTTGCCATTTTTAAAATAGTTGAAATCGAGAGGTATACTGAGAGAAAACTGGCTCAGATGCCCACACTAAAAATATTGATACCAATAATTTCATGGAAAAGGAAGCCTAACAAGCAAACCAAGAGATGAGAAACAAAAAGGATAAATAATATTTTTTAGTGTATTTTACAGCTGATTGAAGACATATAGGAGATGGTAACAGAAAGCTAAAACAAGAGGAAGGTTATGTTTCAGGGGCTTATTTATTCAAGGTTCAGTAATTGTGATTAATTGCAATGGAACTTTAGTAATTGAGAACGTAATTCCTCACTCAAAAAATTCAGAATATTCCAGATATTTATGGTTGTACAGTTATAATTTGTATCTTTTGACTTTTTGACTTATTACATTTCTTCTTTCCCATGCATTTCTATTAGAAATTTCAGCTTTTTCAACTTTTAAGCCCTTCATCCACAGCCATTCCTGACAATTCACCCTTTAACATGTTCAGCAACTACCTCCAACCCATTTCAACTTTTTTTTTAACTTTTTGCTAGTGCTAGGCAAATACCAATGCTAGACTAGGCTAATGTCATTGCTAGGTTAATGCTAATGCTAGGTTAATGCTAATGCTAGGTTAATGTTAACACTAGAATAATGCTAACGCTAAGCTAATGCAGTGTAACATGAACCAGCACCTGTATCCATGAGAGTTGTGATAGCTCCGTTCACTCCAATGATGATTTTTTTTTTGTTTTTTTTACAGATATGGCGGCCCATTGAGCTTCACAATCGTTCCCGGAAGTGAGCAGTTGCAGCGCAATGATGCTAGTTCGGATTAGACAGACACTTATGAATGGTAAGACGTTTAAATAATCATATCGGATATTATTATTATTATTATTATTATTATTATTAACAGCGTATCTAATAACTTCCTGGAATAAACTGAGTCAAAATGAATCACGTTACGGTCAAACATTTCAAACTTTCATTTGTAATTTTAAAAAATGCCAGTCACTGTAAACATAACTGGGTTGTAATTTAACACAGATAATTAAAGACGTAATTGTAATTGAAAAATGTAATTGACCGCAACCCTGCATATTTGCCTTCTCACTTCTTTTTTGTTCAGCGCCATCAGGAATACCCATAAGTATATCATTGTAAAGGCCAAAAGCCTAATAAACACAAAGACAGGCTCGCAGACTAAACAGAAACAGACCCTCCCAATCTGGACAGTGGTGACATTTGGATTCTCTGCTGTTACGACTAATCATTCAAAATTAAGTCACAAAATCTATTTCTGGCTTCACCCCTCACATCCACTTGCCTCCCCCCTTGCATCATACCCCTTCCTCTAAGCTCCCTAAATGTCAGCATTTCAATTGGGTTCATTAATACTTTCTTTTTTTAGGTGTCTGATTAAGTCATTTTTGGTTCTCTGCGACGATAAAGGCTGACGTGCCCGAGAGTGGAAGGTACTCGTTCTTGTTTTTTTTTTTTTTTTTTATCTGAATCTTTTCCCCTTTTTATACTCCTATCAGGCAGCATCGCTCTCCTTTCTCCGTCTGTTGCCTTCTGATATATCATCTCTAGATCCATATGAGGCAGCAGCTGTGAATCACGCAGTGGCCTTTCATTTGACACAGCCCTGCCTGACCCGGTCTGGACACTGCCAGGCTATACAACATCCATCATAACAGTCTGTCTGATTCAAACACATATCGTGTATTCAAATGGCATCGTATATATGGGCAGAGACGAAAAGGTGACCTGCCAGTGACATCCTTGTGTTTTTGTTTTACTCCTTCAAAAAATCCAAGTGGAAATGTTTTTTTTTTAAGGAGTTGCAGGAGGGGAGTAACTTTTAAAAATAATCTGCAGGATCGTAATTTCTCACACAGACCTGTGCACGTCGTTAGTGACAAGAAGAAAAAAAAACACCCCAAAGTGTAATTTAGGTAAAGTAAAAGACACTGGTAAACATTTTAGATAGGTATGTACAGAAACGAATTAGGGCCAATTTTGATGGAGAAAATCTTTTATGACAAATCAAGGACTAACAATAACAATAGCCGCTTAAATAGCCATGTGTTTTACTCTAATGTGCAGTTTTTTGGCTGAAAACAATAACATTGTGTGTGGATAGCAAAAAGACAATCGCTTTGGTGATCACTGACCTCCCTCACAAAAGCGAGGCATGAAGTCAGCGTCTACAGCCACGCATACTCATTAATATGCATAAGTAGGCCCCAAAACAGCCTGTTTTTAGAACTGCTCAGAAAGTCACTTTTCAGAGGACTAAAACTCTGGAAAACAGGCGAGTTTGGGGGAAAAAAAAGCCAAACACTGTTGTTGGGGTTCTTAGAACAAATGGAGATGGGTGAAAAATAGCTATATATGATATAGGACCTTTATATTACAACAGATGAATGTGTTAAACTATATTTCGAAGTTGGGATTAATAACAAGGAGCTTCTTTCTTTTTAGCTCATAAACACAGTGTTGTAATCTCTTTAGAGATTTTGAAGAAATATTAACAAAAAATTAATCTGTTCAGAAGGAGAAAACAGTGAAGTTTAGAAGAGGTGGAGCTTTCAGTCCCGTCTGTGGCTATTGAGAAACTATGTAAACAGATTAGGTTTACAGTTTTGATGGAGACTGTTGCCATATGGTGAATTGGCCCTAGTCCGCTTCCGTAGATTTGACTTTATTATCAAACCTTCGACTTTTATTATAATATTGTATTTTGAGTTCATTTCCAAAATTTCAACTTTAATCTCGACATTTCTATTTTATTCTTGATTTTCCCAAAATTATTTTCTCCATTAAAACTGGACCTAATCTGCTTGAATTTGTCTTTGAGAATCGTATCTCTAATTAGCTTCGATCAGAGAAGCAAGAAGTCGGATTCTAACTGGCTTCAACAAAGTCAGACTGCTAGCATCCTGCTCACACACCAGCTCACACATTGCCATGATCTCATGACATTTATCTAATTTGTTTGATGAAGTACTTCTCAAGACACAAGGATGAAGGTTTTCCTTGTATTGAAGCGTCTGCGCTAACAAAGCTAGCTGTCTGCAGAGGGCTGCACTTGACATGGGTGCCAATTCCAATACAGCTTAAATAGTTAAAGTGCTAAAGTGTAAAAACAAAGTTCATGTTAAATTAAAAAATAAAAAATAAAGAAGACATCTTTAACTTATCTCTATGCTTCTTTCACTAAAGGTTCAGTTTGAACTTAAAAAGATCAAATACATTTTGATATAATAATTCCTATTACTGTGGTGGACATTCCAATGCCATTATGAATATCTATCACTTTTTAAATCTTTAATACATTTCTTTAAAACATGATAAAAAAAAATAAAATAAAATGATAAAAGGCTACCAAAATATATATTATTAATGAGAGACATATTAGAAAGCTGACTGATCATCGTAAAAGCTCATTACAATCTAATAAATTGCACACAGAGCTAAGATTTGTAGTTTCAATCTTCTCCTTATTAATATACTTTAAAAAAATAAAATAAAAATGGTGGCCTTTTATGAGCTTATACTGTACATAAAACATGAACATAAAATGATTTTTATTTTCACCTTTTGATGAAAAAGATCATTAACACTGTATGGTACAGGTAAAGTATGAGGTGTAGTCCCTATTTGAATGTATATTTTTGTGTGTATATATAAGCAATGTGTGGTGAGGTTCATGCATTTTTTTCTTTTTTCCACTTGTTCATCCTGCTTTTAAGATTATATTATTCTTGCACTGAAATGGTACAAGTTTGAATATAATTTGCAATAAACATTCTGATTCCGATTACATTTCACATGTAAACCTTAATTAAAAAATGTTGTTGCTATAAAATATTTTGATTAAGCTTTAATCCATTCTACATGTTTCAACAATAAAATAGCAAGAAAAACAAGATTATTATTTTTTTATTATAAGGTGAAAAAAAAAAAAACCATCATCTGTTTTTTGGTTTTGTTTTATTTTTGGGGCTGATTTCTCTTTTACTAAAAAAAAAAAGGAAATTAATTTAAATATATTAATATATATCTCATTAATGACTTACATTTTTATTTAGTACCATACTTTAGTATAGTATTTTAGTTTAAGCATGTTGAAGCATGTTGAGACTTGGAGGTGGCTGGCTGGATTTATAGTTAACATTTGTTTGTTTGGCAGAAGAAAGGTAAAACTCTGATTTCTCAGCATGGCTGTCAATGAGATATGTGCAGGGAGCCTGTTTGTGTATATTACTAGACAAACAGTGAACTAAGACTGATTGTGCAATATGAATAGCGTACATGCATTTCTGTTTTGTCTCAAGGGTAACATGTAGTGACAGGGTTCGACGGAAGCTGCACTGATTAGTTGAGGGATCAAGGGGACCGAGATGGGGAACAATACCAATTCTTTCCCGTCTCTTGCTCCCGGTTGTCTTTTGCCAACATTGACTCCTTTTTCTCTCCAATTGCTGCTACTTTCTCATTTCCTTCCTTTATTCCGGCTATAGGGCAAGAACATGGCACAACTAAGTGTCTGACACGGCCATGGGATGACTTCCTGTAATCAGTATCAGCTTTGCCTGTGGGGGGTAGTAGGACAACCCGGTGCAGAACGAACGCACACTTACTTTTTAGCTAAGCAGCTGACACCATGAAAAGTAGCTTCAATTAAAAAGGCAAAAATGTGACTTGTTTAATCGAGTGTTGGGAATGCACCAAACCAGTTCAATGTGGAGTCCAGGCCAACACACACTTGTCTACCTGAGCAGACAATGACCCATTGCACGCAACCATAAATTAGAATTTTAATTAACCAGCCTGCCAATAGTCAGGGAAATAACTCAATGACCAGCCGCACTGATAGTTGCTTTTTTCCATACGCAAGCAGACCACCCACACACAACAGATATTACAAACACACTCAACCTTGGGGTCGGGAGACACTGGGAGGTGGTCGCCAGTTGCTTTCAAGAAACTTTTTACAATTTGAGCCCATTTTTGCTTATTTTTACCCTTTTTCTGCAACTACACCAAACTTGCCATATTTGAACCTATTTTCGTCACTTTTTCTTGCCATAATTTTGCTCCATTTAATGCATTTTTGCTACATTACTCCCATTTCTACCACCTCTCCATCAAATTTCAATGCCTTTTCTGCATAACATAAGAAAAGTCATATATGTTGACCAATTACTGTCACTTTTAACCTCTTATCACCATATATAATGCTTATTTTGTTTGCAAATTTAAACACATTTATGTTTTGTCATGCCCCTTATTTGCCAGTTTAAACTAATTGTTCCTATATTGACATATTTTCTGTCTGTTTTTGGCCACTCTAATTTGCAACTTTTAACCCATTTCACCACCTTTTCCACCATTTTTTTTTGTCACTTTTAACCCATTTTATCTCAGATTAAAATCGGGAGTTACATCTTTAAGATGACTATATACTATGGCACATATAAGAATAAACTTCCTGGATAACAGTGGCTATTATTCAGGTAAATAAATAAATGTGGTTATCGCACATTTTAAATCCAGGACCAGAATCTGTGTGTTGTAAACTAAACATTGCAACCGTTCCAATAAATTGGTAAAATTAAATATCCTTTTATTAAATAAAATGGGCATAATATCCTATTAAGGCTAAATAAAAGAAGTCCACAAACTAACAAATAAGTTTAACTTATAATCAGACCTTTTATGCTAAGAAAGATTGCTTTCTATTCATTTCTCAGTTTCTTTTGCAGGTAAAAATAAACTATCGACCTTTCCTCATGCCTCCGTCTTTGAAAATTAGCAATTTTATTCACATATATTCAACTTGTCCTTTTCAGACACACACGTCAAAATGTACGACACTTTCAAACACAACCAATTACATAAATGTAAATATAAATATAGTTTTGTTGATATAAAAGAAAAATTTAGCATTTTCCAATAAAAATCTGTTAGAAAGTCAAGCATTATCTTAGCATTATCAGGGTTCCTACAGCTTTAGTCAAACTAAATTCAACACTTTTTAAGACTTTTTATTGCCATTTGAAATGAAATTTAAGACAAATTTCACAGTAAACATAATTTTGGGGAAAAAAAACACCACATCATATATATAGGGGTAGGGTCATTTTTTTCTCATGTCTTGTGCAGACGTGTAACTGGCGGTCCCCAAAGTAAACACAGAATAATACACAAAATGACAAAAATAATCAAAATCCCTACAAAGACACAAGATGACCCCAAAAATAGCCATAAATCTGTAAAAAATAAATAAAAAAATAAAAACCATTCAGAAAAGCCATGAAGAAAAATCATTGTGTGACAAGCAATGTTTGCTAAATTTTCATTTTCCCATGTAGTTTATGCTTATACATTAAAAAAAACAAAACAAATGTTACCAATTATTTTAAAAAGTGAGACTAATTATTATCATAAAATCATACGATGTTAACTTAATACTTTTGAAACATTGATTTAGGGCATTTTAATGTCAATTAAGGCCTTTTCTTTAGATTCATGAATGTAATGCCTTTTAAGACTTTTTAAGGATCTGCGGGAACCCTGAATATCATTTTTGTTGATTCAACTTGAGTTCTCGAGTTCTCCTTCCACTTCAGCCTCATCATTTAATCAGTTTATTATTTTTTTTTTAAATGTTTCAGAAATGGTGAAAATGGCCACTCACAATCAAGCAAACAGTGTTTTTTTTTACTAATTATACTTGGAATGCTGGTATTTTCTTTAGTGATGTATAATTTCCTTTTCAGCATTTTGATTAAATGTTATTTAATATTACAATTAAAACCCAATAGATTGTAAGCATCTATGTTTTACCTCTCTGTCTTTGAGGACGGCCTTAGTGCGATAGAGAAGGAGAAGACGGACGTCGCTGTCTCGCAGACTGAAGTTACTCTCCAGGATCTGCAGCACGTCGATACGAGGCCGCACGGGCAGGGACGCATCGCCACAGAAGGGACGCAGCCAAGACAAAAGGTCGTCTGAGGTCACCGAGCAGTCTCTGAGGAAGCAGGAGGTGAGCGACAGGCATCAGGAGGACCCAACGGAGAGGAGATAAGTGTCAGACAGAGATAATGATGGTGCAAAGGGTACAAAGAGAGACAGAGATCCAGTGGCAGGAGCTTTTATAAGAGAACAATGGATACAACATATCAGATACACAGAAAAGGATGCATCACTCATATTTATTTATTTTGTTAAAACATATATATATATATATATATATATATATATATATATATATATATATATATATATATATATATATATAATTATTGTTATTTATTTATTTTTACAAATTACAAATGTTTGCATAACAAAAGTCATTTTCTGAACCGTTTTGAGATTTTATGCCCAACTCGCGTATAAAATTATATAGCTTAACAAATAATAATAATAAATTTAAATAAAATACAAAAAAATTAAATTAAATTTAAATTTAAAAAAATTAACGAGGCATTAAATCTCAAAGTGGCATATAGTTTATTTTTTTTAGGGTAACATATAGATACCCTCATAACAGTCATTTTTTTTTAACTGTTTTGAGATTTGATGCCCAACTCGTGTATAAAATTATATATATTAAAAAAAAATGTTAATAAATGAAAATAAAATAAAATGAAAATTAAAAAAAATAACGAGTTATTAAATCTCAAAGTGGCATATAGTTTATTTTTTTGAGGGTCATAACAAAAGTCATTTTGAGATTTTAAGACAAACTCATGTATATAATTAAATACAATACAAAAAAATTTAAATAATAAAAAATTGAGTTAGGTATTAAATCTCAAAGTGGCCGAAATGTGACTTTGGCACTATTCTGTTTGAGCCGTGAGTCAAGCCCGATTCTAACGACATCATTGAGTCAATGGGTGTATCTATGATCATCTCTGTGTGGTGGGACAAAATAAATTTTAACTACATTATCCTAAACTTAGAAAAACATGTCTTGATAATACAAACCCTGAACAAGGATAATTCATTTAGCAGTCCATTGTGTGTTTCCATTAAAGTTTATTCATAATGAATATATGATGAATGTGACTTACCCCCTCTGCATATTATTGTGAACAGCGGTCACCATGGCCTCCAACACCCTCAGGGGTTGTGGGCAATTTGTCAGGATAGCAGAGTCCCCACTGGAAAAAAAAACCAAAACCTCATCACTGCAATCATCTCACATGATACGGTAATTAAGACACAATTTTCAAATTAACACAATATCAAGGGACAACATCTGAGATTATGTAAAAAAAGAAAAAAAAATATCAAAGGCTTTCTTCATGAGGACAGTGTTTATTTAAAATGTGTCTGGAAGCGATTACATGTTGAAAGGCGCTTTGGAAAAAATATATATCAATACACTAATCTGTCACCACCCACTTTCTACGCTCACAGGTTCAGTGAAAATGCAGCAAACGGAAATGTTAAATCAAATATAAATTAAATAGATTTTCTCTTTTAAATTGAGATGTAAGACCGGTTTAACTGGCATGTCCTCAGTGTAGTTTTCAGCATGCAGCAGTAGACTGAATTTCAGGCTCAAATAAAGGCATTTTTACAGGATTTTTTTTATTTTACTAATGTAAAATAAAAGTTGCTGTACAAAATTTTACTCAAGCACAGAAGTAATCAATTCCAGCAAGTTCATTTTGTCTTCTTTTTTGAAATAATATATTAAGGTTTCATTTTAATTTCTTTGATCGGATTTGTAGCAATATCGATGAAATTTGTGATATTATTTTACGTAACGTCAATGTTGATTCTAAATGTTAACTCTAAGTATTACATTTAAATATAAATGTTAAGTATTAAATGTAAATGTTAAATGTAAATGTTAAATGTAAATGTTAAATGTAAATATTAAATGTCAATGTTAAATGTCAATATTAAATTTAAATATACATGTTAAATTTAAATGCTAAATCTAAATCTATGACCTTTTATTTTGGTACTTCCGGTGAATTTTCATATTTTCGCTAAATATTTAGTTTTACCCGTGATATTTAGATTTAAGATTTAAATTTAGACTAAACATTTGACATTATATTTTTGCGAGAAAAAAAAATATCACAAATTTCACAAATATCGCTGAAAATCTTGTCAAAAGTAACATTAAAAAAAATTCACATCATTTTTTAAACGTAGTTCGTTGCTAAATTTTGCAAAAAGTTGCTGTTTATTTTAGCATAGCTTGTGCTCATTCAGAAAGCTTTGAGAAAGCTCGGTAAAAGTACCCTCCCACAGACACAGAGCTGTTACATAAAGTGATATTCATATGCAGGAGAGCTGAGTGATATATTCAAGGGAAAAGATCTCTCCAGTGATTACATCAGGCTGCGTGTGAGTGGTTATGCATCTTTTACATGAGCGTGCATTTGTGAGTGAAATCTGCACGCAAACATCTGTATCAGGCTGAATTAATTATCAAAAGACAATTAATCAGAGAAGAAGGAAAGGACACGAGCGTACAAGCCAGTGCGTTTGTCGGTATGCGTATGTGTATGGGGAGAGATTTGTCTCAAAAATGTTTACAAATATATCCACAGTTTTATCCGCAAATACATCCACGATTTTCACGCAAAAAACACGTGAAAATCTGAAAAACATGAGAAAATCTAAAAAAACACATGAAAATCTAAACAACACATGGAAATCCAAAAAAAGCATGTGAAAATGTGAAAAACACGTGCAAATCTAAAAAAACGTGAAAATCTGAACAACGTGAAAATCTAATAAACACGTGAAAAAAAAACACGTGAAAATCTAAACAACACATGGAAATCCAAAAAATGCATGTGAAAATGTGAAAAACACGTGCAAATCTAAAAAAACGTGAAAATCTGAACAACGTGAAAATCTAATAAACACGTGAAAAAAAAACACGTGAAAATCTGAAAAACACTTATAAATCTGAAAAATATGTGAAAAAACACGTGAAAATCTGAAAAACACGTGAATATCTAAAAAATGCATGTGAAAATTTGAAAAACGTGAAAATCTAATAAACACGTGAAAATCTGAAAAAGACGTGAAATTTGAGGAGATAATTTTGGATTTTAAAAACGCATGTGAAAAACTAAAAAATGTGAAAATTGTGGACATATTTGTGAATATTTTTGAGACAAATCTGCCCCCATATGTGTGTATATTAAATATTTCTTAAAATGGCTTCTAAATTCATGCACACCAGTCTAACACACACGTAACTGCCTGCCTAACCTTCACCAAACTTAACTTATTTAAGTAGTTAGGTGTAGTGGCAGGTGTGGCGTGAGTGAAGCAATAGCGATCAGGTGACCTTCATGTAGCACCGTCTGCGTGACGATGCTACATAGTGAAGCGCGCCTGTGTCTACGTGTGACTGATATATTTATGTTTGTTAGGTGCACATCCAGGTGTGGCGTAGGTGTGCATGCGCTTTAATGTGTATGCACATTAAAGCATTAACACGTCTGCAAGCACACATGCAGACGTGACTTGTGCATTGTGCCCGTGTACCTATTCTAAGTCTATGGGAAATGTAGATCAGACGTGCAGACGCAGGGTACGCGTTCGTATACGCATTCGATAGACTGGTGCGCATGAATTTAGAAGCGATCCACCCCCCATAGCATGTGTGCGTGCATGCGTGTGTGTATGCAGGTGCCATTTCTCTGCCTCATTGAGCAGCGATAAACCAGCAGGAAATGAGGCAGGAATATAATCAAGGCAATTGGTCTTCATTTATCAAGTCAATCAGATGGTCTGTTCCTATCTGGTTGTGTCGGTAAAGCCTCGCTCTCACTGGTCCGTTGGCATAAGAACCACTGGAGGGTAAAAAAAGGACGACGATAAAACTGCTGCCTTAAATTTAGACTAATTATTCAAAGCTATTTGCCCCACTGCTCTTGGTTTTACTATCTCCGTATTCATCTCACAATTTAAAACCTGTGGTTTGAGGGTATACGTCACACTATCCAAGTTTTTTTTTTTTTTTTTTTGCCATTCCCCTGAAAAGCAGGCAGCTCTGCAGTCATGTCATCCTGAATCATGGCTCTTTCCCCTTTGAATGCCGGGGGCAGGAAAGCGCCAATAAAATACTGTGAGCCGTACTCCCACAGGCAGCGACTGTGGATTCACTTCAACACTTCAGGCATTTGTTTTGACAATATTCTTCCCACCGAAATGCTGAGCTCAAGGTAGACCCAATATGCAGTATATTATCAACCAATCAAAGGAGAGATGAGGTTGTAGATGTGTGTTCAGGGGACTTTGATAAAGACATTTAAAAACGTATTGAACAAAAATATATTTTGTAATTTGATCTGGTTGAAAAAAACACCAATAACAGACAAATTGTTGTTTTTAATGCTTGAAAACTAAAATTATTGTTATCTAAAAAGAATAATAGATATTCATTTTCAATCCCTTCATTATATGCATTTTAAATGATAAAGTGATTTCTTTGATAGCCAACAGTGTAGTTTGTTAAAAGCCTATCCTATTATTAACTTTTTATTATTACAAATGATTGCTTTTAGTGCTCAACACACCTTGAATGTTTCCCATTGATATCTATATTGAATACAATTTGAAATATAGGTGGAAACTCATTAAGATGACTTACGCTTTTTTGTGATTAACCAACAGTGTTTTAACAATGGTTCAGAAAAGCAGTTGCCGTGCAGAAGGAGTAAAAATAAAGGGTTATGCTTGTGTAAAAACATTTGTTCTCATTTTCTTTTGTGTGGTGATTTGTGAAATGTAATTTTTAAACATAAAGATCTTTAGCCACAGATGAGAAATTGACTTCTGGACATTTAAAGATTGAATGGGTAATAATAAGACTTAACTGTGGCCACTCCGTAGTTCCTGTTTTAAAAGATAAATGGTTTTCAATATAAATGTTTGAATAAAATTAAACTTTAAAGTCCCCAATGGGTTGGTATTAGGGGAGTGCATTGCCATGAATCTGACGATATGATACGATTCCCCATTTGCACAACATGTCTCGATATATCCCAGTACTAAACAATATGATATGTATCACAATATTAAGAATTACAAAAAAAAGGTGGTATGTTTAACAAACTTTTCAAAAACTTTAACTTTTGCTTCTACAACAGATTCTGATTCGAAGTACTTAAATTCTTAGAAAAATAAATAAAAATAGTCACCATATACATCTATAGAAGTGTCCAGTACGTTTTATGAAAATAAAGTGCAATCAACTTCCAAGCTAAAATGCATTGAGTGAGTTAGTTTAACAAGGATTGATGGTGCGTTCAAAGACACCTAGTGACTCAGCGTTTATATGTTCATACGTATGTAAGCACAATCAAATGTTTTTTTTGCTAAAAAAAATCTGATTAAAAAACTGATTTGGACATTTTTCTGGGCCGATATCACAATATATTGGCAAATAGATTTTCTCTTACACCCTTAGTTAATATGGATGGATGTTTGATAACTAGTGCATTTATATTCTATATGCTAATGCTAACCTAGCAGCTTCAAAAGGTTGGTGACCCATGGTCTAAACGATGTACAGTATGTGGGAAGACTTGAGTTGTAATATCTGAAGTGAGATGTGTTATTGAAAAGAGGCAAAGCATTATAAAACTACCTGAGCGCAGCCACGACTCTCTTCACTGCGTCGTGGAGCACGGTGTTGACGGTCAAATCAAGGGGCCCGACAGCCACGTGCAGGAGCTCTTCAATGTGCTCCAAAGGCTGTCCATCAGTTGCCATGGTGATGGCTAATTCGTCAATTTTCGACCTCTCCGATCGCGACAAATCGTAGAGTTGACTGTATCTCTGCAGCTGCTCCTGTTGAGAAAACAATAAACAATCAGAAATAAGGAGTGCAGCCATAGACAATGTATAAGAGCAAAACAAAAACAAATCCTAATATACGTGGGTGGAGCTTAATGACAATGGCTGGGAAGCAGGTGGTGAGCGACTGCTAATTTCATTTGGGTGGCAGGGCTCTAATTGATTGAGTGATTGATTGATTTCCTGTATTTAATTAATCTCACAAAGGGAAACTTCACTCGTTACAGCAGTGGAAGATTAAAAAGTAAAATCAAAATATAGATAATATGCAGAAAGGAAAACATTTAAACAATAGAATAAACCTATGACTGAAGTACAAAACACGCGAGTATGAATCCAGGTAATATTTAACAGGAAAAAATATATATTGCACGTGAAAACAGTATACGGATACTATTTTAAATAAATATGTGGTAAGTGAAGGTTTGTCTGATACATTTCTGGATAATATTGCACATACATGATGGTTAGTCATTGCACCAAACTCTAAAGCTTTGTTAGAACCTGATATGTAACAACAACCCAAAATGTAACAACACCCAAAATATTATTAAAAAATTGTAATACAACTTGAAATGTAATAACTGGTCAATAATGTAACAAAATGCTTGTTACATTATTGTAATAAGCGTGTAACATTATACTGATCCCAAAAAAATTATAACTTTTTGTTATTACACTATGGGGCAGGCAAAATATGTTTCATTTAATAGTGTAATCATTTTGTTACATCAGAGTGAGTCAATGTTTTATGGATTAAAAGGTTTATTGTTTCAATGTAGAGTGTAGTGACACAAATGCATATGCGTAAATATATATATATATATATATACATACATGCAAAAAAAAAAAAAAAGTACGTTTAGGGATCAGCGTCTTGTTACATTGACCAGTTATTAAATTTCGGGTTTTATTATTTAATATATTTCTGTTGTTTTTTGTGTATTTGTCCTGTAAAATGTATGGTTTTTGGAGTCATATTGTGCATTTATGTTGTGGTTTTGCTTGTTTGTTAGCACTGTGGGTTTACAGATACATCTTTGGTGTTTTCTCGTCTTTTTGCATACTTTTGTTGTCATTTTCTGTAATTTTCTATATTTTTTTAGTCATTTTGTGTATTTTTGTTGTCGCATCGTGTTATTTTGAGTATTACTGTTGTCAGTTTGTTCATTTTTGTGTGTTTTTGGAGATTCATTTTTTCTTGTCTTTACTGTATTTTTCTGCAATGTCGTAATTCTTTGTATTTTTTTTTATGTAGTCTTTCTTTTGTTTTGTGTTGTTTTCTGTCATTTTGTACGTTTACTTTTGGGGACGAGTAAAATTAGGCCGAGGGCCGCATGTGGCCCCTGGGTTCGCCAGTTACCCATGTCTGCTGTACAGTATCATTCCCAGTTCAACACGCCTGTGGTACAAAGACTCTACCAGCCCCCATTATTCCCAACAGCTGGTCACGCACACTTGATGAATGGCCTTTGGAAAGACAAAGTGAGCGTACGGACTCCTTCTATCTATTTTTTTTAATCCTATCTGCCCTTTCTCGGTCGTTATATACTTTTTAATCTATGATATTTCCAAGGAGACCATCGCTTCTCCTTTCACAAGGGTGAACGTTACGAAAGACAAAGTGCTCGTCCATGTATGTGTATGCAGATGTGACTCGGCCCTAAGCTTCACTTATGTGATGGTTGCATTTCCATCTATTACAGCAGCTATGAGCTCATAAACAGAGATGAAAAAGTGCAAAATATCATCAAATTTCACAGTGTGGGGGGTCAGAAAATGGACCATATTTATGGATATCTGTAGGTTGCATAGCAACACCCAGCTCACCAAAGGATGATGTTCCCTGTTTCCAGCCTAACATCCATTGTGTACACATGCATGCACGCACTACAGTGGGGTAAGTCAGCGTGACTTTACCTAATGAGATACAGCATGGTGCATGTACTGTACATACGCCCATACGTTGTAGCTAAGCAGAAGCAGAAACACACAGATTTACATGAACATTTCCTGATCCCATCAATGAGCTTAGTACTTTAAAGCCAAAAAAATACACAACACCAACAAAGCAAAAGCACTAACTATCTACACTGAAGCAAGGATTCGCAACATATAATTTAGTAAAATAAATATTTCCATTTTTTCCTAGAAAAGCTCACATGTACAGGTAAAAATATTTGAATAAATTCTTTGTACAAGGTAAAAGAACATAAACAGGGTTAGTACAGCTTCAGTCAAATTAAATTCAAGACTTTTTAATGCCATTTGAAAGTAAATTTAAGACCGACTTCACAGTAAACACAATTGGGTGGTGGGGGAGACCGCCGCATCAATTACAAAGGGTTAGGGTCAATTTTTTTCCAGGATCTAGTGCAGCCGTGCAACTGGCGGCCACCAAAGTAAACACACAAAAATACACAAAACTACAGTAAAATACACAAGAAAATGACTACAAAAATAGCCAGAAATCTATGACACAACCAAAATACAAAAATTTAAAACCATTAAAGGGGACATATTATGCAATTTTTCACCCATAAAAACAGTATTTGAGGTTTATTTTACCAAACTCACCTGTTTTCCTGAGTTTTAGCCTCTGAAAAGTCACTTTCTGAGCAGTTCTGAAATCGGGCCGTTGAGGGGCCTGCTTATGCATATTCATTAGTGGGCGTGTCTATAGACTCTCACTCACTTCATGTCTCGCTCTTTTACAGGGTGATCAGTGATCACCAAAACAATTTTATTTTTGCTATTCACACACTGTTATTGTTGTTTTCAGCCAAAAAAAACTGCACATTTCAGTAAAACACTGAGAGAGTCCGTCTCAGCGCTTCAGGGTCCGTGCATCTCAACAGCAGCAGAAGCAGCAGCCGTCATTCAAACTCTCACCGGAGTGTTAAGCTGCTAAGTCACTTCCTCCTCCTCCTCTGCTCTTCCAACTACAGGAATAGTGCATTTAATGTGATAATAATTTGTTTTCTCCAATCGCTGCATCGCATTGTGTCACAAACACGTCAGATCAGCTATACGAGGTGATATAACAGGTTCGCCAATGCGCCAAACCACAAGAGCGGAGTACATCTCTGCATGAACAAATAGTGCTGACACTACAGTGTTTGTTCATTGTGGAGGAGCGGCAACGGCAGCAGGAAAGTTCTGTATTTAGTTTTACTGGTAGCCATTACTCCTTCGCTAGAGAGAAAAACAATGGCGCACGAAAAAGTTTTCATCAGGTTGGGGGTGGAGTCCATGGGTGGAGTTACCAGCAGAGGGGAGGGTATTTTCTTTCCTGATTTCACTTGTGATGTCCCAAATGTGTAAAATTTGAAACGGAGCAATTTTCTCTGTGTTGTAAACCTTACAAAGACCACAAATGACTGGATGGTTTTATTTCATATTTTGTGTGGTGTGTGGACACTCAAGTTACCTCATATATGTTAAAAAAAGAATGCAAAAATTGATTTTTCATAATATATTCCCAAATCTTTAAAGTCATATTTCCCCGTGTTGTTAAAAATCGCAAACAAGCATGACGCACATCTGCACAGAGTCCCGCTGCAACCAAGTCACTGTTTTGTAGTTGGTTTCGCTGTCGTGATTGCGCAATGTTACGATAAATTATATGTATTTTTTGTTACCAATTTTTTTGAAACATGAGACTAATTACTAATTTAAGACATTTTAATGATAATTAAGGCCTTATTTTTAGATTCATGAATGTAATGGCTCTGAAGACATTTTAAGAATCCGCAGGAATCCTTAAAATGAAATCCTTGTGTGAAATTGACATTTCACATTTAAAAGAATTCTACTTCTTCTTTTTCTGATAAAGAAAGAAATGTTCCAGGTGCCTGACAGATGGGGCCTACCTGGCGGCTGTCTCTGAGCGACTGTATGAAGGTATGACTCAGGGTGTCCAGGTGCGCCTGTGACTGCTGCAGGTGTGTTAAAGCCTCATCAAAAGTCCCCCCCGCTGGCTCTGTCCCTTGTTGCGTGCTGCAATCATCTTTCCTCTTTCTGCTCTTCTCACCGAGCTGGCGCAGGGCTCTGGTAGCTCGCTTCATCACCTCTGACCGTGTCTGGATGCTCAACTGGTCAAAGAAGAAATTTGAAAGGAAGAGAAAAAAAAAGAGGAGGAATAGGAGGAGGAGAAGGGAATGGGTGGAGGTCAAATTGAGCAGTATGACAAGAAAAAAGAAAAGACAGAAAATGTGTGTGCATTAATTATAAATTCCTCACATGGATTGAAGAATCTACTGAATGTAAAAAAAAAAAAAAAAAGCCTCAGGAACTTGAGTGATGTGTATAAGAAAGACTGTGACTTGAAATATGTTGGTGTGTGAGAGTGTGAGAAAAGATTCTAGCTGCGAGCCTTCAGTAATGGATTTTATTCAGTGAGAATAGGTTAACCATTCATGGCATGAAGAGAGGGGCCTTTGGCTCTAATAGGTTTGACTCTCTTCCACAGGAGCACACAGGCCTTGGCAAAGCCTGGCTCACTCCTTCCAGCTGAGAGCACTTTGAAACCCTCCAAATTTACACTTCCAGCATGTGCGCCACCTGTGCTGCACTTTGTATTTGAGAAATACACCCCAGGTCAATGACTCACGCTCTTTACTGCACGATCATTGACTTTCAGGCCAATAAAGCTGTAGTATGTAAACGCCTGAGCTAAATCCAAGCAGTTAGATGTCAGTGAGAGATTCAGCCAAGGTTTAAATTAAAATGACGTCAAAAATTGAAGGAGGAAGCTTTTTAACCTACGGGAATTTTCATAATTAATACAATTCAAGGGAATCCTAGAGGGAAGCTAAACTAGAATATATAGTATGCTTGGACTAATTTAAAAAGTAGGGATGTCCCGATACAACTTTTTCACTTCTTATACAAAACCGATATTGCAGCCTTGTGTATTGGCCGATATTGATTCGATATGATATCAACACGAATCATACATACTTTTATTATTTATTTTGTAAAGTGGAATGTTGGAAAAGGCTTGATCAAGTGATGTTACTCAAACAGAGAACAATAGTCAGCATTTCAAGTTCACTTCAGTTATTTTTTACTGTCAGTATATGTTGGGAACAACTGAGGGTGGGAACAAAAACAACTAAAACTTATCGGCCTGCTTATATCAGATTTTAGATGCCGTCCGATAAAATCCGATATTCGTTTTCTGGCTGATATCGGACCGATATCCAAAATTAATATCGGAACGGGACATCCCTACTAAAAAGTACGCGTATTTCCATTTGTGGGGTGGTTTTGTGGAACAATCTTGATGAAACAATGCATCTCAGTATGAAAATAATGCAGTTCAAAAACATTTACAAAAGATATATCTTTAAAAAGTACAGAATTGAAGAGGGAAAATGTAAATCTGTGAATTTTGTTTGTTTCTGTTCTGTTTTTCTTAATAGCTTGATTGGATTTTAGTTTATTTCATTGGATTTTGCATTTGTTAGTGGTGAAGAATAGAGGTAGGATATGACAAGCTTAGGCTTCTTCCCATCCCTTGTTGAACAAATCAAATGTATTATATTTTAATGTACTCTTTTTATTTCATAGAGATTCTGTTGAGATTTATTTATTTGTTTTCATCCATTTTTTTATTCATTCGTTCGAAATAAATGAATAAATAAATAAATGAATAATCTATTAAGGCAGTGGTTCCCAACCTTTCTTGGATCGTGACCCCATGTTGATATCAATAATTTAGTATTCTTAGCATTAGAATATTTTTTTACTGCATTTTACTAGAACAAGATTAATTTTTGACAAAGTGACAGTAAAGAATACTTGTTTAAGATTGTTGCATTAATTCGAAAAAAATAAATAATTAAAAGCTTTTAAAAATGTCTTTTTATTCTGTCTTTTTTTATTTTATCATTATTACTAGACATTTCAGGCGACCCCATTTAAACTCCAGGTAACCCCACATGGGAACCCCGCCCGAAGGTTGAAAAACATTTTGTAATCCTCCAAATTCACACTTCCAGCATTTGCCTCCTGTGATGCACTTTGTATTTGAGAAATACACCCCAGGTCAATGACTCACGCTCTTTACTGCACGATCATTGATTTTCAGGCCAATAAAGCTGTAGTATGTAAATGCCTGAGCCAAATCCAAGCTGTTAGATGTCAGTGAAAGATTCAGCCAAGGTTGGAAATGAGGTCAACATTCGAAAGAGGAAGGTTTTTAATGTCCAAATTATACTGTATATAAAACAAGCAAAGGTGCACTTCAAAAATCATTGCAGAAAATATTTATAGAGAGAGAAGGGGAATATAATTTAAGAGGAAACTATATTTCAAGGGGTTCAATTATAAAACTGCCAAAAGGATTAAATAAAACAAAGCATGAAACATAAATGTGTTTAAAAAGCTTTTTCAATCATATATTGTTAGTAAATATAAGAAAGAAGGGCAACAATTTTACCTAGGACAGCAATAATATATAATATGTAGTGGTGTCCCGTTCTGATATTGATACCAGATATCAATATCAGATATCGGTCCGATATCAGCCAGAAAATGAATATTGGATTTTATCGGACTGCATCTAAAATCTCTGATATCATAACCGTTACCATATCGGTATCAGCCAATATTCAAGGCTGCAAAATCGGTATCGTATCGGAAGTGAAAAAGTTGTATCGGGACATCCCAAATAACATGCATATAATGGAATAAAATATATTAATACTTACTTATTAAACATATAATAAATGGTATAATTTGGGATAGAGTATAATTTGAATTGAAATATTGCCACAGTATATTTTTTATTTAAAATTTGTGTAGCAAATAATACATTTGTAAAATATTAATATTATGTACATGTCATGTACAGTACATGCATGTGTATATACGTATATGTACATATGTTTTATGTGCATGTATAAACAATAAATACAAAACTTTGTGTATAATATATATTGAATGTGTATTTAAGAAATAGTAATATTAGTTTCCTAATTATTTATTTGTGATATTATCTTGAGACTTGTTTTTTTTTGTTTTGTATAAGCTTTTGCTTCAACTTACACCATTTCAGCTGATTAGTTAAACAACTGAGTATTGTTTGTTCTGTTTTTCTGACAAAAAAAAAATTCAAATTCAAAATAATGGGAATTTTCATAATAAATACAATTAAAGGTGAGGCTGACAACTTCAGTCATCTAATAAATTTGATCTTGTTTTAATAAATAAACTAATACATTTTTGGGGTTGTAAAAGACAAAAAGTCATACACTTTCTCAGAGGAGATGGGTCAAAAAACATTTTACCTTTAAAAGCAGTGGAAAAATGATTTGTCCATTTTTAGGTAATCTGCATACTAAAGACCATCAAGGGAAAACAGTGCCTGCTGGGAAACATAGATTAATTAGCTTAGAAGATGAAAGGGATCTATTACCTCTCTTTGAGTACAAGAGGGGAAAATAGAGGGGGCCTTAAACAAGGGAAAGTGGTGGGTGTGGTGAATGGTGCTGCCTGCCAGGGTGCCTCTAGTAAAAACGTGAACCGAGGGCCACCCTTGATAAGGAGCGCCATGGCATTAAGGTCTCCTGTCAGACACTTTGTCAGTACTGCAATTATGTGGCAGCCATTCTTTGAGGAACCTCATGATTAATTTTATAAATCAAGGCTGATGTCTGCTTTGAGGCATCCAGGAGTACTGGATATGAACAGAATATTGTATTTAAAACTAGAAAAAAAATGGCTTTTAATACTTCTTAAATTGAGCCAGAGGCAGGTGAGCATGGCCAGCTAGACGATGAACGGGATAGAGCCAGAAAAATGACAGCTAGGTGTCGTGATTGATAATCCCCCAAATCTTTGTCTTTACAAATAATGAAACCTGTCTGTATGAATGCCTCGAACCAAACACGTTCAATGTTGCAACTACAAAGAGTCTTTTTTTTTTTTTTTTTTTTTTTTTAAATCAAACTCCTAGCAGCTTCAGGCTACATATTACACTCGTCTGTTTAATAATCTGACTGCTATGGAATGATACATTTGCTTTTTGATGATTCCCTTGTTTGCTCCCATTTCAGCTTACGTTTTTTGCAGCTTCAGGTGAGAAGGTGATACTATCTAAGAAGAGCACAGCGTCAGCAGGTACAAGCCTATCCAGGTACTTGGCACAGGTGTCATACGCGTGTAGATAGTCTTGGTCGCTCTGTGGGAGCCTCTTCAGAAGCTGGGGGTCTCCTTTCCAGAAGAGTTTCTGTAACCACGCTGCATGGACCGCACTGGGAGAGACTGTTGCTCCTCCACCACCTGGCAGAGGCAGTCGACTGGCCAGTTTAGAGATGGATAAGACGTTTTGGCTGATCAACACTGGTTGGAGGGTCACCAGAGGATCCAATGATTCATCAGTTAGCCTTCGGTAGTCCAGACCTGTAATGACCATACATATATTGCCTCATTAACACAGCCCTGGTCCTATCACCACCACCATAAAGACAATGTTATGTGCACGAGTTGTATATGTGTTCAAATCCATCCTTTATATTTATTAATTATTATAATATTATTATTATAGTGTTTCTGGTTTGTTTGTCTTCGTTTTTCGCGCCATCCACCAAGTCACATTCCTTGTATTGTTTTAAACTTTACATGTCAATGAAACTATTCTGATTCTGACATTGACCTTACTTGTATTTTTAGATATAAACATTTATAATCATTAATAGCATCTTAATTGATATAAAAACTCAAATAATAATAAAAAAAAATCTCAAAAAACAGTCTTTCGTACACAGTGTACGATTACACAAATTTGATTTATCCAGTGCTTTTCAAATTGTGGGGCACGCCCCCTGGAGGAGAGGGGTATTGTCATAATTATAAGGGGTGCGAGAATGTCTCTCAAAAAACGTAATTTCTTTTTTTTGGCTTTATAATTTATTATTATTAGTAATAATAATGGCTTGTACTTATATAGATGAGATGAGATGAGACTCAAAGCGCATTACAGAGACCATTATTGAGTCATATCAGTTATACAGGTATTATTACTTTTTTTTATTACTGTTCTCAAACATGTGATTGCACATTTTATGTTATTATTATGATAATTCACATTTTTTTTAAATACAGGTAATTTAGTAAAAAATTGGTATGGGTGGCCTGAAAATGGCCTGAAAATGGCCTGAAAATGTGTCACTCTTCATAGAAGGGGGCGCAACCGAAAAGGTTTGAATCCCAATGGATTAATGCAACATGGAGACTAATGTTAACTTCAGACACGAATGTGGTGATTGCAGTTGCTCATTACACTCTAAAAGTTCATTATGGTAAAAAACATCAATAGAAATCGATTATTTCAAAGCCCGTGTCCACATGTTTAGAAAGTGACACTTAAGGAAGTTGAGAAGTTGTGTATATAGTATACGCTGTATGCAATAGCCTTGTTTTTGCAATTGCAGCATTGTGATATATAAAGTGTGCAATAAACAATTCCCTGACAGTAATATGTGAAGAGAAATGCTCAGGAAGATGCAAGAGGCTGAAGTGAGAGTTAAAGCTTGCATGTGACCTGTGTGTAGAAGTTGCCTCTCATCTACCCACATATGTCTATGGGAGCCTCCATGTCTGTGTGTCTATCAGAAGTAAAGAGAAAGCATCTATGATGTGTGCACATTACTGTGCAATGGCAACAACATGGCCTGTCTGGCCTTTAAATATTTAACACTGGTCTGCCTTCGGAAAGGATCGTTAGTCCCACTGGAAAACCATAATGCAGCCTCCCACATTAAAAACACTGCAGGGGCTGACCCGGGCACATACATCTACAGTACTTAACCCTCAAAGAAGATGCAAATTATATTTACTGTCTAATCACCTCTAAGAATTCACTATTAAATCAACAAAAACATGTAGATTGACATTTCATGTTTCCTACTGGTATTCAAGACTTCAATATCATTGAATTTTCCAATGCATAAATATATTAGGGGTGTGTATTGCCTGGCATCTGGCGATACGATTCGTATCCTGATATATACTGTAGGTCACGATATGATACGATGCGATATATCCCGATATTAAAGTATATGGTGATTATTGTGATTTTTTTTTTTTTTTTAATATATGACCTAAGAAACAACTAATCTGTAAATGTGGACACCTTAATGAGAACATTATGTATGAAATATATTTTATTGGCATATTTTACACTCAAAACATTGGCTTTAACATGCCATGTGCCAACAACTTAAAATAAAAAAATAACATGCAATCTGCCGGTGGCTTTTAAACCAACTTTGACTTTAGTGCAACATGACTTTAGTGCAACTTAACTGAAATATATGCCTAGAACAACAAATAAATGCAGAAAGTTAGTACTTTCTTTTTATATTTTATTGAAAAAACACAAGCTGTCAACATCCCCAGGTTTCAGCGCACTTTGTGCAGTTACAATGTCTCCTGCAGTGGAAAAATCTTTCCTGGTTAAGTAAAAATTAAAAAAAAAAAAAATATATATACACATTATTATTGTACTTTTTTTTGGTTGAATTAAAAAAAATCGATATGGATGCATTTTCAATCAATCCGAGAATCGCGCTAATATCGCGATATATCGCAGAATTTATTTTTTTTCAACACCCCTAATATATACATCTATATACATTTTTTTTAAAGAGAACTAAACATGAATGAAGGGATATGGGTAAAAAAAATTATATGTCCACTCTTTACCATAATTTTACCATAATATATGTCGCACTGGAGTATAGACAAAAATTAGCATTTTTGCAAAAAAAAAAACAAAAAAAAAAAAACAACTTGCACATGGATCACAAATCTTAATGTAGTTATTTGGATTCTTCATGTCATTGACTGGGTTCTGGTAAAACAACCAGAACCTCTGGACCATAGTCTTGAGGTACAGGGGTGACAATGGACCATCTCAAGTTCTTCAGTGTTTGAGTTTATTGTAGTAGAAGGCAAGGCTACCATCAATAAGTATTTTTCTAAATGCATTTTTGCAGAATTTTTCTAGATGGCATGAGCAGAGAAAAAAATGTATATTTAAGTTGCATTGTTGTATAAGCCGAATCGTCAATATTGAAGGAAAAAAGTAGCAACTTTTACTTTGGAAATTGCATTAATAGGCAAAAATGTAAAAAACAATAGTGACATGAACTTTCTATCCAGCTGTTACACCACTTCTATTCGGACATGCAGTCATAACCTGTTTTACATAAGCACGGCAAAGAACACAGTCAGTGTCATTTCAAGGCCCACACACTTTAATCAACGTGGCTCAAGGATAAGTTGTTTCATAACCTTTCAGAGACATGAATGGCAGGTCTGTGCAAAGTGAAATAAAGATGCCTTTTTTGTTAGATAAAAGCAGAGAAAAGTAAGGGCTGATTGACTTCAAGATGTATTTTGGATAAAGTCTTTTTGTATTTGTAGTCTTTCAAGTTTAATTAAATTCAAGACGGAGTTCAGGTTTTTGTTATTTAATTTTTTTTGGGGGGGGGGAGATATTTTTTTGTTATAGCTGGGTAAGTTGTACTCATTTAGATATATTTTTATTTTTTTAAACGTTGAATGACACTTCTGTCGATAACCAAGCACAGGCTTTTTTAGGAGCAAAAGTTGGCAATTACTACATCTTCACCTTTTTTTTTTAGTTCTTATAACTTTTTAAATTAGCATTTTGTATAAAATGCTGTTAGAATAGTTCAATGAAAATCAGGGCTCCATGGTAAATTAAAAAGCAAAAAGTTTGAATTTAATAAGGTAATTAGTAATCAGTGATTGCTATGAAATGGCTCCACTTTCACTGATTGCTATAATGATTGGCCCTAAAATCTCTGATCTGAGCACCATAACTTCATAGATTATAGTTCTTAGTGCAAAGAGCTATTCACTATTTTAATCATTAATATGAAAACCATAGAAATATAAAAACAGAACATTCGACATCTTACCTTGAGCAACAGCTCTGAGCTTCTTCAGCAGTTTAACATGGGACTCTGGTTTAATCGTGGTGGTGACATAAGGTTCACAGCCTGCAGAGTCCAATAACGTGTAGTAATAAAGTAGGCGGCCTTGGTCGGTTCCTTCCACAGTGGGAAGAACATATTTGGTCATGTGATTGTAAAAAGCCTGGGGTTCGCGCTTCAAAGTTTCAAACAAGCAGAGGGATTCACTCCGGGTTTCGATGTCCTTGGTGGAAAGCCTGGAGTGTTTGGACAGAAGCAGTATGGAGTTAAATACATTTGTGGACATATAATATCATATGAATGACTTTCAAACATATGGTGTTTGGATAAGATGAAAAAGATACAACTCATAAGAATATCATAAATAAATGTTGTAAATCACGCGTGTCAAGCATCCAACTCGGACTGCAGGAGAAAGTTAAAATGACAGAGAAAACATGAATCATTTTGTAAATGAAACGCAACAATATTCGCAGGGGCTCACAGTTTTCCCACTGTTTATATCACAAAAAATCTAAATTTTTACAAAATTCTTCAATTTTCTTCAAATTATTACATAACATTTCCCTTAATTAAAAAGAAATTGGTCACAAATCTAGGAAATTTAAAGTGAAGACCCTGTTGGGACTGATATCTGTCACTTATTGCTTGGATATGGTCGGCTTCTTACATATTTAGTTTGTTATGTATACGTAAGAAGTGTAAACTAGGGCACAATAATGTTGAAATTACTCGTTTTCCAGCATAAAATCTGTCGCCCTCTTTATTTGACACACCTGGAGTAAATAATCCATTTAAAGTTTTCTATCAGTGCTCCACAAATGTAGTGATAGTGTTAAATTCACTACATTTTAGTGCATTTTTGCTAAAAGAGTTTAAGAAGCACAGAATATGGACATGTTTTTAAGTACAGAAGGATAATACAGACAAGTGCCTCTTTTAAAATTGTAAATCAAGATTACAAATGCTCTTATAATCAACAATATTCACCACCTTCAAAAAACCTTCAGAGAAAAGAAGGCTAATAGTGAGAAAATGTCCACTTGAGTCACAAAAAATCAATTTCAAAAACAGCAATGATTACAGCTTAGAGATCTGCAGGTTTATTTACCACTTTTTGATTTGAAGAATTTTCATGTCATGATGATGAAAAACGTGTTTAACTCTGACAAAGTGGAGAGCAGGGTTAGAAATATCAATAAGAGGAAAAACATTGGTCTGAAAACCCACTGGGTGTTTGGTTTTTTTTTTGTTCTGCTTCTCCACCACTTCTACACAGCTTGTCTGAAGATATTTTACTGGCGAGCTAAAAGTCAACAGCAGCAGGTGAGTAAAAACGTACAAAGAAAACATTACAGAGGAGAGAGGGGGAAAAAGATCCTTAGAGAAACCCAATCAACAAAAATTACACAAGACACTCAAAGAATGAAAAGGCAAAAGGCAACGCAAGTTGCTGGCAGTCACAGAGGGGTTCGGAACAATCCGAGGCTGTCTGGGAGATTGTTCGTGTGAGTGCAAGACTGCTTATCTGTCAGGACGGGACAACATCAAAGAGGACAATGTGTCCTCTGGGCTTTGCATCACAGTAAGCTGGGAAGTTTTTGCTAATGGAAAAACAAAATCTAAAGAGCGGCAGCAGCAGAGCAGCAATGAGCTCCAGAATGTAAATAACACTGGGTTCTTCTAATACTCAAAATCAAAGTGGAATTATCTTATTCACTATTCCTAAACACACACACACACCTACACTAACGCAGATTTCTCCTGCCAACCCTAAACGCAGTCTGATGTCATTAGACAATCACATTAGCTCCAAAGTCACTAAAAGTCACAAGACAGAGGAACAATAGTGGGAAAAACTAGCAGTTGTCAGTTTGAAAGATGTTAAAAGGAGTTTTGGTTAGAGGGAAAATAACTCTAAATGGCAGACAGTGCCCATTTTCCTTGTAGCTCAGAGCAGCGTTGTCACAGTGTCCGTGTCTTTTTATCCTTTTGCATTTGAAGGCCTGTCTTGGCTAAAGAGTAGTTACTGATGCTCATGCTGTTTACAAATTGTTTTTTTTTAACTTTTTCTAGTCTTCCTTTAAATATATTTCTCAAAGCTGTAAAAGGGAACTGGTTTTCACTGTGGTAGTAGGTGTCCTCTCACTTCTTTTGATTGATTTTCTCTTTACTATTTTCATTTAATTAATTCCAACAGTATTAAGACAGTTATGCGCACTAGCTCTTTGTCAGAAATCAGCAGGTTTTCACTGTATTAAATCAATTATTTTGTATTAATGTGTATAGGTTTCATTCATTCAGACTAACTTTTTTCAGGGAATTTACTTTGATCTTCATACATATTTTGCATGATGAAAGAAAATTTTACTCTCCCACACCTGGGACTCTCTTCTCCAGAGACCAATAGGTGACAGGGGCGCGGCCGGCTAAAGAGAACTCTCAAGTTGGCCACGCCCAGAAAGAACTCAAAAGGACACATCAACGCAAACAGTAGATGCTTTCCTTATGAGAACTCGTGAGGACACATCAAAGCAATCACTAGATGCTTTCCTTATGAAAGAACTCGTAAGGACACATCAGAGCAATCAGTAGATGCATTCCTTAGGAAAGAACTCGTAAGGACACATCAAAGTAATCAGTAGAGGCGATGCTTTCCTTATGTAATAATTCGTAAGGACACATCAAAGTAATCAGTAGATACTTTCCTTATGAGAACTCGTAAGGACACGTCAATGTAATCAGTAGATGCTTTCCTTATGAGAACTCATGAGGACACATCAAAGCAATCACTAGATCCTTTCCTTATGAAAGAACTCGTAAGGACACATCAAAGCAATAACTAGATGCTTTCCTTATGAAAGAACTCGTAAGGACACATCAAAGCAATCAGTAGATGCTTTCCGTATAAGAACTCGTGAGGACATATCAAAGCAATCAGTAGATGCTTTGATGCTTTCCTTATGAAATAACTCGTAAGGACACATCAAAGCAATCAATAGATGTAAGTTTTTTGTCTGAATAAAATAAACCTTAACATTTTATTAAAAAAAAGGGGACACAATTAACTTGCTGGAATTATTTTGTAATATTTATTTACTTTTACTTTTTGGTAAAATAACCCAAATGTTTGCTGTGACAAGCCAATTATTAAAATACCAGTACTTTAAATACTGATAGCTTAGACAATTTAGGTTAATAATCCTTGGTAAAGCAGAATGTATAATTCAAGCATAGATGATGCTGGCACTATATGAAAGAATGTTAGAATCATATTAAAGATAGAAAGCTGTCGACACAGAGAGGCCATTTTTAAAATCATCTTATGTTAAACTAAAGAGAAAATACATTTTAAAAATAATGTAAAAATTACATTTGAAATACTTTTGTGAACAATTCATAATATTTGTTTCATTGATTGTATTTTTGGTTAACACTTGATTTGAAGAAGAAAAAAAATACACCATAATGTGTTGAACAGGACTGAATAATTCATTAAAGGCAACACTAGCATCCCTGTCAGACTACACATGCTCAGAGCTAAATGTTACATTGAATACTTTCACTTATTATCATATGTGGTGCTAATTAACTATGTTGCTAAGTTTGCAGGCAACTGCTGCCTTTGTTTTGGCTCCAAGGAAATTATCTGCTTTAGATGTTTTGTTATCACTATAGCTTGTCTTAAAGAGCAGTCAAGTATTCTGTTTGATTTGCTAGACAATTATTCTTTATATTTAAATATATTTCTATAAATATAGTACAAAATATTCAACCAATGTGGGCAAAAACAGCTGTTTTATTTGTTTTTCTTGACTTCATCAACTAATATTATTTAAAAAATGCTGCAGGAAATGAGTTTGAAGATGTTTCATCTGAAAAAGTAGATCAAGGATGAGTGTGTTTTAAATCAAGTAAACTTTGAATTTTATATCTCTGCAATACCTATGTATTACCAAGCTGTTTATCAACAAAAATCTTGCAGTCCTATCAATCATCTCACAGTACCACTTACGTGAGTTAGAAACACAAAGATACAATATTTATTGTGCCAGAGCTAGCATATAAAGAAGCTGTTGAAGTAAATCTACAGTGGCAGGAGGAAGTGAAAGAACACTGCCGTAGAATCATGGATAAATACGCTGAAACCATTCTCAGTGTTCAATGTTCCCAAAAAGTTTTTTGACTTTGTATAGCCAGCTTTTTAGTCCATTGATTAAGTTCATCCTACATGTGAGTCTAGAATACACATTTTTGTTTGGCTCTTTGCGGTCATCTCTCCATGTTCGCTGACCCTGCCGGCATCTTACACACTGCCACTATATGCTATATGCACCTTGCTGTAGGTATCTTGTAGTGATGGGTTGTGTTCGAAATGGCATACTAACGTACTACTCATACTACGTCTGATTTCAAAATTAATATGTAGTGTGTTCACATTAGATAGTATGGAAAGATAGAGTTTGCAAGAAATAACCGCATGTAGACTATGTCAGGATATTTTTGAAGTATGCACGTTGGGTACAATAGTCATACTCAACCACCCCATGATGCATTGCAAGCGGAACGTAAAATTCAAGCTAAAAGTTAAACATCCCCTTTTCAAAACAAAAGCATCACTTCCATCTTCCATTAGTTTTGTAAATAGGCCTCTTGTTTTGAAGTTAACTGGAAGTTTTGCAGTAGCACAATGGCGGGTCTCTGAAAACCTCCAAAATGTCGACATGAAATGTGTTTCTGCGAGTTTCATGAATCAAATGAGCACATGTTGATATTCTACTTGGTCACTTTCTTGCTTAAAATGCTTTCAGAACTTTTAAAGATGGCAAATCAATAGAAATATTTAGCCTCAGTGTGCTTCAGGTTTTTGTAGTTGGAGGTTCGAAATGCATCTTGGGAAACTTGGAAGTATACTTCAGTGGGAACGGTCATCAACATCCTAACCATTCTGATAGTAGACAGTATATACTCACTGAGTTAGTGTGCCATTTAGAACAGAGCCATGGACTTCCAAGTTTATCCCCTGCTCTGGATATATCCAATGTTCCGCTCTAGGTAGGTAGTTTTGCTTCTTTCAGAGTTGGTAGATGTTCTGTCTGAAAGGGGGTTCAGGTCTTTGCAGAACAATAGTGACTTTGACCTGGACAATCAACGTTGACCTCATTGCTGTTGCTGTATCATCCAAGGTCTTGCTGGACGTTTACTAGATGGTATGCTGTATATACTGGTCTCACTGAACTGTCAGTGTGTGCCAGTTAAAGGCCAAATAAATGCATTTCAAATGTAAAACAAAGAAACTTCCAGAAGAGTTTTTTTTTTTGACGGTCCATGTTGACATCTGTAGAAGAGTAGATGATAGTGGTGTTTAGCGGTGCATTGATTCTGCTAAAGTGTTTATTTTGTGGTAATAGGACTTTGGCTCGACCATCCATCTCCTCTTCCTCCATCCATCTGCCTTCACTCCCTGCATTAACCGATTCCGTCTGCATTTCTCAAGCTAACAACCTTTCCTAACCACACTATTAATCTTTGTAACACTTAACTATCAGCGTGGTCTGTCCAGTAACCCTAAAATTACTTTTCCAGATTAAACTCTTGTTTTTGCGGAAATACATTTTGTTTTACAAGGGTTTTTGAGACAATGATAAACTAGTGGCGAATTGAGCAATCACATTCAGAACAACTTCTACATAAAAAGACAATGGACTTCTAATTATGTAAACTGGTAAATTAAAATGAGATAACAATAACTGTTTTTGTTAGTTTTAAAACAATAACAGGTGTACTGTAACAAACAGCAAAATGGGTTGATTCTCTAAACTTTTGGGATACTAAAGTGTTCACTGTGTTATTTTACATGCAAAAACAATTTATTTCTGAACACTCATGTTAGGTTTGAATGCTTCTGTGTACTGTTGTAACGCTGTGGTTAAAGCCACTAAAGGTCTATAATGGTTTTCTGCTACTAAAGATGGAGCAAAGACATATTTAGACTAGAAAACCAACAACTGCAGAATAATTTTAGTTTCTATGTAACAATTTGGGGAACTCTGGTCTCAGTGCAAACTTTTAATATATCACGACCCGAAAGAGGTCGGGAACCACAGATTTAAAGTTTAAGTAAGAAGTACATTACAGTGCAAGGTAACTTTGGTTTCAACTTTTGACTTGGCCAACTTTTGGTAAGATACTTCCCCAACTCACACAGGTGGACATCACAGGTTTGATCCATTCAACAGTCTTTGTGCTTTACTGACAGGAAGTGATCTACCCCTGCTAACAGATAGACTTGAATGCAAAAGACCAATTTCTGCACAGGGATCAATAAAATTCTCATTTCCATTATAGGCCTCTACATCTATTGGCATACATCTTTCCCTTTAAATTTTCCCAGCCAGCACTATTTATATCCCTCCCTGCATCCATCCATCCATCCATCCGTTAAATTCATTGCTATACTGCAGATGCTTCAAGTCAAGATTAAAGAACAAATATTCTTCACACATTCGTCATGATCTTAAGATTTTGATGGACACGCATGTACACACAAGCGCACGCACACGCACGCACCTAAAGTAGCTATAGTCAGGTTTCCTCAAGGTATAGGCTGTAATTTATTGTGGAGTAAAGTCCATAAACTATTTCCTTATATCAGAATGTGACAGAGGGGATATTTATCACAGTTGTAGACACACACACACACACACACACACACACACACACACATACATACACACATAGACACGGCTCAGCCCTGCTGAAAAATCATTCTATTAAAACAAGGAAAGGTGCAAAGCTAGTCAGATCCCCAGCCATGAAGTCAGAGAGCAAATAAATTATGGAAATACTCTGGAATGTGTCAACAACGATTTTATGCACGGTGAGGTTTGAGCTACTTGAAAAGCTGTGTTTCTCATTACACTTTCCATTACGGGATGGATGTTTATGTGTGGGGGCGCGTCAGCGTCAGGTAAAGGAAAAAATAATTTGACAAAAGTAATAAAGGATTCTCTGCCCAAACAAACTGGGAGCTATTGAAGAATTCAAGTGAAGTGACACAAGAAACCCAGAGGAAAAGTAGATTACATACGCATCGTGTAATTGTGTTTGTCTTAGTGTGGGTGCATCTTTGTGTACGTGTGTGTGCGTGTGTGTGTGTGTGTGTACCTGCTGTCTGTGAAGAGGAACTCCAAGTGAGTCATGTAGACGTCCCACAGGGAAATACTGTAGCGTTTGGCCAGGGACATGGCGATTCTGTACACGCCGTCATCCAGAGTCCTACACAAAGAAAACAATCAGACTCATTAAAAGCATAAAGATGCATCACTCCCACTCAAGTGGACACACAATACAAACAAATGTCCTGAAGCAAATGAAGCACACCTCTGTGTTCACTGTACAGTTCTAAAGCAGAGGCAATTGTTTTCAACCGCAACAATTCACAGCAGTTGAGAATAATTGCATTGATCCCTGAACACATGCACACTCACTCTGTGAGACCAAGGATCGTCTCCTTTTTATAATTGGAGTCGGTACTGAAGCGCTGAACGTCTACACCGCGACCCAGTCCCTGTAAAACCTGGGCCTGGGTGAAGTCGGTTAGCCGTTCGTTGTACATCTGGAGCTGGCTGATCAACCTCTGCAGCTCCTCTGGCCAATCCGAGTTGGAAGACACATGTTGTGTGACCAGACCAATTAGCTCTTTGGGGTCAGCCTTTGGGGGAGGAAAAAAAGTGAAATCATCACTCCAATGCTTACTTTAGTACACTGACAAATACAAATTCTTATTTTATTTATTTTACATGATAAAACTATGATGAAAACCAAATCATCAAAATGCAACCACTAACGAGAAATATTGGTTTGTTGGTTAGGAGGATTAGTATGATGACCGTTCCCACTGAAGTAGACTTTCAAGTTTCCCAAGGCCTACAATGACAAAAACCAGAAGCACACTGAAGCTAAATATCCCCGTTGATTCTTCACCTTTACAAGTCCTGGGAGCATTGAGAAGCAAGTGAGAAAGTGATCAAGTAGGATATCAACATGTGGTCATTCGATCCATAAAACTCGCGAAAACAAATTCCATGCTGACATTTTGGAGATTTTTGGAAAACAAAACATCCAGTGAACTTCAAAACAAGAGCCCTGTTTATAGGGTTAAAAAACAAATGGAAGACAAGAAGAGATGCTTTTGTTTTGAAACAGGGATGTTTGATTTTTAGCTTGAAGCCGGTCCCAGGACGATTTTACGTTGCGCTCGCGATGCATCATGTGGCGGTTGAGTATGACTAGTGTACCCACCGTGTATACTTCAAAAATGTCCTGATGTAGTATACATTCAGGTATTTCTCAATCTTTTCATATTATCTAATGTGAACGCACTACATGTTCATTTTGACGTCAGACTTAGTATGAGTAGTACGTTAGTATGCCACATTTCAAACAGCCATGGTCTTAACCATAAAGGGATAACTATTTATAATTTAAAACCAACAACTACTGCTGGGCTGGACTAAATATTTAAATTGCATTTGGCAGTGGTGCAATAAAAACACAAAGAACAGTAAAAGCTCATCTTAGATCTACCAAAACGGAATTTGTAAATATATCAGAAGATCAGAACAATCAGAGAGAAGTCCAGCAATGGCATGAGAGACATTCACAATGAATGCAGAAGGTTGAGGTTCAGATGGGTAGGGGACAACGCTCATTTCACTGACAATTAGATGACTCTTGCAATCACTGAATGATAAGAAACCAGGAGGAAAGCCTCCTTAAGGAAGAATCGACAAATTACAACAAGTGCTCAAGCAAGATGGATGAGGAAAGCACGATCGAGAGTAGGATGGACGACGTGCTGTGACCAGCGGTTTTGAGAAAATGCTCAACAGTCTGGTTGCTCATTGTTGAGCTGATCAGAAAATCAATTTTGGTTGATCCACACATGCAACATCTCATTGGCAAAACAGTTAAAAATGGATAGTCCAAACAATTTGCATCTTGAAATGGTAATCAAATCACCATGCAGCTTTAAAATCTAATGCGGCTAAATAAAGAGTTGGCCTTGTAAATGAAATATTTCAGAGATATGGGGAAAAAAGATGCGTTTACAGGCATGAATTCTAATACTTCTGATCCATCTTGATAGACCAGATATGAGACCACTCAAAATTTAAGGCCGGGTCACATGTGGATCTTGGGCACAGCGTTGTGTAAATGAACAGGGAATTCTGTCTTTGTCTTTCCTTGACCTCACGCATAAAATGACTCCAATTAATGAAGACCAGGATAATGCAACACAAGCCCCTTAATATTTCTTCCTAATTCTAGCAAGTTCATTTTGTCTTCTTCATGAATAATACATTAAGGTTTCTTTGATTCAAACAACTTTTTTTTAAAAAATGTTTTAAATATGTCAGGAGATTAAAGTAAATCTCCTGACATATTTCAAACGCCTCTGAGGAAGACTGACAGTTCAGTATCTGGGGATCAAAGTAAACCTCCTGAGAAAAAGTTGAATAATAAATTAAATCTCAACATAATGTCTCTTCCTGTTTAAACATATTTTAGTTTGACATTCTTCCTTCTCTTGAGTGATGCATGGGTGCTTTAGTTGACAATAACAGAACTCATTGTTAAACCAACATAGAGCTTTATGCACCTTGCAAAATGTGATATTTTTGCTGGTTGTGTGTTTTTTTTTTTTTAAAATCGATAAAGAAAAAAAAAAGGTCTTAATTTAGAAAATGTCTTCAGAAATGGAATGATGACAGAGTGCAGTCTAAGCTTTCATATTCAGAGCTTATTCCTATATGTCAAGAAATTATAGTGCAACGTAGCAGGGCTCAAAGTTCAACTGTGTGGAGAATGAGATAGTGGCTACACATGCATGATTTATCATGTCACACAGAGGGGGAAGTATAGGTGAAAGCTGTATCTCTATCATCAGCTTGGTTGTAATTATATGAGCTCCAGAGTTTGGTTTTTGGCCCTTTCCATGCTGTCGTTGTGGAGGATGAGAAGGTTTATTTGTTGATTCTATTTGCATAAGGTAATTATGGCTGCTGGAAATGTGTGCGTGTGTGTGCTTGGAAAGAGCGATGGCTTTGGGTTTCTGCGAGTCTTCTCCGTGCGTGTATAAATCTTCAGATGTGGCCTTTGCGGCTTCAAAGTTAAAAACAGGGCATGAGGAAGGAAATAAGGCCAAACTCGAGAAGGAATTAAGGCTTATTAAAAGTGTGTGTAGTTTTTAAAGGTGGAACCAAAAAAGTAAGGAGAAATATGTAAAAGAAAGTTAACAAAAAGACTTCCAAATAAGAGATAAAATAGTTTGCAGATGCCCTTCACTCTGGATTTCAAAAGAAAGTCTGAAATCAATCTTTCAATCAGTCTTTCTAGAAAATACACTTTACCTTTGTCCTCAATGCATTTAAAATAAAAAATAGGTATCAGGTATTTCCTCTTAGCTCATCCAAATGCTTCCCTTATTTGGAAGAACCTTAAAAGTCAGTGTATCCTTCTTTGAATATATGAAGTGTATATAATGCATTAGTATAACATGTGTGATATTACACAGCTGGAGGTAAGTCTCTGCAGCTTTCCCTAAGCTATTGTTGCCAGAGGCTCTTTTGTTGCTTCTGTGTTGTCTTTTTAGTGTAGAAATGTGAAATAAAAGCTTCCTATTCTTGAATTAATAAAATACAGTAATACTTAATCACAACTCTGCTCAAACAAATGCATACATTTCTTGTGGTAATAAAGTTTCTTAAGTTTTGTTTTTGAATATTTCAGACACGAGCAACTGGAGCCCCATTTTGTGCGGCTCCCAAAGTAAGGGCATAAAATGAAAAAACAAAACCCAAATTAACAGCAATAATACACAAAAGGACATAAAATAGACGAATCAACAGTAAAAAATACACAAAATGACCAAAGAAGACACAAAAATTCACAAGAATACACAACAGGACAACAGTAACACACAAGAGAACATAAAATACACAAAACAACAGTAAAATACACAAAAATACACAGGAGGAGTACAATAATACACAAGAAGACAACAAAAATACACAATAAAACAATAATACACAAGAAGACAACAAAAATACACAAAACATTAAAAACAAAAAACAAAAATTCAGACGAATACACAAAAGACGACAAAAATACACAAAAGGACAAAAACATAAAGCATACAAAAATTACAGAAAACACACAAAACAACAACAAAATAATACACAAAAAAGACAGGAAAAAATACCAAATGTGGCCCTCGGATAAGACAATCATATTTTTGTGGTCCCCACTGTGATGAAAGTTGCTCAAGTCTCATTTAGTTTAATGAAAACACAACTCAGTGTCTAAAAGTACCATATTTCTTCTTTGGAACACCCAATGCTTTTTAATACTCACATGCACATGTTAAAAGCAATAGAATAGAAAATATTATGTGGTGAGGTGCATTATGGGAGCTCATCATATATATTCACAAGTAAATGTATGCATGCATTGTAAATATGAGTAATTTTTTAAATTGACTCCATTTAGGTTATCCTTTGCCTATTTGACGTTGGGTTTCATGGCATTTCAGAAAGAACCGTGCCTTCCATCTCTGGAGTAAGCTTTTAATGATCCTAATGAGTCATCGTGATGCCATGCCAGACGCTTGACTATGAAGTCGTTGGTGGCTCATTAGCACTTACGCTGGGAATTATGTATTCATTATGATACGCAGTTAGTGTGAAGAAAACAGGGGGGGAAAAGCTGGCTTTAGTGAGGAAAGGCTAATCACATAAACAAGTTTGGGTCATATAGAAAACCAATGAAAAAGAAGACGTAAGGATGACAAAATGCAGCAAAGCAAAATGGAGAAAAGATCTAATAGCAAAATGTAACATTAGCATTTGCATTACGTGCAAGTACCTGTTATCTGAAAGGCCCATTACTGTATGACACCAACTTACAATGCTCCCCTGGGTAAAATATCCAGACTGCTAATGACTGATATAAAATCTCAATTTGCATTAGTGCATCATTTGTGAGAAGAGCGAAAAATGCTTTATTTTTTCTCTCTGGGTGTTTTTAATAAAGGTAATATCTATCCTGGGGAACGGTTTAACGGATACAGCATTGGCAACATGAGCAGAGGCATCCAGCAGTTAAACACTATGCCACTCTGGTTACAAATGGAACCACATTTTCATGTTAAAAGAAAATCAAGAGCTTATTTTTAATTGCCTGTCTTGGATGATCTTGTGGGTTTTTCCCTTTGCAAACAATTACATTTGACGGATAAACATCTTCTGTAAGTGCCTGTGAGCTTTGTGTATACTGTGACTGCGGATTCAGCTTTTAAATTAAAAACAAAACTCAGAAATGTAATAACTGGAGCTGACTGAGCATAAATAAGGCAAACAAAGCAATAAACAATGTTATGGGAGCTTCAATTCCAAAACCAAGTTGGATTTTGTGTTACGCCTATATATCTAAACCTTGTTTTTCCTCGATATCGTCAGCATATATTCCCTTTTTGTGTGCGTAGAACAGACGTGTATGCTTTAAATGTACAGCTGTGTGTGTGCGCATCATGACTATGATACAGTATATGCTCTGGGAAAAGATTGTAATCGCTCTACTAAGCACTTTTCACCACAATGACTGCATATTGCGAGGCCAGCGACAAATTATACACAAGAATATACACAACGTGGTGTAAAACACAACCGAGAAACGCAGGTAAACAGGCCGCATCATTTACATAAATGCAGGGTATTTGTAGAAGCTTGTAAACCCCATTAAAATAACGATTAAGGCAAAGTCCATCTTTAGTTCACAAATAAGCACTTTAAGTCAGTGTAATGAAAACTTTCAATCCAAGCAAGAAGAAATAGGCACATTGTGCATTTGGAAGGATAATGAAAATCCATCCTTTGTCGCAAAGCCGTTAGTTGCTCTGTCATGCTTCAGAGACAGGATCAGATCAGAGGGAAATGGGTTAGGGGTGTGAAAGTCAATAGTGGATAACAGCATCTTTAAGAAGTAAAAAATGTATTGTAAGGAATTACAAGAGAGCAGAGCGAGCTTAACATGGCTTAGCAAAAGAGAGACGGATATGCCTTCTCGGGACTAAACTGATTTAAAATAGGTAAATTGCAAAGGAGTAAAGTTGGGCAATCAGGTAAAAAGCCCCTCTCAAGCAATTTCTATTCACCCACAGCTTAAAAAACCAGAGCATGATTGAATAAGTCTGTTATCCATGACTATAGCTTAATTATTGTTAGAAATGACTCAGCATTTGAAGAAAACACTAAATTCTAGGGGTGTGACGAGATCTTGTGCCACGAGATCTTGCGAGATTAAACTTGGCGGAAAATCTCGTCTCGCAAGATTTTTTGAAAAATTTTCTTCTATAAATTTTAGTTTTAGTTTCAATTTGTGGAAGAAGTAGTTTATTAAAACTCATGCTTACATCATGCATGTAAAGAGTTATAATAAAACTTTTCAAAATGCATGTACAACTCGGTTAAATAAAAGTATGCTGGTCCAGTCATGTATTTTGTCATTGTAGTTTTCTTAAAATCTCGTCTTGTCTCATTCTCGTGAGCCCAATATCGTGTCTCGTCTCATGAGCTGAGTGTATTGTCACACCCCTACTAAATTGATATTGGTTCCCAACCTTGCCAATAGTGCCAACTAATAACTTTTTCCAACTTAGTATAACAAACGTTTTTTTTCATCACTAAATCATTCATTTTCTGACCCACTTTTTTCTCTTAAAGGTCACTTTCAAAGGGCGCTAGGCAGGGTGCACACCCTGGACAGGGCGCCAGTCCTTTGCTGATCATTCTTTATGTGGTTTTTTTTAAGTCTGGAGTTTTGGCAGATGTCAAACACTGAGTTGCTTTGTGCATTTGGCTTGTCTTGGCCTTCCATATCTACAAAATAGGAAATTATTAGAACATTTCAGAGATGTGGTTGTATCAATGTGAATAATTATGCAAGTGCGATTCTACACATGTAGACACATAAGAAAGTTTGTATTATTTATAAAGAAATGAATGCTTGTTTTTTTTTTACACTGGGGTGGGTTCAAATAAGTTTTTATTTCATCCCCCTCCATTTTGAGCATTTATCTTTTTTTTTTGTATCTTGTTTTATGAGCCAGATACAGACTTAATTTGCACAAAATTATTTCCATTTTTTGTACAACCTTTTTGTGTGAGTTTTATTGCCCAGCTCGAAATCAATAAATAACTAAAAATTGCCTTTTTTGTGTGCAAAAAGTGAAGACGAAAGTATAAAATGTTTTTTGTAATCATAAATTTTGAAAAGCCATAAGCTAGTCTATTCGTAATGATTTATTATATGCATTATATTATACATTATTTATATTGACTGTTTGAGTCAATGTGTGAGCACCTGTTATTATCCATCAAATCCTTGTACTTTAAGTAAGTGGCAAATTACTTTATCAACCCATGAGTTCTAGAAAACTTTTCATCATGATGAAAGTTAATTCTTTCCTTTTAGCAGGTTATGTCAAATGTTAAGTCTAATGTGTGTATTACAGGACTTTTAATGTCCAGTTATAATGAAAACACAGGATAATATTATACTAAAAGGTTTAACTGAAGCTCCAAGTGTCCATTATGGTAATAAATGATGATAGAGGATATTTTGTATCATTTATAAATAGGTATAAACGTCAAAACTGCACGATGGAAGTTTTATGGTAAACGTCTCCCACCTTTATAGGAAAAAAATAGTTATAATTTTTTTTTTTTTTTCAATCATTTTTCTCTTCATAGAAGCTTTTAAGACACTTCAAACACCTTGAGTGAGCTCTAAGAGACTTCTCTTCCAATTTACTAGTGAATGACTTCAGTAGAATGAATGTTTGGCGTCTCATTGCTTGGGTATGAAATTGTGCGATAACGCCAGGAGAATTAAAAGAGTGCGCGAGTTATTGAGACAGTATTACAGCTCTTCAACTAGAGAGTGGGAAATAATAGGAGACAGCTTGACATACTACAACACACATACACACTCCCAGCTGTCATGGGAAAACAGATTTAACCATCGAAATGCATATAATCTTCTGAGCACATAGTTATATGCAAACAAAAAAAATAATAAAGATTGTAAACAAATATTGCATGCAAAAAGTGTGTACATTAAACACAGATATATGCACCCTGTCATACATGTCTGAAATTTAATATCACGCTACGCAAAGTGTGTGCCCTTAAAAGATAAGTAAACGCGAGAAAGCTAAAGAAAGCACGAGAGAAATGTGAAAAGCGTGCAGAGTCAAGATAGCATTGTGAATGTAGAGGCTCGAGACTTGACAAGCAGGAGACAGGCCTATGAAGGAAAAGAGAGAATAAACAGAGAGCAGGAGGAGTGTGGAATAATAGTGGGGAAAAAACCAAAAATGAACAGAATAGTAGCATCAGGCAAACACATACGGCACGAATGTCATGTCAATTCCATTTACATCTGATAAGGTGATAAACAAGGGACACAAGAGGGAAAAAAAGGTAAATGTGGCACAAAGAGGGTCCTAGCCTTCAGAGTCTGAATATACAGTAAGTTCCCTCAAACTCATCAATAACAAAAAGCGGAAGCAGATTAGGGTTAATTTTGATGGATAAAATATTGTATATCGGTAAATCAAGAATAAAGTCGAAATGTCGAGATTAAAGTTGAAATTTTGAGAATATATTGAAATATAATGTTGAGATTAAAGTCGAAAAACAAGATCAAAGTCAAAAATTTCAAAAAAGAACTCTACATACAATAATGTGACAACATGTGCTAAGGTTTCATTTATTCAGACAACTGTTCCTCAGGAAATCCACTTTGATCTCCTGACATGTGTCAACTGCCAGTCTTCGTCAGAGGCGTCTGCTGATCGCTTTGATGTTTCCTTTGCAGTTTACTTAACTTCTGCGCAATAATTCCAACAAGATTCTTTTTGTTTGTTTTTTTTAAATAATATGTTAAGGTTTCATTTATTCAGACAACTGTTCCTCAGGAAAATCCACTTTGATCTCATGACACGTTTTTACTGTCAACTGCCAGTCTTTGTCAGGGGAGTCTGCTGATTGCTTTGATGTTTCCTTTGAAATTTCCTTGACTTCCATGAAATAATTCTAGCAAGACCATTTTTTGAATAAATTAAGTCAAATCTAGGGAAGCTGACGAGGGCCAATTCACCATATGACAACTAACAGCAGATTGTGGCCATCTACAGAATGCCGTGTATCAATTTTTTTTTTTTAATTATACTGCAAAGTTGGGTTTAATAACTGAGATTATTTCTTTTTTAGCTCAAACACAGCGTTGTATCTCTTAAAGGATTTTAAAGAGATATTGCCAAAAACTGAATCTGTTCAGAAGGAAAAAACAGTCAAGTTTGGAAGAGATTAGGGCCAGATTTGATGAAGATTTATGTTGTATATGGTGAATTGGCCCTAGTCCGCTTCCGTAGAGTTGACTTTAAGAGCAAACTTTCAACTTTTATCACGATATTGTATTTTCAGTTTATTGTTGAAAAATTTGACTTTAATCTCATCTTTTTTACTTTAATCTCGTCTTTTTGACTTTTATCTTGTCTTCTTGACTTTAATCTTGTCTTTTCGACTTTAATCTCAACATTATATTTTACCTTTATTCTCGAAATTTCAACTTTAATTGCGACATTTCGACTTATTCTTGATTTGCGTAAAAATTATTTTCTCCATCAAAATTG